>NC_048596.1:5448449-5770949 GCF_003668045.3 Cricetulus griseus | reverse complement strand
TGGTGGGGGCCCGGGAAAGGGAGAACCTGCTTCTACAGAACAACTAATTGGGTAGAAGACCCCACCCCTCAACATGAATCCTCGATTGTGCTTCAGGGGCCTGCTCTAAAATCTGTCCTCACAGAGAGCTGGGATCGCTAAGATTCTAAATACTCATTTTCCCACTACCCTCCAAATATACCCCACTGCAAATCCTTTACCTATGTGGGCTCTGTGCCAGCTCACAGGTTTCACTGTAGAGGAACAACTGACGTAGTTTAGAATGAGATAAATTTCCATCATGGGTATCCAGTTGGATCAAGGTCTGGCTGTTTTCCCTCTAAGACAATCACTACTGCTTACTGGAGTGAATCCTGCTTATGTGTCATGGGCCAGGAGACACGTGGCTGTTGGGGAAAAGATTCAAAGTATGCACTGGGCTCGGTGGTAACTCGCTGGACAGGATTGAGTTCAGCCTCCTGGTACTGAAACAATCAAGCAAACAAAACTCTACACATTCTTGGCCTCACAGATAAAGGAACTTGCCACCGAAGATCCTAATTCCTGGATGCCTTTAATCTAGGCACTCAAGACAGAGGCAGGTGGATCTCTGTGAGTTTAAGACCAGCCTGGTCTATACAGCGAGTTCCAGGACAGCCTCCAAAGTTACACAGAGAAACCCTGTCTTGAAAACCAAAAAAAAAAGAAAGAATGAATGAAATAAAGGAAGGAAGGAAGGAAGGAAGGAAGGAAGGAAGGAAGAAAAGAAGGAAAAGAAGATCCTAATTCAATCCCCAGAATCATAGGGTAGGTTGTCCACTCTGACTAAGAAAGAGAATATAAGAAGTAGGCTTCATGCTGAAGACTAGGTAGATGCTGCACAAGCATTGCATCATTTATGAGCTCTCGTGGTTCAGCTCCCCTTAACTGGGGTAAATAAAGGATTCCAACCCACTAACGGAGCCCCAGGACTCTCTTCAAGAAATGGCTCATTCATCAGCTTCACTTGTCACGGAAACACTCTATTTTCTCCTCCCACAGCACCAATGTCTACCCTGGCTCCCAAACACCAATGTCTACCCTGGCTCCCAAACACCAATGTCTACCCTGTCTCCCAAACACCAATGTCTACCCTGGCTCCCAAACACCAATGTCTACCCTGGCTCCCAAACACCAATGTCTACCCTGGCTCCCAAACACCAATGTCTAGCTTCAGTGAGGGCTTTGGACTTTGGAGGTGTGTATGGCTAGCACTCATTTATCCCGGGGATTCTACCTGCACAGAAGGACAGATTATGACATTAACTAGAGGAGTGCAGATCCAGGCTGCTACTCTGCGAATACAGCTCGACAAACTCTAGGCTTGCCTCCTTTGTGACACTCTGAAGGACCATCTCTTACTACCCCACTTAGATGTTTGTGAACTTTGCATTTGGAAGAGATGTAGATTTCAGAAAAATTGCAAAATAATCCTCTTATTTCCTTCAACCAGCCCCAACCTAAACACTAACATTTTACACAATCACAATGTAGTCAAAACCAAAAGTATTGGACTGAAGACTTAGCTCAGTTGGCACAGGGTGTGCTAGCATGCACAAGACTCTGGGTTTGAGCCCCAGCACCATGCGAACAAGGGGTGGCAGGCGGCTCATGGCTGCAATCCTGGCACTTGGGAGGTGGAGGCGGTGGGATCAGGAGTTCAATGTTATCCTTGGCTCTGTAGAGAGTTCAAGGTCAGCCTGGGACACATGATACCTGGTCTGTAAGATAAATTAGTTAGTTAATTAATTAACATAGAGACAGTACTTTGTTAACCTAGAGAGCACATAGCTGAGCCAGCCAGTACACTGGCACACATCTGTGATCCCAGCACTCTGAAGGCAGAGAATCTTGAGTTTGCCTAGACAACATCTTTAGTTTCCTTAAGACAATTTGAAGAGGAAGTACTGCCACAATTCACAGGATAAGCTTCCACTTGGATTTGTTCGATGTTCCTGCAAGATTAGGTTCAGTTTACATGTTTCGGGCAAGAATATCGCCATGCCCTTTGCGGAGCATAGATTGAGTGGTACATGATGTCAATTTATGTCATTACTTGGAATGTCAACTCTGATTACTTGATGCCAGTGGAGGAGGTTTCCAGCTCTCTTCCCTGCAAAGCCACTGCTCTTCCCTTTGCAACAGAAAATGAGTGACTGGTAGGAGAAGTCTCCTCGCCCGGGTAAGCAGCTGCCTCTCATCACACTTTTATTCTATAGCTCTTTTTTATTCTTCCTTTACTTCTTTATTTGAGACAGTGTGTCATGTGGTCTGGGCTACCCTTGAACTCATTTATGTAGGCAAGGGTGACCTAGAACTTCTGAGCCTCCCGTTGCGATCTTCTAAGTGATGGGAATCCAGGTGTGCACCACCACACACAGTTCACACAGTGTGGACTGCAGGTGTGAACCACCACACACAGTTCACACAGTGTGGACTGCAGGTGTGCAGCGCCACACTCAATTCACACAGTGTGGACTGCAGGTGTGCACCGCCACACTCAGTTCACACTGTGGACTGCAGGTGTGAACACCACGCTCAGTTCACACAGTGTGGACTGCAGGTGTGAACACTACACTCAGTTCACACAGTGTGGGATGGAACCTATGGCTTCATATGTGTTAGACAAGCATGTTGTCAACTCTATGTACTAATTCTGACATCGATAGAGGTTGACGGCAATTGCTGTGTGGTGTTTGCCAAATACTAACTCTATTTCCACACCTCCACCAAGATTAAGAATTAGAACTCTACTATAAGGAAAACCTTGTCTCTTCTCCCTCTTACTTTGCATATTTATTTATTTAATTATTTATGCCACTAAAGCTCCTTGGATACCAAACCAATTTCTCAGAGAAGAAAACTGAGACTGAAAACTGTTAGAGAAGGTACCGATAGTCACAAAGCCAGGAAGAGGGAGAACCAGGTTTATTCTTTATCTGATATTGCTGTCCAGCCATTTTAGAGGCTGAAGCCTGAGGGCTGCTAATTCAAAGCTCACTGGGGTAACTTAGTAAGAAGGCTGGGCTCAGCTCTGTGGTAGAGTGCTTGCCTGCTTTCCAGTAGGACCTAGTTTCAATCCCCAGCACTGCTAAATTAATAATTCTCGTTTCTGAGAATGTACATCTATAACTTCCTTGATGACCAAGGAATTCCAATGCTAATAAAGTTAGCAACGGGACTTCCAGCAACACCGGTGTCCTCACAGCAGCCTCTGGTTGTTGTGTTCTAGCTCTTTCTCACTCCCATGCCCGCTTTGTTTTTAAAAAGATCAACCTGCACTCTCTTTGTAACCAGGCATGGTGGCACTCACTTTGAGTCTCAGCCTGCAGATGGCTGAGGTAGATGAGTCATGGATCCCAGGCCAAACTGGACTGCATGAGGAGACACTGACTCAGACAAAACAGCAAAACTTACCAAGTGGACAAATTCACACAGGGCATTCAGAAATCACGCTTTCTCTCTAGGACTGCCAAGAAACAAATGTGTCCATCTGTGGTTAGCAGAGGCTGTGACTGTGATAATCAAGTGCCAAGTACCTTAAGTTTTTAATATATGGAGGGAGGAGCCATCTTGAAGATGGGCCCCAGGTCCGTGGCCCTACTACAGCCATGGTCCGTGTTGATGTCTGTAGCCTGTTACCATGAGGGCCATGTGGATTCACAGGGCCTGGGCTGCTGCTTGGGGCTGTTGGTTTCCCAGGGCCATGCTACCACAGGGGACATGCTGGGCTGGGTGGCCTGTGCAGCCAACTGGGGCCATGGTCTCTTTCAGACCTGACTGCTACCAAGGACCATGTCTAGATCCATGGTCTGTGTTAAAATCTGTGGCCGACTTTGCCACCAAGGGCTGTGTGGATGCCTCGGGTCAGGTCAGACACCTGTTGGCTGCTGAGGGACATGCTGCAGCCAGGGCCATGCAGATCTGAGTGGCCTGTGCTGATACCTGATACCATGGTGATGTCCCGGCCAGAGCAGCAGCTGAGGGCCATGTCTGGGTCCTTGGCCCTACTAGGGCCAGGGTCTATGCCGACATCCGAGGTTCCTGTTGCCATCGAAGACCATGTGGATGCCGGAGTCTTGGGCCATGTTGGTGTCTGAGGGCCATACTGCCTCTGGGGCTGTGCTGATCTTGTGACCTGCTCCACTACTTAGGGCGATGATGGCATCTGACCCCGGCCACTGCAGAGAACCATGCCTGTCTGGGTCTGTGGTCCCACTGGAGCTTACATGGAAGCCTGGGGTCTTTTTGGTGTCCCAGGGGCTGCTGTTGGAGTCTTCCTGATCTGGGTGGCCTATGCTTCTACCTGGAGCCAGGATGTTGTCTGGGCACAAGTTGTTGCTGGGGCCATATCTGGGTCTGTGGGTCTGCTGTAGCTGGGGTCTGTGTTGATGTCTGTGACCTGTGTCACCTCAGGGGGCCATAGGAACCATTTGTGATGAAATCAGAGGGCCATAATGAGCTGTCCCTGCCCTTCACTGGCTCTGGGATATCTGGCCCTGGCCCTCACTGGACACTGCAGCAAGAGAGCTGGCCCTGACCTTCATGGTATGCCTGGCCCCCAGCACTCGGGAGAGATGTCCGCACCCCTCGACCCCTCTCCTGAGTGGGGGGGGGCTCAGTGGCCTGGACTGACCAACTCAGCCACCACCCAGAACTGAACGAATTTTGGTGAGGGTTCAGTGATGACAATGTACCAGAAACCAGAGGCCTGAACTAGACCAGTGGCTCATTGCAATGAGCATTTGCAAGCAAAGCTGGATAGACAAAAGGGTATACTATATGACACACAGCAGCTCCCAGTGCCACCAGGACGAATGAAGAGGTGCCGGAGAGGGGAGAAAGATGGAGGAGTGAAGAGGTTTCCTTGTTGTTTTATCTTGTTTTTGTTCTTTTGCTTTTGTTTGCTTGCTTGCTTGTTTTGGTTTAGTCTGATTTTTTTTTAAATTTTCATTTGAGGGGATCATTGCAGCGAGGAAAGGAGGGATTGAAGGGACTGGGAGGTGAGCAAGATTGGGGTGCGGGATGTGAAATTCCCAAGGATTCAATAAAGAAAGTACATTAAATGATTGACAGATAGATAGATGATAGATACTAGATAGATAGATAGATAGATAGATAGATAATAGATAGATACTAGATAGATAGATACTAGATAGATAGATATACTAGATAGATAGATAGATAGATAGATAGATAGATAGATAGATAGATAGATAGATAGATAGATGGGACCCAAGAAGGGCACTATTTGAAGACTACAGGAGCTAATCATGCAAGCAGCCAGACCGGTATACTCAAGCAGGGACTCCCAGAAAGACTAACTACAAAGGACAGCTATGGGCCAGACCAATTCTCTTAGAAAGAGTGGGTGCTAGAGAGACCCAAGCCTTAAGCCTCAGGACATTTTCTCCTTCTAAAAGTTTAGAGAAGCATCTCTCTTCTCCCAGCTCCGCCTACAGAGGATACACTTGATCTCTTTCCATGCTGTAGGCACACATGGAGTCCAGGAAGCTCTTTCTGAGGTTCCTAGACTCCTGTGCCCTGGGACAAAGAGCTGGAGCAAAGACCCGTGGGTAGTGGTGGAAACAGGTAATTTACTAAGAAAGAGAACACCCCCAAACATGGAAGTGAGTAAGAGCTCCTGAAGGGCGACGCCACTGACCCCCCACCAGTGTTAATGTAGCTTTAGGGGTCTTCTCCACAGCCCCTGCCCTCCCTGGGAGATGTCTCTGGGTCTTTCACCCGATTGCTCATTTGCGCCATCCAGCCATCAGCAGAGCCCCATACAGGTTCAGGTACAGGTGGGCAGGTAGCAAACTCAGGACTAAAGAGGCAGGATGGCCAGCTCGGAACCTTCTGCAGGAGACAAGCTCCTGTCTTCCCTATATGCTTCTGAAGGAGACGCCACTGGCTTCCCACTGACGGGTGCCATGGCACCCATCTTGCCATGTGGGAGTCCTCCTGAGAGAAGGCAGAACCAAAGAGTGAAATGCCTGGGCTGTGTCTTACTCCATTAGAAGTCAGGCTATCTCCTGGACTGTTGCAAAAGCCGATCTTGTTAAACAGTCTGGGGCAAGTTAAAAGTAGAAAGAACCCACACAAACGGGGCCTTCTGGGGTCTCCTGACACTCCAGAGCCCTGTTTCTGCTGCCTCAGCCAGGTGAGACCTTGGGGAGGAAGCCTGGCCCTGGCACCCGGCTTCTGAGTGTTCTATTTATATGTGAAATCTCGGCGTTCTCCTAGTTAGTGGCAGATCTGCCTGTTTGATGTTAATGAGTTTGTGAACCCAACAAAAACATAAAAGAGGAGGCTCTTGCAAAGAGGGAAAATAGAAAATAAAGTGCCATCGAGATGGGACGGGCTTGAGATCTGCCTTGAATCTCACCAGCCCCCTTTCTCTGGCTTCCCAACGGGGCCCCCTTTCATCCAATGGAAGAAATCGAGATAAAATGCCAGTCTGGTGAATATCCCACAACACCAAACCACTCTGATTAGTCTGGACAAAGAAAATGAAGAATTTGGCTGATCAAAGTGAGCTCAGCTCCCCCTTGAGCCTCACCCACCCCATTAGGCCTCCTGCGGACAAGAGAGGCAGGTTTCTCCCCATCAGGACGGCTGCCGTGTTCATTTTCCAAGCAGCCTCTTGCTCACGGTGAGAGTCTTAGCTGCCTCGTAATAACCCACTTTAGGACACAGACGTTCTGATCTGATATTACTAAATGAAAGTGGCCGCTTTCTAATCTGGGGAGAGTGGGGGCATTTGTAACAGCCAGAATCAAAGGCTGGGGCTCTTTCTGTTCCTAATTATCAATAGTGTTTTATAATCTTATTAATATTGATACGCAGTATACTGAAGATCTGTTAAGGAGTAATGTATGTGGAAGATAATTAACAAGACCCGAGTCAGATCAATCGCCGATTTGACAGCCAACGGTGTGTGGCTTATAAATTATACATATTCTAGGTATTGCTCAAAATGTTTAAAGTTTCAGTCCAATCCTTCCGATCCAAGCGCTTGGGGAAGGCTTGAACCTAAAGGTACTGTCCCCAGCCTACTGGAGCCTCCTCTGCATACACAGGACTCGCCTCCTTCCTTAAAAATCAAAGGGTTCCCTTGACTGCCAACTCCACACAAGGCATAAAAACACACCTTTTCCTTGTAAAGTGCAGAAAAACAAAAGGTGAGATCTTGTAAGGAAAGAGATGATTAATAAAAAGGAAGGCAATTTGCTTTTTGATTTCCAAAGGAAAGTAGCAGCTGAGTGTTTCAGGTGGCAGAACTCAAGTTCTCCTCCATGCAGTTGGGAGCCACGTGAGCTGTCGGGCTGCAGTGATCATAATCTCAATTAACGTGTCTGTTTCGCTCGGCTCGGGAGCCTACACTATACTCCTGTGTGTTTGGGCGGAGGGGTGCAGACATGTCTGTAAAGTTGTCATGAAATTGTTAAGCAGCCCTGAAGACAACCCACCGAGTGAGACCATCACCTGTAACAGCGATGCATGCCTTCACTACACCTGTATTTCTGAGGCAGAAGGATTATCATGAGTTGGAAGCCAACCTGTATTACATAGCGAACTCCAAACTAGCCTGAGTTACAGCGTGCGGCTCCATATTAAAAAAGAAAAAAAGGCCACACCGGTGTTGCTCACCCATGGCTGTAAAGAGATGCTGGCTTGCTCACGTTGAAGAAGAGCTGGATGAGCTTGGAGGAGACTCTACAGAGCTTCTACCAATTCTCACTGACTTCGCAGAAGGAATTATCTAGTCTGTGACAGAGGCAGGCAGTCGTCTGTGAAACTTACTTCTGCCATCTGTGAAACAGAAACCTGGGAGCCATCTCCCCCAGATGTGCAATGACAGGTGTCAGGAGTTCGGTGTGCACAATCATGCCACCCTCTAAGCCAGTGCTGGGTCCCCGTGCACGCAGAATGAAGCCAGCCTTGCTCATCAGCACAGTCTCCCCTGTCGGTTCCTGTTGGTCCCCTCCCTCCATGTGAGCCATTTGCCATTCCCATCTGTCCCTGCCCTGCCTGCTCACGCTGGCTCCTTCCCTGGAAGTGTCTTTTCCTGCTGCCTCACCTTTTGGAAGCATCATAGTGAAGCCAGGTGTCACATTCTCCAAATGGCTTCGCTGGCCTTTAAAGCAAAAGCCGCTTCTGGCTACTTACCACATTTTACTTGTAGTGGGAGCTTTGGAACCCTCCCACTCCCAATGGTAAAATCCAAGCTAGGTGTGAGCAAACCTCTCTCTCTCTCTCTCTCTCTCTCTCTCTCTCTCTCTCTCTGTGTGTGTGTGTGTGTGTGTGTGGTGTGTATATATGTGTATATGTGTGTGTATGTGTGTGTATGTGTGTATGTGTGTGTATGTGTGTATGTGTGTGTGTGTATATGTGTGTATGTGTGTATGTGTGTATGTGTGTGTGTATATGTGTGTGTGTATGTGTGTGTGTATGTGTGTGTGTGTTTGTGTGTGTGTATGTGTATGTGTGTATTTGTGTGTGTATATGTGTGTGTGTATTTGTGTGTGTATATGTGTGTGTGTATGTATGTGTGTATTTGTGTGTGTGTATGTGTGTGTGTATACGTGTGTGTGTGTGTGTGTGTGTGTGTGTGTGTGTGTGTGTGTGTTTGAGGTATCGTGTACCCCAGGCTAGTTATAGCTGAGAATATCCTTGAGCTTCTACCCCTCTCGCCCCACCTAGGCCAGAGCTGGGGACTGGACCTAGGGCTTTGTGCTGAGCTGGGCAAGGACACTCTACCAGCTGAGCTGCCTCTCCAGCCTTCTGTTTGGTTTCTGAGAAAGAGTCTCACTATGTATCCCTGATTGGCCAGGAACCCACTACTTAGACGAGGCAGTCCTCAAGTTCATCGATCTCTGCCTCTGCCTCTGCCTCTGCCTCTGCCTCTGCCTCTTGGAGGGGGCAGGGGAGCTGGGTGACAGTCATCTATCACCATATCTGGCTCACTTGTTCATTTTCATCCCCTGAGGACCCCCACTCAACGCCTGAATTTCGGGGGAGTCCTAGCTCAAGGAAATTGCCCTTCACACTGTGCTAGTATACTCTATTGGCCTCCACAGTAGATAGAGAATGGTAGAGACACATATGACCATAATGACCAGAGGAGCTGTTTGGGAGCACAGACCTTGGGGCAGGGTCTACAGTCTGCATGTACTGTCTTATTGAACTCTCCCAGAAGCCTCTTGGGTTGGACCCAAGCTGTGCTTTGTCTTGCTGGTAACACACTGCGGATTACAATGCCCATCTCCATCCTCCTGAGTGTCCAGCTGCAGCATGCTTCCCAGACACCCTTGCAGTCAGGTGTGACCATGCGACTGGCTGCTGCCCAGTGGACCACAAAGGGAGATAACATCGCTCCTTCCGGACAAAGCTCATGAGAACCTCCCTTGCAATGTTTTGCTCCCAGCTGTGGCCCTAAGTGTGAAGGGTCCAGCGGGTGATACTGGAGGACCATGGAGCCACATGGAAGGCCACCTCCTGCAGACTCCTCTCAGGAACTAAACTCAGTTGTGTTAGTCCTGAGACTTAAGGTTCTCACACACACCAGGAGACCATAGTCTGCTTATTTGACTTCAGGAAACAGATAATCAGCTGGGGATTGAGGGCTGGGACTTTAACTGGCACCTAGATGTCTCTGCTGATTCCTGTGACCCCAACTACTATCCTATACTGAGTCTCTGCTAAGACAAAAAAATACAAACTTCCTACTGGGGGAAACCAAGGCCTTCCAAACATGATTCCCCAAGCCTCTGAAATGTGGCTGTAAAAGAGCTCTCCGTTGGGGGCTTTGTGAAATTGCTGGATTGTCACCCACCTTAAGGGAAGAGAGCACAGGAGTGGAATGGCATGCACCAAGTGGCCACTCATGTGTCAGTCCTTGGCATCTGTGCCATCCCTGTTGTACAACATTGAAGATATGTCACGTTTGTTTATGCTGTGGAATGTTTAATGATGCGAAGATGTGCTGCAGTCTTTTATGTTGCGTTTAACTCTGTGAAGCTGTGTTACTTTCCCTGTCCAAAACACCTGATTGGTCTAACAAAGTGTTGAACAGCCAATAGTTGGCAGGAGAGGGATCAGCAGGGCTGCTGGGCAGAGAGAATAAACAGGAGGAGAAATGGGAGCAGGGTAGGACCAAGAAAAAGAGGAGGACATCAGGGGCCAGCCACCCAGCTACAGAGCAAACCATGAAGTAAGAAGGAAAGAAAGGTAAAAGATAGAATAGAGAAAGATAAAAGCCCAGAGGTAAAAGGTAGACGGGATAATTTAGGAAAAGCTGGCTAGAAACAAGCCAAGTTAAGGCTGGACATTCATAACTAAAAATAGTCTTTTTGTGTGGTTTATTTGGGAGCTGGGTGGTGGGCCCCCAACGAGAAAAGAGAGAAAAACAACAACAACAACAACTACACACCCCCTTTAATTTTCAACCAAGTCTATAGGATGCTGTCACTGCTGTGGGCTTAGAGAAGCTAAGAACCTTTGCTTAAGGCTCCATGGTTCATGAGGGACAGGGGTAGCTTTCACATCTGTATTTATCTGCTTCCAAACTCAGCAGTTACCTTCCCACCCCCATTGCAAGGGTGCATCACTTCAGGTCTATGTCACTATCTTCACAGAGAGACACTGTAAGGAGATAGATGCCAGCTGCAGTCGTTTATCTGCCTTCCACAGAGGAGACATCTCTGCAGTCAGCCAGGCTGGGGCTGTGGGAATGGATCACAGCAGGTGTCTAACATAGAGGCCCTACCCTTCCCACAGCCTGGGACCGGGTCCCAGAGGGCAGGGTCCCAGAGGGAGCACAAGAGAGCAAGGGGGTGGAGTCAGGAGGCTTCATGCCATCATGTCCTGGGAGTCAAAGCAGTCATTCACTTACTCAGAGAGAGGGAACATCAAAATAGTGGTCTTTTAAAAACCATTACAATGGCAAACAAATCCCATAAAATTCTTCCATAGTGGAGAAAAAAAAGGCTGTATAACAGTGCAACAATGGGTAACAGATAATTCTGGAGGAACTGAATTAGTAACAGCAAATAGGCATTCATTTATTCATGCATTCGTTCATTCATTCATTCAACTATCCCATCGAGAAGACACAAGGCACTAGAGCCTCAGCAGAGGTAGTAGACACTAGATAGGCCCAGGAAGAACAGACCTTTCTGGTAGGGCCACAGGTCTGCTCTTGGTTTTGACTGGCCTGCCATGTGGCTGTAGAGAGATGGTTCTGACCTATGACCCTAACCCTGGCTCTGATGCGGATATAAATCACTTCCCAGGCCCTATACCTGTGCTGACCTTGGGAAAGAGTTGGTGGTGACAAAGAGATACAGTTCTCCAACCTGGAGAACTCTGTTTACAGTGACTATAACTACGGTCTTTATTGTTAGGGAAGAGGGGCGGTCTATGTCACCATGATGTCCTTGGCAGCCCCTTGCATTTGTAGAATGTAATGTCTGCTCAGGACAAAGGAAGGAGTAGGGGCTACACACATGGAGGGAGGGGGAGAAACTGGGTAGAGGAAGGAGTGAACTTGTATCATGTGATTACAGAGCCCCAGAAATCTCCCCGTCTGTCTGTCTGCAAACTGGAGAGCCAGGAAGGCTAACATAACATTCTGACCTGAGAACTGGAGAACTAATATCTAAGTCCTGGTCTAAGTTTGCAAAGCCTGACGGCCAGCAGATCCTGCCTCAGTCACAGGAGAAAATGGACGCTATGGCATGGACAGGGAGTAAATAGGTCTTTCGTCCGTGCTGTTGACCTCTGGCCCTCAGTAGGTTGGAAGACACTAGAGTCATTCCTAGCCCCCTGACTCATATGCAGGTTGCTCTGCAAACACCTTCCGACACACCCAGAGCTACCTGGGCATCTCTTAGCCCTGTGGTGCTGACAACTGAAATTAGCCCTCATATAAAGAGATTATGAGTTCCAAAGTTCCCTCACTCCATAGTTTTCAGGAAGCTTGCCTGCAGCCCTCAGGGCAGGGGCGTGAGAGCTTGATCCAAGGGCTAGCTCCAGTCATACCACTGGTGGGACTGCTAGTCTCGCTGTTATGCTGTGTGGGGGTTGTTGGTTTTTTGTTTTGAATTTGAAATTTTCTTTTTCTTCTCCCTGAGATCATATCATCTTTATTTCTGTTTAGGGCATACCTTAGAAATATTGGGATGACACTGTGGAAAACGCCATATATATGTATCAAAATATGACATCTTACCCATATATGTGTACGATAGAGTGTCAATGAATTCTTAAGACACAGTTATCACAGCCCAGGCTGACCTCAAAGCCTATGAAGCCAAAGATGACCTTCTGTGTCTGAAGCTTAATTATGTGTCTGTATATGAGTGTTTGCCTGAACGTATGTACATACACCATGTGAGTGCCCGGTTCCCACAGAGGTCAGAAGATGCTTCGGATCCTCTGAAATGGAGTTATGTGTGGTTGTGAGCTATCTGTGGGCCCTGGGGATGGAACCCAGGTCCTCTGCAAAAGTGGTAAATGCTGTTAACCACTGAACCACCTCTCCGGCTCACCCCTCTTCAACTCTTGATTCTCCACATGGAAGGTGCTGAAATTCTATGTGTGCATCACCACACATGCCTTATTCGGTGCACAGGATCCAGATTCAGGGTTTTCTGCATGCCAGGCTTGAACTCTGCACCCTGAGCCGATCCCTACCCAAGGGGACTGACACACCTTCGTACTTCATGTAGTAGCCATATAGTAGCTCACACAGTCTTCCTAACACCCCCAAAGAGATGGGAACGTCACAGCCCTCTCCCACATACACAGTGGCGGGAGGGAAATAAGGTTGGGAGCTGGGCTGAGGAAGGTAGAGTGACTGTCTCAAGGTCACACAGCAAGGCAGGAGACTATGAAAAGGAAACCTTACCCCCACCCATCTAACTGGAAACCAGCTTGAGTGTCACTGCCAAGAACAGTATTGCTACCTGTCTTCTACTACTGGTTCCTACAGCAGACCCTTTTGTCCTCATGTTCTGAAGGGGACGCTCAGTGAATGACCTAGTGTAGGATGCTGAGCTCTGGCCTCCCATGGGATGGGGGGACGCGTATAGATGTGGCCGATGGTCCCAGTTATACACAATCCGAGGCTAAGCACACCTGTGCCCTGGGAGCTGAGTGTGTCTGATGCTTCTGTCCCTGGGGCTTGCTGTAGGTCTCAATGGTGGCCACAGCTCCCTAGCCTTGGGTCCCAGAAAGTGGCTCTTGACTTTACCCAGGTGTAAATCACGCCATTGGCACCTCCTGCTTTGGCTGGAAGGTGTGCCCAAAAGGGGATTTAAAGTCGACAGGGTGGGGGAAGGAAGGAAACAAACTCAATTTAATGTTTAACCTCTGCAACAATGGGATTAGGCACCTTCCCCACCCCCACCCCCCGCCCCCACAAGTAGCTTCTGTGGTGAGAGAGTCCATAAAACACCTCAGATAACAGAGGAACTGAGTGGGAGGAACTGGGCAGCTAAATTATATATCAGATTCGAGGCAGCAGAGAGAGAGCAAGTTTGTAGAGCAGCCTTTGCCACCAGCCCTGTCCCTAGTCACACCCACCCCTCCTCGGTCTGAGAGGGAGAACCCCCACCCCCACCCCACCCCGACAATTCTGCACACAGTGTTAAAAGGCTGGGAGGTGGGAATTTGAAGGGAACATAACCTGGTTGGGGCAGGAGAGAGGAGAGCCATTCTGGTAAATAATTAACAGCAAAACATGTTTCCCTTTAAAAAAAAAAAAAAAAAAAAGTACCCAGAACTTTCAACTTCTCTAATTTGGAAAGTCAAAAGTTTAACTGGGCGCCAGGAAGCTGATGGCCAAACCCTATTTCTCGCCCTGTCATCCTGACATCGTGGGAGCTGTCACTCAGTTTTGGCCACCTCCCTTTTGGTAAGATCTAGGTGGCAGCTGACCACATCTGGCTTTTCTGGGGTGTCCCAGGATAGGAGATGGAACCCTCAAGTCTCATCCCAGGTGCTGAAGAGCCGCTCTCCTGGGTGTCCTAGAACCATCAAGTGCGTTCTCAGACTCATGGCAAATCTAGACATTGAGGCAGCTTGGGACCTGCAACATTTATTTTAGGATTCAATCCACACAGGGTCTCCACTGTTTTGGTCACTGTCTGCTATGTAAGCTCGCACAAGTGGCTTACTCAGTCTGAGCCAGCTGACTTCATTATTGATCTGAGTTGAAACTGCTTTTACAGAAGTGTTGCCTGAACAGTGTTTTTTTTTTTTTTGGGGGGGGGGGTGGAGATGACAGATTATGGCTCATGGGCCACATTTTTCTGACACCTGTTTTTTTTTTTTGTTTTTTGTTTTTTGTTTTTTGTTTTTTATATATATATACAGCACCGAGTTCCATAGGAAAAAGTCTCTCATTGAATGGCTTACTGTCTATGACTGCTTCCTTGCTACAGGGGTGGAGTTGCCTAGTGGAGGCTCCGAGGCTGCAAAGCCTCAAATAAATAAGTACTGGTGATGATGGGGCTGACCTCTGAAATCAGGATAGATGTAGCCTGGGGCTGCTTTAAGCATCTCATATAATAGGCGTTCTTGCTCTCACCCTTGGGTTTTGGAAGGGTGCTGTTTGCTCCACTAGTGATGATGCCAATTGTCATAGCCACCTTCCTCCTACAGTCTAATCCCCAATGATGACTTCAGGCCCCGCCCTCCCTTTGCTGTTGAGGATGGAGTGTCTTGCCCTTGTTAAGAGAGACTAGGTGGGCTCCAGTTTTGGTGGCCACCAAATCACTCAACCTGAGGTTGAGAAAGAAGAAAGCAGAGGTGTGAATGGTGGAGGGATGGGGGGTGGGGGGAGACAGAACCATGACCTCAGCTCTCACCATAGACAGCTCTTCTTGGAGCCAGCCTTTGTCTGTGGATGAGGGATGGTGAGAAGAAAAGCCAGCTCCTCTCTTCCCCCAGACTGCAGTCAGCAAAGTTGTGCAGGGGACAAAGTAGACACCTTCCAGCAAAGAGTATGAGAAACCCAAAACCCTCCCCTCCTGTCTTCTTGGATACAGTACTGGGTGTGCTGAATCAGTAAAGCTTTCCAAAGCTGGAGAAAGTGACCCATTGAATTTGGCAAGTGGAGGGAACCCCTTTCACAAAACTATGTTGGCTGATAGTGCCCTTTCTGTTGCCTGCTCATCAAGGGGTAGGAGTGGGAGTTGGGGGGGGGGGCTCACTCAATCCATGAAGCCACTCTGGAGTTAAAACTGTTGTTTCTCAAAGTTGTCCTTTGTCAAAGAACTGGGGAGAGCTTCTTTGTTCTCAGCTTCACGCAGCTAGAGTCTCCAGAAGCCCTCTATACCGATGGCCAGCTGTCTTTCTTCCCTCCTGCACATGGCCTCCTGTGCTATTCAACAGCAGGACTCAATGTGCAAAGCAGCTATAGGAACTTGAAAAGGAGTCTAGCCAGCCTTGCCCTCTCTGGTGGCATCCTTGTCTCGGGCACTCTGTTCTTGGCGTTTATCTGTCAACTTTGAGATCACGAAGCCCATACACCAATCCCATGACACAACCAGAAATAGCAGTCCAGGTCCAGTTCCCAGCACCCACACCGGGTGGCTCACAACTGCTTGTCACTGCAGTTTCAGAAGATCCCGTGTCCTCTTCTGACATCTGAGAGCACCTATACACACGTGTACACATATGCAAAAGAAGATATACATAAACATATACACCTACAGACATGTGTACACATATGCAAAAGGAGACACACATAAACATATACAACTATACTCACATGTGTACACATATGCAAAAGGAGATACGTGTAAACATATACATGTAAATAAAAATTTAAAAGTATCTCTTATAAAAAAAAAAGGAAGACAACTCTCTGGACACTAAACACTAGCCTTTGGTATTATGAGCTGACGGCTACCACGTGCGCCATTTGAAGGCTTCAAATGCACTGGTACAGGGTTTCCCAAAGTCCAGGGACTGAGGGCTGAGAGTATGTATGTCTACAAAGTTAAACATTTTCTCAGCACCTCATGTAACAGCTCTCTCTCTCTCTCTCTCTCTCTCTCTCTCTCTCTCTCTCTCCCCTCTCTCTCTCTCCCTCTATGAATTGAACCATGACTTTATTTATGCCAGACAAACACCTGTACCTTAAGTATAAAATGGAATTTCTCATAGGCTCTATGATATCTGGTAGCCAATGGGATGGACTCTATAGTATTTTCTGGGGTCTTTGGTATGCTCCATAATTTTAAAAGCAGAAAGTGTCCTGAGATGAAAAAGCTTTTAAACCCCATTTCTTTTGTAGTCTAACTTTTGGGACCCCTCACAACCCAAGAGGTAGATAGTGTCATATCTAGGTCACAGTGGGGAAACTGAGGCTCATGTTGGTAAAGGGCCTTATGTTACTTCTCTATTCAGAATTGGCCAACCTGGAACTAGAAGCTGGTATGAGGCCAGCTCTTTGAATCCTTGTTTCTGTCTACTCAGGGTTAAGAGCTCCCTAGGACCCCCTCCCCCAACCCCGCCCCAGAGCTCTGTGGGCCTGTCACTTGCTCATTCAAACAAGACAAGGGGAGTGTTACCTGGTCCATTCTGAAGTCTCCTCCAGGTGGGCTCCCCAACCTGGAGTTAAAAGGATCAACCTACAATCTCAGGAGAGGGCAGCTAGGACAATGACAGAGAAGTCATCAGGGCAAAGAGGCTAAAGGTGCCCCAGGGCCTTGCCACATCTGTTCACTGTTCATTGCTTCAAGCCAGATTTCAATTCTTGCTCTCTCCCTCTCCTTCCCCCTCCCAAATTTGGATACAGAATCTAGTCATATTTCAACCCAGCAGCTCTGCCAAGAAGAAATTACTTTGAGAGAAGGAGGGAAACAAAACAAGACCTTTTCTGCATTGAAAGGTTGGCCCACACTCCTTCCCTCCTTCTCTCGCTAATGGCTGTCCCCGTGGCCTAGGCCAGGGCTGTGCTTTGTTCCCTGTGAATCACACAGAAGAGCACCTGCTCAGCTCTTAAACAAACAGTGCCATTTAAACCACCCGGCGACATCCTTGGCTAAGGAGCCCTGAGAAATATGGTCTCTGGCTTGTGTTGGTTTTTGTGCATGTGTTTTTTTGTTTTGTTCTGTTTTGGATATTTTGTTATTCTGCACACTTCAAAAGAGGCTTGGGTGGCCTGGGGAAGGTCTGTATTCTTAGCTCATTTCCCTCCTGTGTGGCTTTTGTGGGTTGCTGCTTCTGCTGCTTTATTGTCCTAGCTTCTGGATTTGGGCTTTAGAATAAAGAGACTGGGTTTTTAAAAAGAAACGAATGTGGCTAGAATGGAGGTGCCTTCGACAGCTAAATTACACCTGCAAGCATGAAGTCATCACAGCCGTGGTGGGGGGTGCTTTCCTTCGGAAACAAAGGCTGAGCTTCAGCCACCAAATCTAATCATGGCAGGGCCAGGGCTCTGTGCTGACCCCTGATCCGGATCTTCCTCACCAGGAAGGAAGTGGTGTTGGCATGAAATAGACACATGTTGGAATCCCGCTTAGGCTCCTGCTAACTTTACCAGGACCTTGGGTATATGATGTGACTTGGACAAGCAGGTCCTTATGTATTGCTTTGGTTCACCTTTAAGCTCACACGGAGTTCTTTGTATCTGTGGACAACCCCCCACCCCCACCCCACCCCCCACCCCCGCCCAGCACCGAGGGGCTCTCTCTACATCAAGACATGAAGACTCTCCCTGACACCAAGGGAGTTTGCCCTGTCCTTGAGCCAGGCCACCAGAGTGTCCTGGATTTGACCTGCCAGAGCAAGGTCCCTAAAGGGGTCAGTGGCTGGTGGATGGACATCTAAGCTTCCTCAGTCCTTTGGGGGTATGTGTTGGTACTAGGATGACAATTCTTCATTGGTTCCCATGAAGAACTAAGCCCATGTGTCCATGCAGTGCCTAAAATCTCCCTTCCCTCTTCACCTACCTCCCCCAAGTCCTTGACACTCAACCCTGGGTAGCTGATTATAACTGATTATTTAACCCCAAGACACTTCAGGCCTCTTGGTGAAAAAAAAAAAAAAAAAAAAAAAAAAAAGGGCAACAAAATGCCCCTTGCCAGGGTTGCTTGACAGTGGAGCTATATAAACTTCACAGTGGGAATACATGCAAGTGCCCATGCCCACTCTGTGTTCAATGGGCAGACGGGCTATTATGAACTCTCAGTGTTTCATGATCATAGCATTTCAGGGCTGATACCTTCTAATTAAGTTTGAGGACACACAGGCTGGCTTGGAGAGTGCACACTGTGCATTTGTACCGACAGACTTAGCTTTCTATTTGGACCCCTATGACAGGTGGGAAAAACACAAAGACTCCAACAGGAAGTAAGGAGACCGATGTCTCTAGGTTAGAAGACTAACTCACTGTCTGTCAGAACCTTACCCATCCTTTCCAAGGCCATGTGGAAGAGCAGAGAGAGAGAGAGTCTGTACCCTGGCTCCTTCACTTAATAGCCACACATGCTTGAAAGATTTGCTTGGAGATGCTGAGCCTCGGTTCCCTGCCCTGCAGAGCCCTGGTGACAGTAAGCACAATACTCACAGCTGGGTGACACCTTTAGTCTCAGCCCTCAGGAGGCAGACGCAGAGGCAGGAGGGTCTCCATGAGTCAAGGCCAGCCTGATCCATGTAGTGAGTTTCAGGACAGCCCAGGCTATGTAGGAAGACCCTGTCTCAAAGACAGAGAGAGAGAGAGAGAGAGAGAGAGAGAGAGAGAGAGAGAGAGAGCCCATAACTAGATTCAGGCCACCAATACTGATGACTGTTTTCCCCTCTCTCTCTTTAAACACCTACTGGATATGAAAATAGAATTCCATCTGTAGGTGGCCTCAGAGCAGTCTCTCTCCACCAGTACCCATTTTTAATTTGCATTTTGGGGGTTTGGGGGACAGGGACAAAGTCTTGTGTGTAGACTCGGCTAGACTGGAACTTGCTATGCAGACCACCTGCCTTTGCTTCCCAGTGCTGAGATGAAAAGCACGTACCACCTGCACCCTACCAGAACACGTCCATAGCCCACATCGCTTCCTCCTCCCCTCCCCTCCCCTCCCTTCCCCTTCCTCCTCCCCTCCCCCCCTTCCCTTCCCCTTTCTTTCTCTGCCCTTTTCCTCCTTTTCTCTTTCTGTCCTTCCCACCTTTTCTTCTTTTCCTCGTGTCTCATTTGCTTCTCTCCCTCCCTCCCCCCCTCCTCCCTCCCTCCCTCCCCCCCTCCTCTCTCCCTCCCTTCCTATCTTACTTTAGTCTCTCCTGTTTTCTCTTTTACCCATATTCCTTCAGTCCTTTCTGCCCATCCATTTTGCCTCCCTCCCTGCCAGAATCATGTACCTCAAACCAGTGTTGCTGGAGCTCTGGGAGTAGGCCCAGGAGACATCACACCCTGTAAACCCATTTTCCACTGAGTTAAACTGGTGAGTTTGGATGGAGGCAGGGACAACACTGCCAATGAATTCTCAACTTGTCTCTGAGTTTTAGAAACAGTGGTGTGAACCAACCAGTTTAGGTTGAGTTATAATGGTCAAATATTAAATTTCAGGGATTTTGTCACATTGGTCAATTAAAATCAGTCTTGCCCGGGGTATTTACACTACGGAAATGGGCAAACACTACCACCCACCTGAGAGCCATTTAAGTAAGTGTTAGCATACCACTGCCTGAAATGTAGGTAACACAATATAAGAAAGAAAGCCCTACAGAAATAGACCTGCCCTCAAGGGGTTCATTGCAGGGGGTGATGATGACACACCAAATGACACTGATCTGCAGTCAGGAATAAAAGTCAAACTCCAGCAGAGTGACCTAGGGTGTGTCCCTCTTCTCCTCTGCAACTCAGCTAGCATTCCTACCCCGATACTCTTACCCCGATACAAAGCTTCACTCTGTAGCCTCTTGCTAGTCTCAAACCAATGATCCTTCCACTTTTGACTCCCGAGTGCCTGAGTTTCACGCGTTTCTCCCTTACAGAAACATACCTGATCAAAGTGTGTCATGATCAGCCACAAATGTGACATTTATATCAACCCTGCTCCAGAAGGCTTAGAGACCATTGAGGAAGAAGGGGCTGGAGTCAGAGGTCATGAGGGCCACAGTGTCTCTGGGCATAATAAGACAATTGCACCCAGGAGCTCACAGCAGCTGTGGGTGCCAGCAAAAGGCCTGCACAAGATCAAGCTGGACCACATTCCAGCAAGGACAGGAGAGGGGCTCATGGGGCACTACCATGAGAAACTTTGACTGATGATGGCTTATTGGAGAGGAAGAGTCAGTTTTCCTTAAGGGTGTAGCCCCTGGTAGGTCAGCCACACTCCAGTTGATGCCCCAGGCTCGTGAGTATATGGACAGCACACATTGATTGGACTTGGTAGGTTATAGAAGAAGGGGAAGAGGAAAAAGAGGGAGGAGGAGAAGGAGGAGAAGGAGGAGGAGGAGGAGGAGGAAGAGGAGGAGGAGGAGGAGGAGAAGAAGAGGTGTTGGTGTTGGTGTTGGTATAGGAAATGAAGAGGAAGAGGAGGGAGACCCTGACACAAAGTTGACAGTGGGGGATGGATACAGGGTGAGGAGTAGATTCCAGAGGAGTTAGGGGGAGGCGTGGGGTGAATATGATCAAAATACAGTATAAGAAATTCATAAGAGAATTAACAGAAATACATTATTAAAAACTAAGACACAAGTGTTCACCACGATTGCCCAGCTTTGAGCTTAGTTTTCTGTTCTGCTACATGGGATTTACAGTGAGAAAGTCCCTGGGCCTTTCGCATCAGGTTGTTCCAGGGCTCAGCAGAATGACGTAGAGCAAGAGGATCCATTTTGGTCTATACTTACCTGTCTCAATCATTGTGGAAAGTATAGACTCTGCTGTTTAGTGACATGAGTGGATTCAACTCCACAGAGGGTCTGCCTGATAAAGGGTAGCCAAACCAAGCAGCCACGGCGTGCGACTGGCTACCAAGAGTAGGACAGCTCGGACTATCCATGTTTCTTATGGAGTCTAACCTAGGACCATGAGCTCAGAGAAGTGACAAAAGTCATTCACAGCTGTGCCTTGGGTATCGCCACAAAGAGTCCCATCTTCTCTCTACCATGTGGGAAGTTTTTTAAGACAGGGTCTTACTAAGTAGCTCCAGCTGGCCTAGAACTCTATGTAGACCATGCTGGCATTGAACTCACGTCAATCCACCCACCCTCCCATACTGTCTCCTGAGTGCTGGGAATGAAAGTCGTGCACCATCGTAACTGCCTAGGATGTTTTGGAAGCTCTACTCTAGGTTTCTGGTGACTAAAGGTGCCTGCCATCAAGCTGAGGATCTGAGTTTGATCCCTGGGACCCACATGGTAGAAGAGACTAGATCCTGAGAGTTGGCCTCTGACCTCCACGTGCCCACACCCAACATGAGGAGGTGAGGGTGACTCTCAGAGTTTCTCTTTGGACCACTGGCTGAGCATCATTTTTAATGTCACCTCATCAACCAATAGTCCCTCTCCTCTTCTCCCAGCACCCAGTGCAACCCTCTCTTTTACCTTCTCTTCCTCTGTGACCCTCCCATGCTGCAGTGTGTAGCTTAGAAGCCACCCACAGCTTAATTGCAGGAAACTATGTGTATCATCTTCCCTAATGATTTAATAGTCTGTCTTCCCCAGTGAATGCTAAATCCCTGGAGGGTATGGAATCTGGTCAACCACTGTCTCTCCTCGGGTCACCGGAGCAGTCACGGAGAGTGCACAGGCCAGACTGTCCACATTGGACACAGCACCTCTGGCCAACCCTGAGGGCAGACCACCAGTATGTGCCTGCTGGGTTCTCACCAGGATCCGGAGGCAGGAGGCATAAACAGGTCATTTAGACAGCTAAGGAAACCGAGGCGTAGAGAGGACAGTAGCACACTTGCCCCAAGGCACAAGGCAAGCAGCCAAACGGGATTCCAGAGGAGGCCTCTTAGAAGCCTATGCTCTGAAGTACCTCAGAGTCAGGGAAAACAGAAGTGATGCTTCCAGACCGGTCAACAGCACGTGGAGTTCTTCCAATTAGGAAATGGAGAGACTGAGGAAGTAGGTAGCTGTTGGCAGCTGGTTCCTTCCAGAAAGGTGTCGTGAGTAACGTGAACCGCAAACTCAGGAGCTTCGGAGATCCGAGAAAGGGGCCTGAACAGTGCTACTAGAGCCACCGAGGACCAGATGGCAGGAAGACACTGGCAGCAGTCGCTGGGGACTTGGGGTTCTGCGGACTCCTTGGGTAGGTTTGTTCTTCACCCCCAGTGACTTGGTACAAGACTCTACTGCGTGGAGATTAGAAGGGTGCTTTGGGAATCTTACACTGAATGATGGTGTCAGAATATTCCACTTACAGCTATCCAGAGAGTGCTCACCACTCCAAGGCCTGGCTATGTGGACTATTAATGTGGTGGCAAGTCCTACCTCCCAGGGGTAGGAGGAGCTGGGTCGGGTAGTCAATGTGCATAAGTCCCACTGTGCAGCTCGAAGGCCTTGGGATATTTGGGGCTCCAGAGTCACATGAATTTTGCAAATCCAGAGGGAGGCCCAGAACTGAATAAATACCGGAAGTTCTCTGAGGTTCTCTTTCCCCCCAGGCCGGAATTTCTCTGAGGTTCTCTCCCCCCCCCCCCCCGCAGGCCTACGGCTATTTCCAGCATCTCCATAGTTTCAGAAACAGCCATTGAGATCTAGATCAGCCTTGGGAGCTCAGAGTTCTTTTTGTGTTTCCTACTCCCGAAGGCTGCCCTTCAGGTTGGGGATGTATCACAGTTGGCAGAATGGTTGCCTAACATGCTCAGAGCTCTGGCTTCCGTACCCAACATGTCGGCATGTGCCTGGAATCTCAGCGACTCTGCAGGGAAAGGCTGAGAGACCAAAAGTCCAAGGTCACCTTTCACTACGTAGGAAGCAGGAGGCTACACTAGGATGAATGAGACACTGTAAAGAAAGAAAGAAAGAAAGAAAGAAAGAAAGAAAGAAAGAAAGAAAGGAAAAAGATCTGGTATACAGTAGTATTTTTGGAGGACACCATGGACCACCAACCCTAAGATGGAAGAGGGGTCCCCATCAAACAGTTGGTCTTTGTACATGGGGGCCTGATGCCCTGGCACCCACCCTCCTGCTCCAAGAGCAGTGACATATCTTCTTCTTCCCCACAGACATTTGCCTTGGACACTCCGGTCGTTAAAATGAGCTCCAGACTGATTTGTGCTCTGCTGCTATCATGGTGACACACACCGTCTGGCTATAACCAGATCCAAACGCCAAATGGTGAACTCGATTGAGAACTCACAGTGTGTGGCAACCAGAGAAGGGACGATGTTAGTAAAGGGCACACCACTGAGCAAGGTTAAATACTTTCATACTTCCATGCTCACCAGAAACTTCCTTGTATTCTCATTAAAAAAAAAAAAGAATCACTGCAATCTGATGTTTTACCTCATTAAATGCTGCAATTTGAGAAGCAAGCAAAGCCCTGTGCTGGGAACCGGCACATGGCATAGGTCACTGTGCCTCGCATTTCTGAGTTTGCTTTGCCCAGTTCCCCTCATGGGGAGGGAGGCTCAGCAGAGTGACAGGACCAGGCCCGGTTTCTCTGGCCTCCCAGGAGCAGTTTCCTCTCCTAGCTTCAGACCACAAAGCCTGCTTTAGCCTTTCTTCCCTTCCTGCCCTTTAGGAATATGCTGCTATATTGTTTTGTTTTAAACCTGGAAGCCATCTTTGTTTTGTCCCTCCCTCCCTTCGTCCCTCCCTCCATCTCCCTCCCTCTGGCTGTCCAGGAGGGTCCTGTGGGTTCACTTGTCAGCCAGGCTAGCCAACTGATGAATTCTAGGTTCAATGAGAGACCCTGTCTCATGGAAATAATGTCAAGAGAGAGAAAGAGAAGATATCCAATGTCAATCTCTAGCCCTGTCTCTCTCACACACACACACATTACACACACACAGGTGTGCACACATACACACACACACATGCACACAGGTGTGCACACACACACAGGTGTGCACACACACACATGCACACAGGTGTGCACACACACAGGTGTGCACACACACACATGCACACAGGTGTGCACACACACAAACATACACACACACATATGCACACAGGTGTGCACACACACACACAAACATACACACACAGGTGTGCACACACACATGCACACAGGTGTGCACACACACAGGTGCACACACACACATACACACACACAGGTGTGCACACACAGGTGTGCACACACAGGTGTGCACACAGGTGTGCACACACACACATGCACACACACACACACACACACATGCTCACACACATTAAAAGAATAAAACAGGGCTAAGTTAATGGTGACAACGGTACATTCTCTCCCTTTGCTGCCACAGTTGTCCTTTTCCCTCCCTTCCAACGGTCAACATGGGGGATAAGTTTGAGGTTACTGCCAAAATGTGGATATTGGTGTCTAGGGGGTATTTTATGTGGATAGGAATCTTCCCACAGCCCTGGAAGTGCGAATCCCCGAGTGCTGCGGTGCTTGGAAGACCTTTATTCAGGTTAGGCCGCCTGAGTGACACACGCCTCTCAGAGAGAGTTTGCTTCCATCTCACGCTCTTGCTCCACATCACTTCCTCCTCTCCGCGTTTCCCGCATCACTTCCTCCTCTCCGTGTTTCCCGCATCACTTCCTCCTCTCCGCGTTTCCCGCATCACTTCCTCCTCTCCGCGTTTCCCGCATCACTTCCTCCTCTCCGCGTTTCCCACATCACTTCCTCCTCTCCGCGTTTCCCGCATCACTTCCTCCTCTCCGCGTTTCCCACATCACTTCCTCCTCTCCGCGTTTCCCGCATCACTTCCTCCTCTCCGCGTTTCCCACATCACTTCCTCCTCCCCGCGTTTCCCGCATCACTTCCTCCTCTCCGTGTTTCCCGCATCACTTCCTCCTCTCCGCGTTTCCCGCATCACTTCCTCCTCTCCGCGTTTCCCACATCACTTCCTCCTCTCCGCGTTTCCCGCATCACTTCCTCCTCTCCGCGTTTCCCACATCACTTCCTCCTCTCCGCGTTTCCCGCATCACTTCCTCCTCTCCGTGTTTCCCGCATCACTTCCTCCTCTCCGCGTTTCCCGCATCACTTCCTCCTCTCCGCGTTTCCCGCATCACTTCCTCCTCTCCGCGTTTCCCACATCACTTCCTCCTCTCCGCGTTTCCCGCATCACTTCCTCCTCTCCGCGTTTCCCACATCACTTCCTCCTCTCCGCGTTTCCCGCATCACTTCCTCCTCTTTGTGTTTCCAGCATCACTTCCTCCTCTTTGCATTTCCTGCATCACTTCCTCCTCCTTGCATTTCCAGGAGGCTGCTATGGGATCCAGCAATCCAGACTTAGCTGTTGACCCAGAGTGACCCCTTTCTCTCTTGTGGCTCAGTGGTCATAATCAACCCCCATCCCCTCACCCACCACACACACCTGCCCACCTCACTCCCAGCTCTGCACAGGAGAGTTGCCACTTTATGGCCTCAGACAAAAGTGCCATTCTGAATAGACACACAGCCATCAAATGTCCTGATATTTAATCCTGTTGGTATTAAATATCAGCAAAGCTTCCTTGCAGGCAGAGGGACCTGCTCCCCACAGTATCGTCACGTGAATAGCAAGCACCTTAAGGTGGCTTAATGGGGCATTAATAAGGAAAACATGCTCTGGTTTGCAGGGGCTGTGGGTTGGTCTTCACTCTGGCCTTCAAAATGGGTATAATTTCACATCAGACACCATGCTATGCTGTCTGAAGGGCAGGCGGCTAGGGATGAAGACTACACCAAGGTGGGGTGTGCATGCATATGTGTATTACCTAAAAGGTTTGGAGCTTCTTTTTTCTCAATTTGAGACAGGGTTTCATGCAGTCTAGCCTGGTCTAAAAACTCAAAACATAGCCAAGGATGCCCTTAAGGTTCTGATCCTGTTTCTACCTCTCTGGGATTTTACAGACTTGTACCACCATGCCTGGTTTATGTGGTCCTGGGAATCAAACCCATGGTTTTTTGAGCACTAGGCAAAACACTCTACCATCTAAGCTGCAGCCCCAGCCTTGTTTGGAATGTTCTTAGTCTTCTCCTTGTTGCCCTTAAAGACTTGCCTGTCAGCACATCACGAGGCTCCCCTTTGATACAAGTCACCCACATCTCAGACCAAGACCGACTGGAGAAAGGAGCTTCCTTCTTGCATGTGTAGTCCTCTTTCTGTGCCCTTTTGCGGTACTTAGGCTGCCTGCCTAGTCGTGTTATGATGTTATTGCTTGCTTTGTTTTCTGAGATGCCCCATGTTGCTCTTGAAGACCTGCCATATTTCAAAACCTTTTTCTCTTTGTATGGGCCACTGTGGAGCAATAGGGAGAGCTCGCTGCACAGATGCTCTTTATTATATACTCCGCCCTCTCTCCTTCAGATACGTGGAACAACCAGCTGCTTGAGCAGGTTCTTCAAAATGGAAAATGATGAGCTGGCCTTCGCTGGGTGGTTTAACCCTTTTGAGGAAAAACAGGATCATACAAAACCAAGGTGGGGGCTGGGACACAGCTGGGCCAGCAGAGTGCATGAGACCCTGGATTCATGGGGTGCAGTTGTGTTTGCCTATGAGTCCAGCACTTGAGAGGTGGAGGCAGGAGGACCAGAAGTCCAAGGTCTTCCCTGGCATTGTATCAGGTCTACGGCTGCTCTTGTCTATGTAAGACCATGTATCAAAACAAACACACCATCCAAAGTAGTATTGTTATGACTGTTGTCACATAATAGGGACATCAGAGGTCTCATGTATATTTACACCCTAAATTATATATTCACTGTCTAACAGGGGCCCACCATTCGTCAAGTAATTTTCCTATTCTAAAAATTCTACATGTTTTAGTCACATACCCATTTTTGTTGTTTTGGTTCCCACCCAATTAATTCAGTCTACAGCCATTCATGAACTCATTCACAAATGTTTGCGGAGCCTGTATATAAGCCCTCTAGCTGCTCATCCATCAGTTCACTCACAGACGTTTGTTGAGTATACATGAGGCGGCTAATTAGGCGTGAGAGGAGGCAGTCTTATGAGGAACATAGACAAAGGGGTAGATGTATGCTTACAGCACAGGACCGGCCCTGTCCATGGCAGATTCAGAGGCGGGGAGGGAATGCCCCTTCAGAGAGCCAAGAGGCTAAGGTGTAGGGTGGTGGGGTAGGGTGATAGGCACGCACAGCTGCACCCACCGATTAAAAACAAAACACATGATTAGTTTTTTAAATCATGGGTTCTAGGAATTTGAACTTGAGTCCTTGGTAAACACTGTTACCCACTGAGCCATCCCCCAGTGCTCTGTGGAAGTTTTTTTGTTTTTTTTTTTTTTTTTTAAACAGAAGTAAGCCTGTATTATTTCACAGCCCAAATCAGGACCAAAGACACAGAGAAAGAAGACAAGCTGGGCATTGGTGACACACGCCTTTAATCCCAGACTCAGGAGACAGAGGCAGGTGAATCTCTGTGAGTTAGAGGCCACCTGGCTTACAGAGAAGTTCCAGGACAGCCAGAGCTACACAGTGAAACTCTGTCTTGAAAAACCAACCAAATGGATGGATGGATGGATGGATGGATGAAGAGACAGACACTGGCCCAGCGCTGCCTCCTGATAGTTGTGTGATAAAAGAATATTCTAGATGGTTCTCACACTCTTCTTCCTCTTCCACAGGGTACCTCATTCTAGCTCACACTGTTCAGAGGGTGTGGTGAAACACACACATTAGCCACTGACCGTTGTCAACTCTGCAAGTTTGTGCAATGACAATGGGTCGACCTCTTAGTGACTTGAAGGTCAGATACATGCTGTTCTTGAGTGAAAGGGTTAATGCCCTGGAAGGTGCCCTCTGACTTCTAGTTCCTGGTAGAACGGATCCCTGAGAGCTGGGTCAAACGATGCCAGGGTTTTCCTTTCCAAGCCCCCATCTGATGCAATGGGAGTAGGAACCTTCGAGAAGGAGCCATGTGGGACTGGATTTCTTCCACATTGTCTTAGTCCTGTTCTCCCAAACAAAGTTATGGGGAAACTTGTAAATACGACGACTGAACACAGCTACACAAAGTCTTTCACCTATGAAGGTGCAGGTCTCTCCCCCTTCATTACAGTGGCATCACCTGGCTCTCAAAGGCTTGCCTGTGAATGTTACTGAACAAGTGAATGGAATGAATGAATGAATGAATGAATGAATGAATGACAGGCAAACAGGATGAATGTGTGGTCTCCTGTCAGTCCAAACAATAGCTTCGTTCTCCTCTTTTCCTCTTTCTGTCCTCCTACTGCTCCTCCTTTTTTCTTGCTACAGGACCTGGGAAGGAGGTTGGCAGAAGTCCGGCCTCTGTGGATATCTGCCCTAGGCCTGGAGAACAGATTATGTCAGAGCCATAGCACTGAAGATATGTGGGGCACCTAGATGAGAATGGCTGCATACAGGACCACTGAACACGGGGCTCCGTTTGCCCACTGCAAACATGGAGGAATGCGTCCTGGAGAGGAGCCAGCCTCTCCTTGCAGACCAAAGCCTCGGGTCCTGGTGGATCACCACAGGTAGAGGATGAGGGGCTCTTCCACATCCGCCACATCTGGGACTAAGTTCTCACGTCTCCGAGTACCGTCATCTGGGGCCTAAGAGATTAAAATATCAGGAAAGATTTGTTACACAATGCATCAAACTGGCTTGTTCTACAGCCTGATTTTTTTCTCCCCTTGACACAGGAAAAATAAAACCACAGCAGGCAAGCAGTCAGAGATAGTGGACACTACCTTGGTTGCCGAAGATACTGTAGCTCGCCCAGCTTCCTGGCTGTGGATTGACATAATAGGCTTCGGGGAACCTACTGAGTTGCCTCCCTTATCCCCCCCCCCCAGCCGCTGTAAATGTGAATCACACAGATCGCAATGAATGTGCCAAGCAGTTTCATAACCACTGTCTGCTTCTTCGCCATATCTGAGTCGTCTTATTTATGCTTAGGGCTCAATGGATCATTGTGTATAGAAGTATCAGCTTCCCTGGGAGTGAAAATCAAGACAACAAAATCATGATGCCTACATAGCATTTAGTCAGGAATAAAATTAGCTGGGAATTCTGAATGGATGATCCTTCATCTGGAAAATGACTGCTGTGATAAAGATGGATACATTTAGTTCCCAAATGCATTTTCACACTGCTTTCTAGTCTTTAAAGTGAGGTGGGCAGGGATGCTAACACTCATGCAAGGGTGGGGATAGTTGTTAGAGCTGGGGGGTGGGTCCTGTGCCTGAACCCCTGCCTAGCATGCAGGAAGCCCTTGCTCAGCCCCCAGGACTCTTTAGTGTCAATAATAAGTGACGCTGTTTGTGACTGCCATTCAGGGAGAGGAAAACGGAAGCTATGAAGGAGTTGTCAACAGGGGAGTGAAGTAAAAGAGACAAAATTCTCGAGATTTCCCTCCTCCATGCCATCTTCCCCCTTCCTCTTCCTCCTCCTCTTCTCTAAGTGAAGAAATAGAATTCCATCATGAGAAAACAAGAGTATACTAAAAAAGTGGACTAAAAAAGAAACGCGTGTGCATGCATGTGCATGTGGACACACACACACACATGTGCACGAGCACACACACACACACACACACACACACACACACACACACACACACACCGGCATGGTGTTACAGGTATCATCTTAGCATTCAGGAAGCTGAAGCAAGAGAAGTTTCAGGCTAGCCTGGGCTAAATAATGTGACTTTGTTTAAAAACAGTCAAACAAACAAAACAAAAGCCCCTGCATGGTGGCTAACACCTATAATGCCTGCACTTGGGAGGCAGAGGCAAGAGGATTGCTACAAAGTTTGAGGCCACCCTAGATTAGTTAGTTCTAAACTAGCATAGGCTACACTATAAGATCCTATTTCAACCTTCTTCCCCTCAACAAAGAAAAATGCAACCAGTAAATCCAGGCTATCCCAGGTAATCCTTAGGCAGGCTCTGAGAACAAATTTGGAGAACTGGATAGTCCATTCTATCTTTTATTTATTTCTCATTTTGCTCTCTCTTTTTTTGTGGGGGAAGGGGGGATGATTCAGGCCAGATCATGACTTCATACTCTCCTCTTATTCTCCAGTCAACAGAGCCACATCTGAAAATCAAAGCTGTTCATTCCTGACCTCGAGCCCCTCAACCCAACATTTCACAGTCTCGGGATCCCCAAAGCCTTGGTAAACCCACACTCCACCTACCGTGTGGACCTATCGGCAGGGAGCATGGATGAGCCCCAGACAGCCTAGATTCCCCAGGAGCACTTCTGAGCACACACAGGAATTCCACCCTGAGCAACTGCAGTTCCTGACTGTAGATCCAAACACTGGGCAAATGCCTGTCTGAATTCTTCACCACTTCCGCTGGAAATTCTATGGCCAGATGTCTGTAAGCCGCTGTACAACATGTTGCTAATTCACTAGATTGATTCCCAGAAGACTAGGGTGCTCAGTCAAGAGAAGTATGACATTAGAATCCAGAGTCCCATGCTGACCCCAGGCAGACACTGCTACAGGCACCATTCTTAAGAGTCTGAGGACTTCTAAAAGGGCCATGATCCCTAATTCATAGTGTGCTCACCAGTCACCCAGGGAGGAGCTCACTGATGGCCAGCATCTGTTCCAACTGTTTAACAACTACTTTCAACCACACTCACTATATTCTCAGTTGAGGTTCTGTTGCACATAAAGCGTCAGCTGTAGGCATGTACATAGATGCCTAGCGTCGCAGGGTTGACCAGTAGTTCACAGCTATGGCTAAGATCAATATCACCTAGAAATGGAGCTTGTAGGAGACTGTAGCAATAAGTCTTTCCACCAAAGCCACCCAAGCCCTGCTGCCACGTGGGCGCTTTCTGCCAGGCACCCTGAGTTGCGCCCACCGCCATGTTAAGGTCCCAATAACACAGAGAGACTTAGGTACAAATGCTGCTTGGCCAAAGACTAGGATTTGTCATCTGCTGGCTCAGTCTTAATTATCATAAATCTATATATTTTATAAGACTTATCTTATTGATGACGCCTTCCGCTGGCGTCCTCTCTTGCTGGTGGATCACATGGCAACTCCAGAGCAGAGAACAGGAGGAAGAGCAAGAGAAAAGGGGCAACTTCCATCTTGCCCTTGCTTATATATGTCTGCCTGCTATGTCACTTCCTGCCTGTATCACGAGACTTCCTTTTACTACATTTCCCAGAATCCTCCTTGACTCCTAGTCCCACCTAACCTGCTGCCTCATTGGCCAAACAGTACTTTATTCAACAACCAATAAGATGAACATACACAGAAGGGCATTGCCCATCAGGAGACCACAGAGGTCCAACCCCAACCTAGTGCCTCAGGCTCTCCTGGAATGGAGCCTGGGTTGTAGAAGAGTAGTTTGGGGTGTCTTGACTGATTTTCTGGGTCCTCTGCAGAAGGGTGGGGAGGAATAAGGGAATTTCTGAGCTTAAGGAACCTCCTGGTTAGAATCTTGAGACTATCCAAGGCCCAGCTCCTCGGTCAGCCTGTAAGAGCTGTGGGCTATGAATCACAGGGTAAGCAAGGCAGTGGATGGCACGGAGCAGAGGGCAGACAAGAAAAAAAGAGGAAGCAAAGGAAGCTCAACAGGGCCAAGGGCTGGGCAGAGGTCCAGGGCTACCAGCACCACTTCTTTGGCTTGCCTCTGGGTGGAGCAGGGCTGGAAAACCAGCTAGCAAATTCAAGAATCTGGAATTGTGTAGACATGGGAGAAAACAGGGAGGCCAAGAGGGTAGAGAGAGCATGTGGAAGCTGGCCTGGGTTGTGTGGCAAGTGCTTTCTTAAAACAGCAAATAAAAATAAATAGAATAACCCAGAATGGTGTTTGTTCCTGAAAAGCTGGGATCACTCAGGCAAGTGAACCAAGCAGGATTATCCGGGGGTACAGGATGGGAGCACACAGGCAGCAGTGGCCTCCCCAGTCCATGCCACTGTCTGTCACTCTCTCTCCTAGATATCCTGACTGTGTAGGAGGGCACCAGCCAGGGGCCAGGGACTGGGCACACTCTTGGTGTCTAGCAAACCCTGTTCTCTTAGACACCAGGAACAGAGAATGGGAGAGAACCGGGTGAAGGAGAAGACAAAAAGATTAGAAATTTACACCCAAAATGTCCTGGACATTGGGTCAAAACCAAGCCTTAGTGTGGGATCATCGTGGGATCTGCCAACCCACTTCCTGGCATAGAAAGAGAAGGGGATTGGAACCAGCATGTTGAAGAGAGATCTCCAGCTCTGTTGGCAATAAGCAGCCATGATGGGGGCTTCGTATTCACTGATGCACTGGGATGCTATGTCTTCCTTGTCAACTTGACTGGACCTGAAGTCACCATGGAAACACACCTCTGAGGGTGTCTGTGTGAGGGTTTTTTAGAAGGAAACAACAGAGGTAGAAAGGCCCAACCTGAATGCAGACCGGCGTCCCAGACCAAACGCAAAGGAGAAGCACGTGAAGCAAAAGCTTCAGCCCTGGGCCCCTGACTGCAGATTCACTGTTGCCTGTGCTGCCTGCTGCCATACCCTCCCTGCCGCAGCGGGCCACACCCCAAACCTGTTAGCTAAACAAAGCTCTCCTCAGGCTGATTTTAGTCAGGAGTCTTGTTGCAGCAATGTAATACCTACAAGCAGTACTCATGGCAGCCGAGATGGAGACTCAATCTATGTTGATTAGAAAAACCAGGAGACATCCAGAGAGCATCATTGCATGGGAACTGGGGGTGCTACTCAACAGGAGAGACCTCATCTTGCACGCCTAAGGCCCTGGGTGCTACCACCAGCACCACACACAAGAGAACATGACGAGGAGTGACACGCACTAGCTAGACAGACAAGTAAACACTGAACCATCACTAGACATGGAGGCTGAAGGAGGAGAACTCCTGCAAGCAGAGACAAAATGGAAGAAGAGCTGAGAGTTGGTGTGGCCAGGGCTCAGGGAGCCAGACCAGCCTGGCACAGAGCTTCAGGGACAGTGCTCTGTAGCAAGGTGTCTGGGATGAAAAGCAATGTGTCACTTGTTTTTTACATTTCATTTATTTATTCTGTTGGGGCATGGGTGGATGCGTGCCATGGTGCCCAGGTGGACTTCAGAGGATGCCGTGTAGGAATCCGTTCTCTCCTTCCACCATGAGTCCTAGGAATTTGAGCTCAGAGCATCAGGCTTGACAGGGAGCCTCTACCTGCTAAGCCATCCCACTTACATCCTTATAATGTATTTAAAAATAGCTAGCAGGATTATAAAGAGTCTTATGGTGAAGAAATGCCAAATACTGGATGTGATCGGTATGCTGATTAGATTCATTTGATCATTTCATAATGTATACATGTATGAAAAGACCACACGGTGGGCGCTGGGGATGGGCCCCGCAGAAACAGACCAAACAGGTTAGGATCCGCACTGCCAAAAACACCGCATCATATTGTATAGGTTTATGTACACAGAATTATTTGTCAATTAAAAACAATAAAATAGGAAGAAGGCAGAGAGAAAAGGAGGGAGGGAGAGCAAAGCCTGGATCCAGGCTGCCTTTTCCTGTAACCATCGTTGGCTCTTGTGGGTGAATCCAGTACTGAGAGTGGTTGCAGGGCCGAGCCTGTGTGTGTGGCAGGATGTGTCCTTCCCTTGGTGAGAAAAACATTGAGGAAATCTGACTTTTCTGGCCAATGCTATGCCTTGGGAATACAACCTGAAACTTGTGGGAGGCAGTGGTGAGAAGCGTCCTGGGGGCCCCTGAATTCACAGTGAGCATCCCTTCCGTGGTCCCTCACCAGGCTCCAGAATGAGGATTGAACCATGACTCAGACTGAGGCTGTGTGATCTAGGAGGGCCTCCAAGTACAGTGGTGGCCGTGTGCCCTGGGCAGGGGTGTCAGCTCAGGTGTGAGCGAGGGCTGACCAGCTGAGTCTTTCTTTGCCCACAGCAGGGCCTCTTCTGGCATGGCTGGGTTTTGCTGCAAGGTCTGGATCACCCCTGCCTCCCCTTCCTTCCTCAGCTTATGGAGTCAGACTCCCAGTGTCTGTGTCATTTACCACCAGCCTCCTCTCATGTTCTCTGCAGCCACAGAACAAACCCTGCCAACACTTAATGGCTTAATATGACGACGGCATTGTTCTGTTTGCAGATCTGCAGCTTGGACCTGGCCTGTTCCGCTTGGCACCTGCTGCAGAGGCAAAAAGACTAGGGTTGGACTTACCCGGAGCAGCTCTTTGTCAGTCCTGTCTTTAGCTGAGAGTCTCCTCCATGTGGCAACGAGGCCGCCGCCCAGCTTGTAGGCTGCAAGAAAACGAGATAGAAGGGACTTGCACTTAGCATGATGTCCGCTATGGTCACAGAGCTGCCTTCATTGAAAGGAAGAAAGCATGGCTCTGGATCTTTCCATGGGTGAGTGTAACATTACTTCTGCTGGAACAGCCGTGGCTCACAGTGAAGCATCCATCTTTGGAAAAGGCAATCTGCCACACACAGCTCTTTCTCGGGCCACAGGGCCTTTGGACATTCTGCTTCTGCTGTCTGTAATGGGCCAGCTTGTCTTCCTCTAACAGAAACTCATCCACTTCCACATTTCTCAGCTGAATCATTTCACCTGTGAAGACTTTCCTCAACTCCGCGATCAGGTCAGTGCCTCTCAGTTAGTGGTCTCTGAGGCTTCCTCAGTGCTCAGATGTATGTGTATCTATTGTATGTATATGTGTATATGTGTGTGTGTATATGTACATACATATATGTACATATATGTATATGTGTTTTGCTCTCTTGTTTTAAAGATTTTTGAAAAAGTTACCTGTGTCTGTGCTTGTGTGTGTTTATGTGCAGGAGCCTGTAAAGAGCAGAGGGTGTCGGATCCCTGGAGCTGGGGTCACTGGCAATGTTTGCCTCCTGATGCAGGAGCTCAGAATCAACCCAGATCCTCTGCAAGTGTAGTCAGTGCTCCCTCCAGCCCCAGTTCTGGGCTGTTCTGTTCATACTTACACATGCATCAAACTCAGATCCTCATGGCTGAGCCATCTCTCCAGCCAGCTCCAACCCATGTATGTTTTTCTACACAATAATATATGAGACTTATTGTATGTCAGTTCCCAAGGAGGCACTGAGGGTAGTGCTGGCCAGAGCCAAGCAGGTTCCACTGTACTTAAAAGGCTTATTGTCTAGGAGAGACGGCACACACACACATACACACACACACACACGTGTGTGTGTGTGTGTGTGTGTGTGTGTGTGTGTGTGTGTGTGTGTGACTGTGTGTATATGTGTTTATGTGTGTGTGTGTGTGTGTGTGTGTGTGTGTGTGTATGGGTGTGAGTGATTGTGAGTGTGTGCAAAAGAGCATAGCCTTGGAGCTAGAGAGAGCTCAGCAGCTGTGAGCCTTACTCTCTTGCAGAGGACATGAAGTCAATTCCCAGCATTACACAGCAGCCTGTAACTCCAGCTTCAGGGTTACTCTGGTCCTCCTTGGTACTGTACTCATGTGCACATAGACACATGCATACACACACACACTCTAAAAATAAAATACATTTTTAAAAAAGAGATAGGATGGTTAATAGAGGAAGACATTGGATGTGACTCTCTGGTCTCCATGTGCAACTTAGGTGCACGTATGAATATGCGTAAACAAGTACACACATGCTGCACACATCTGTACACACGTGTGCCATACCTCCCACACATACATGCACACACAGCACTGAAATGCATGGATGGCCATGTCTGCTTGTCTGCTTGTGGCACGGCTGTGTCAAATCTGGCAGAGGGGATTCTGAACTTCTGACCAGAGTAGCCGTGGTAAGACTGTGGGCCAATGCCCCTGCCTCAGACCACTTACAAATGCCGGTGGCTTCCTTTCCTTTGTCCTGGCCCAGCAGCCCTAGCAGTTCCGGTTGCCCAAAGGGAGCTAGGGCAGACTTGGAAAGCCAGGGAACGTGCTGGGCCAACACATAGCTTTCGGGTGGAGTCAGAGGCAGCGGCCTGTTGTGACTTCACACCAGGATTAGCTCACATGCTCTGCTGGGCTCTGGATCCCTGCACAGGCAGACACCCCACTTGAGGAAGTGAGAGCTTTAATTATGGAGAGGGAAAAGGGCAGAGTCTGCATGGGAATGGGAAGTGTTTCCAGGAAGAGGGCTCGGAGAAAGGGACAAGAAGGTTAATAAGCAGGTCTGCTGTGAGATTGTAACCCCAGACAATCTGTAGCCTTCCCACCAGAAGCAGCTGAAGGCAAGCTGGAAGAGAGAGAAGGCTAGAGCTGGCTTTACAACCAGGGCAACCTGAGGGCCTGACAGCTGCTCATCCACACACAGACTCCACCCTCTGATGGAGGAGAAGCACAGGCCAGCTCCTTGGGCCCCTGGGAATGTTGGTACATTCCAGAAGAGTGAGGTGCTGAGCAAAACTTCTAACCTTTGGTTTGTGTGTCAGGGTCCACTTTGGCAACCTACTGAAGGGAATGGATACCCCATGACCATTATCTTGTTTCAAGGGCATTAAATCAAATACACAGACTTTCACCACTGATAAACAAGGTTTGACATATCAGACTTACTTTCCTGCCTGACAACCAGATAACCAAAGGCTACAAAACATCTCCCATCCCAGAGAGGAGGAACAAACTCTGTCAGTACTGTGATACCTGCCACTACCGCCTGGAGGGGAGAAGGAAGGTGGTTGTGAGTCCCTGAGGTGAGGGATAAAACTGGGGAAAAGGACAGGCCCAGGGGGCTGGAATTTGCAAAACAGAATACCAAAGAGGAGAGACATGTGCTGAGAGGGAACCTCAGAGGGCCACAGGGTTCCCTTTACCTGAGACCCAATCATTGATTGTGGGTGTGCTTGTGCGTGTGTGTCCGTGTGTCCGTGTGTCCGTGTGTACACACTGTGTGTGTGTGTGTGTGTGTGTGTGTGTGTGTCCGTGTGTCCGTGTATCCGTGTGTCAGTGTGTCCGTGTGTACACACTGTGTGTGTGTGTGTGTGTGTGTGTGTGTGTGTGTGTGTCCGTGTATATGAACTTTGAAAAGCCAGAGAATGGGAGCTGGATCCCCGGACTCACTGTAGGCAGGGCAGGGTCAGGATGGGGGTGGGGAGCCCACTGCAGATAGGGCAGGATGGAGGGGGAGCTCCAGGGAGCTCCACTGCTAGAATCTGAGGGTAGTTCTGCTCAAGGCTCTACCCAGCTCCTGGGAGACAAAAGCTAGTGAATGGAAATCAATTTATTTAAGGCTGGCCCTAAGTAGAATAGAGGAGACTTCCTTCTCAAATCTCAGTCTTTGAGGAGGGGCTCAGGAGTGTGGATGGCTTCAGGGGACACAATGGAGGAACAGTCAGGCTCCAGGAATCCCCATGCTGCACTGCGTGGGCTTTCTGTCCAAGGCAGGAATCTCCTTTTCTTCTTTATCCAAACCATTCTAGAGTCAGTAGTGGTGGCTCATGACTGTAATCCCAGCACTCAAGAGGTCCAGACAGTAAGATCCTGAGTTCAAGGCCAGTCTGAACTACTTATACACCCAAGCTATAAAACAAACAAACAAACAACAAAAAGACTCATACACAATGCTTGTAGCAGCTTTGATAATAATTGGGAAAACTAGCCTGGTGTTGGTGGAGCACGCCTTTAATCCCAGCACTCGGGAGGCAGAGGCAGGTGGATCTCTGTGAGTTCGAGTCCAGCCTGGTCTCCAGAGCAAGTGCCAGGATAGGCTCCAAAGCTACACGGAGAAACCCTGTTTCGAAAAAAAAAAAAAAAATTTGGGAAAACTTGAAGGCAATCAGAACGCCCTTTGGAAGGTGAAGAGATAAACAAACAAACAGTGGTGCCTCCAGATGGTAGACTAGGAAGAAGGGACATAAAAGATAAAATAAGAAGGAAAGAACAGGGCTGGAGAGATGGCTCAGAAGTTAAGAGCACTCACTGGTTTCTCTTCCAGAGGACCTGTGTTCAATTCCCAGTACCCACATGGTAGCTCACAAACATATGTAACTCCAGACCCAGGGATCTGGCGTCGTCTTCTGGCCTCACAGGCATTGTACACATGCAGTGCACAGACATACACGCAACCAAAACACCCATGCACATAAAATTTTAAAAAAATCTTAAAAGGAGCCGTGAGGCCACGAAAAGACACGGAAGAAACCTAAGTGCGTATTCCTTAGTGAAAGAAGCCAATGGGGAAAGAGTACACATTATACAATTCCAGTTGTTTGATGAGGAAAAGGTAAGATGATGGAGACAGAAAAGAATCAGCAAGGGCTTGGAAGAAAGGAAGGAGAAGTAGGCAGAGTCTAGATTTTCAGGGCAGTGAAGTTATGTTCTACGAAATTATAATATTGGAGACATGTCATTACACATTTTTCAACAGCCATAGAATGGATCCCACAAGTTGGGAAGCTGAGGCAGGAGGATCATGAAGTAGTAAGATCATGTCTGTAAAATGGGCAAGGGAGGACCTTACTGTGTAAGTTACAGATAGTAAGCTTGGGTGGGGCCATGTAGAATAAGGGTTTGTGTGTGTGTGTGTGTGTGTGTGTGTGTGTGTGTGTGTGTGTGTGTGAGAAAGAGAGAGAGAGAGAGAGAGAGAGAGAGAGAGAGAGAGAGAGAGAGAGGGAGAGATCAATGTTAGGGTCTCTTGCTGAACCTAGAGTTCACCAGTTTGTCTCTGGATGTCCAGCAAGCCCCCAGTGCCCTTCTGTTCTTCTCCAATGCTGGGGTCGCAGATGCTTTTATAGGGATGCTGGTGCTGGTAATAACATTACCAACTGAGCCAGCTCCCTAGCCCTGAAGACTTTATGTGTATGCTTACATGTGTGTGCATTTGTATGTTCTAGAAGACAACCTGACGTGCCATTCCTTAGGCACCATCTACCTTGTTTTTTGAGAAAGGGTCTCTATATGTCCTAGAGCTCACCAAGTAGGCTAGTTTAGCTGGCCAGTGAGACACAGGAATCTGCCTGCCTTTGGTTCGCTTACACTGGGATTTCAAGAATGAATATGTTATCACTTTTTTGTTTGACATGGGTTTGGGGGAATCCAACTCAGGGCCTCATGCTTACAAATGAAACAAAGACTTAAAAACCATTGCTGCAAAAAATATAAAAGCAGAAGAAAAACTATACCAGTTATAAATTCACAACTACCCAAAGAAATATAGTACCAGATGTTCCTTGTGTAAATATATTTCAGAGGTATTTGACTGTTTTAAGTAAAAATGCAAACAATGCATTGGGCTCATAAAATTGGTAGCATATCAGATTTACAAATTATAGAAAAGTAACAAAAGATTGGGTGAGAAGAAGGAGAAATATATTACTGTGAGGTTCTTATATATATAGAAGTATAGGATAGTTTATTTGATAATGGTAAAGTAAACCCTAAAGCATCACCAAATGACACAACAAAAGAATTTTAGGTAGCAAGCCAACAAAGGTGACAAAATGAAAATATAAAAATGCTCAAATAATTAACAGGAAGAAGAAAGGGAAGGGAAAAAGGAACAAAGAGAAAATATGACAGCAAGATGGAAGACTTAAACTCAACCAGTTATACTCACATTAAATATAAGTGGTCAAAACATCCAAGTTAAAAAGCAGAGACCATCAGACTGCTTTTTTTTTTTTAAAAAAAAAAGCTAGTTTTGTCTATCAATGCTTACAAAACATAAATACCTACAACAGTGAACACATAAAAAGGATTAAAATTGAAAGTATTAAAAAAGATATATTATCCATGTTGGGGTCCAGGCCCATGGTGTCCTCTGGGCCTGAGCTGATGCCAAGTGCCATGTCTGGACCCATGGCCCTACTGCAGCTGGGATCTGTTGCTGTCCTTGCCTCCTGTTAGCAACTGCCCAGAGTCTGGGCCACCATCTGGGGACATGGTGACATCTGGGCTCAAGCTTCTGTTGATGGCCATGACCGTGCTGCAGCTGGGGTCTGTGTTGATGTTCATTGCCTGCGTTACCACCGAGGCCCATATGAACCATGTGTTGAAGTATCTGGAATATGCTGAGCTGGTCCCACCCCTCACTGGCCCAGCAAGAGCCGCCTCCATCACTCACCAGAGAGCTGACCACCCCTCGTCTACCCTGCAATAGTGGACCCCAATGATCTTGGCAGGGGAGAGCTGGCTTTGCCCCTCAGCTGGCGTGGGTGGTCCCAGCAGCCCAGACTGACCAATTCAGCAGTCATCCAAGCACATGCCCAGGACTTAGTCCCCAACATCTACTCCAGCTATAATCTTCTGGAGTGTGTGAAGGGACTGGTCCTACAAAACCATGACTACAGAATCTCCATGACTCAGGGCAGCAGGATACCTGAGAGAAAATTCACTGAGGGTCCAGTATTGTTGGTACTCTAGAAGTCAGAGGTCTTGAACCTGACCATCAACACATTACACAACAAACTTTTGCAAGTAAAGCTGTGTGGACAAAAGGGTCTACTGCATGACACACAGCAGATCCCAAGGCCACTAAGATAAATGAAGAGGTGATGGAGAGGTGGGGAAAACGGAGAAGGGAAGTGGTTCTTTTTTTTTTTTTTTAATTTGGTCTGCTTTTGTTTTTTTTTCTCTTGATCGTTTTTAATTAATATTTTTATTTTTATTTTTATTTTGCTTTTAGTATTTCTTTTTAAGTTTTCCTCAGGGAGTGGGGACACTGCAATGGTGAAAGGCAGAAATGGAGGGACTGGGATAGGACAGGCATTGGGGTGCATGATGTGAAATTCCCAAAGAATCAATAAAAAATTAGGTTTAAAAAAAAAGATAAGTCAGGCATTGGTGGCACACACCTTTAATCCCAGCACTTGGGAGGCAGAGACGGGTAGATCTCTGTGAACTCAAGGGCAGCCTGGTTTAGAGAGTAAGTTCCAGGATAGCTAGGAGTACACAGAGAAACTATGTCAAAACAAGAACAACAAAACCAACCAACCAAACAAACTAACAAACAAAAAACCATATTTCTACTCAGCAGTGGGGACTTGTGTAGTGTGTGCGAGGCCTTGGATATGACTAGTGGTGCACAAACAACAAAAAATAACTACAAAGCAGGGAACTCACCAAATTAAAATAAAGTGTTTAAAAATAATACAATGAAAGGATAAGCCACACAACATGAGAAAATATCTTCGAGCCATGTGTATCGTCTACCTCTCCACCTGTGTGTGTGTGGCGTGTGTGTGTGGTTGGTGTGTATGTGTGGTATGTGTGTATGTAGGGTGTGTGTGTGTGTGTATGTGGTGTGTGTATGTGGTATGTGTGTGGGGTGTGTGTGTGTGTGTGTGTTTGTGTGTGTGTATGTGGTGTGTGTATGTAGTGTGTGTGTGTATGTGGTGTGTGTATGTGGTATGTGTGTGGGGTGTGTGTGTGTGTGTGTGTTTGTGTGTGTGTATGTGGTGTGTGTATGTAGTGTGTGTGTGTATGTGGTGTGTGTTTGTAGTGTGTGTGTGTATGTGGTGTGTGTGGTGTGTGTGTGTGTGTGTGTGTAGTGTGTGTGTGTATGTGGTGTGTGGTGTGTGTGTGTAGTGTGTGTGTGTATGTGGTGTGTGTATGTAGTGTGTGTGTATGTGGTGTGTGTGGTGTGTGTGTGTGTGTGTGTGTGTGTGTATGTGGTGTGTGTATGTGTGTGTGTGTGTATGTGGTGTGTGTGTGTGTGTGTGTGTGTGTGTGTGTGTGTGTGTGTGTGTGTGTTGTGGTGCTGGGTTTCCCAAGCGTTACAAAAGGGAAAGTAGAGAGATTTGGAAAGCCTCTTGGAACAGCCTGGGGTAAGAGTCTCGTCAGTTCAGTGTGTGAAGCTGTTTCCTCCAAAGGACATGTACCTGCACCCCTTCCTTGTCTGCAGTGGAGTGCACTACTGCAGGACTATTAAAATGTAGCCCAAGCAGGGGACCCTGGAGGGTTGTGTGCTTGGCAGAGTGCACTTGACCTGTTTTCTGAGCAGAGCCCAAGCCTTCCTCTGGTTCTAACAGCCACAGGTAGATGCCAGGAGAAGCTTCCATTGCAAAGGTCTCTGCTGCTGCCTCCATGGGTCCCCAGTCCACCACATCCACGGGTCCCCAGCCCACCACCTCTGTGAGTCTCCAGCCCACCTCCACACGAGTGTCCCTGACTGTGTGGAATGAAGTGAAGCAGAGAGAAGCAGTCGCTGTACTCCCTACCCCAGCCCCAAAGGTTTCCTGCAGTGTGTGGGATTCAAATCCTTGGAAGTTGCAATGGGCCTGTCTGGGCGAAAGGAGGCTCCCCTGGGAGAGCCATGCAACATACAAGGGCCCGGTTTTTGACCCGCCTGAACTTCCATGGTAACACTGGGGTCACCCTGGCTAGACCCTGGAGGACAAGCATGAACCCTTCATCCTAGAGGCAACTCTAAGGCAGAGCTTGCTCTGAGACCAAGTTGGTGCTGTGGGTGTCAGTGCAGGCCTTATGGAGATGCTGCCAGATCTCAGGGTGAGAGACCACAAGAGTCAGTGTGTGGTGTGTGTGTGTGTGAGTGTGAGTGTGTGTGTGTGAGTGTGAGTGTGAGTGTGTGTGAGTGTGAGTGTGAGTGTGTGTGTGAGTGTGTGAGTGTGTGTATGTGAGTGTGTGAGTGTGTGTGAGAGTGTGTGTGAGTGTGAGTGTGTGTGAGTGTGTGAGTGTGTGTGTGAGTGTGTGTGAGAGAGTGTGAGTGTGTGTGTGAGTTTGAGTGTGTGTGAGTGTGAGTGTGAGTGTGTGTGAGTGTGTGTGTGTGTGAGTGTGTGTGTGTGTGTGTGTGTGTGTGTGTGTGTGTGTGTGTGTGTAACAGGCTCAAGGGCGAAGGTCAGGGAACAACTTTCACGGTTGATTCTACCATGTGACTACCAGGGATGAAATTCAAATAGTCAGCCTTGGGTGCAAGCAGCTTCACCTGGTGAGCCATCTTCACTGTCCCAAGGTGATTTGTTTTTAAAGGTGAGCAAAAGATCTGAGCTGACATCTCATCTCAAGAAGGAGTGTCTAGTGGCCATCAGAAGGATGTTCAGTAAAGACACTCTTGTAAAGCCTGAGCCCAGTCCCTGGGACCCACACGGTGGAAGGAGATGATTTGACTCTGTCAGGCCACTGTCTGATATCCATATATGTCCACACAATAATAATAACAGTAGTAATTATAATAGTAGTAAGTGTAAGACAAACATTAATAAAAACTGTCATTTAGAAATAGTGAAGGGCTGAGGATCCGGTACAGTTGGAAGAGTGCTTGCCTCGTGCTCTGGATTCATCCCTATCGTCCCTATCGTCTCATAAAACCAGGTGTTGTGGTGCTGGCACTGGGGAAGGGGAGGCAGGAGAATCAGAAGTGTAGTGTTAGCCTTGTTGGCTACATAGTGAGTTTGAAGTCATCCCAGTCTGCATGAGACCCTGTCTAGCCCCAACTTGCCTCAAAGAATTTTAAGTCTCATGTGTGCTGAGTTTGCTTTTTGTTTCTGTTTTATTGTTTTAGAGACAGGGTTTTGTTATGTCGTCCAGGGCTTGGAACTTGCCATTCAGCCTTCTGAGTGCAGGTGCATACCACCACACCCAACCTAAAACAGGAGATTTAAACAAAAATCTAGAGATTTGATACAGGGTAAACCTTGTTTTCATTTTTTTTTTCTCAAAGGGGTCCCTGCTCTCTTCCTAAAAATAGCAATGTCATAAGAGCCAGGGTCTGAAGACCTTGGGACCAGAGAAGCCAGGAGCCATAGCTTGGACGGGCCCTGGGGCTGGGGCTGGCTTCAGTCTCTTCTGACCCAGACTTCCTCCTTTCTGGCTGGAGGCAAACCAGTGCTCACAAGAGTCAATGCTCCTTGGTGGCCTCCCTTTGAAGCTGGGGCTGGGGTGGGAGTGTAGCAGCTCCCTAGAGCTGTTAGTGCTTGCTGAAGGCTAGGTGGTATCCCATGAGTAGACAGCTGAGCGGGAGCCGTGGGGATGCTGGCAAGTTGCACACTGCTCTGACTGGGTGGGAGGGACTTAGCTGGAGGGACAGAGAAGGGAGACACCCTCCTCTGAGGGCCTACTCCTCTCCTAAGTCCTGTCATTCAAAGGAATCCTATCAGGCCCCTGCAGCAAAGGGCCTGCTTATCTTCGGAGGTCAGCAGCCTGGCTCAGGGTGAGTTAGATTTTCCTTGTTATGAAGTTGCTGCATTTTGAACAAAGTTATCATATCAGGAAGAGGATGAGCAGGGGTGAGAACCCAGGCCTCCCAGGTGCCATCCAGGGCTTAGGTAGTCCTGGCATTTCATGCCCTCTGGAGAGGCAAGGAAGGAAAAGGAGACCGCCCTAGGAAACGCCACCGCCAGTAACCAAGGCTGTTAATTTTACATGCTCATTCCTTGAGTCACAGTACAACTCAAACAGAGATACTCCACCTTCACTTCATAGACAAGGAAGGAGTCAGGAGATTTATGGAGGGTCCCAAGGTCACAGCGGAAGCCAAGATTTCAACCCTACTGGTGAGGACCCTTCTGTAGAGTTCTCAGCATGAGTGGTGGGGTCTTGTTGAATGCCCCTCCCCACAGGCCATTCTGCTACAGCCCTCCACCCCCAACCAGTGGAGAAGGGGTGTTGGTGATGCCCTTCCAGATAGAAAACCAATTTAGTAAGTTGAGTGTGTCGGTATAGGGCTGCCATCCCAGCAGCTGGGAGGCAGAGGGAAGGGGATCAGAGGTTCAAAGCCAGCCCTTGCTACACAGTAAGTTTGAGGCACTAGGGCTACACCAGACCCTGTCTGGATTGTGAACCATATACCAGGCTCTTCTCTACAAACGGCCTCACCTGGTACCACACACACACACACACACACACACACACACACACACACACACACACACACAAAGGGTCTCAAAGGCATTGTCAATCTCTGCCAAGGCCTACAGCCTGGAAGAACACTGGTTAAAAGGAAAGGAGGGGATGTGGCAGGGGGATTTTAACAGAGGCTAAAGAGCTCACATTTCTTCCCGAAGTTCTGGGCAGGGCAGCAGTTTTTTTTTCACAGAGGGGAATGTCTCCTCCAACCTCTGCAGGAGTTTTGTTTGCTTGTTTGTTTGTGTTTGTTTATTGAGGCAGGGTCTCTCATAGCCCAGACTGGTCCCAACCTTATACTCTGCTGAAGTTGTCCTTGAACTCCTGATCTTCCTACTTCTACATCCCTGGGACTCTGATCATGGCATGTTTCACTATGCCCTCCTTATACGGTGCTGGGAACCCAGCACAGGGCCTCATGTATGCTGGGTAAGCCTTCCACTCAATGATTGACATCCCCAGCTCTGCATGCCTTATGGCCACCAGAAGAAGGGAGCCGCTACTGGCAACTGCAGTAGGGATTTCAAAAACTAGTCAGTGTCAGCTGGCACACAGGATGACAGCCCACTCCCCTGCCGGCTCCTTCTGTCACCAAGGCTGACAAGGCAGAAAAACTTAATGTCTGGCACACAAGGGTATTTTGGGGCAAAGCAGGGATATGCTGGGGGGAGAACTCTAGGAACCCCAGAAGATGGATAAAGGGAGGAGTGACTGCCTTTGAAGACAGTGTTTACTACTTCAAAACTCATCCCTGGTTGGGTGGCTTTAGAAGAATTGATATCTCTTTGTGTTGTGGTCCCATTTATTTATCTATTTATTTATAGAAACCTATTTGGCGTGTATGACTGTTTTGAATGCAATTATTTGTGTACCATGTTTGTGTCTGGTGCCTACAGAGGCCAGAAGAGGGCGTCAGATCTATGTATAGATCATTGAAGCTATCATGCAGATGCTGGACACGAAACCTGGGTACTCAGAAGCCCATGCTCTTAAACACCAAGCCACCTCCCCAACATCAGAAAAATCATAAGGACAAGTCTGTTGTTGGCTTGACCAGACTCCAGAAACAGAGCTACAGCTTGGCTCGGGGCCCAGAAACTTAAGTTCAACTCTTGGCCTGGCCGCTCAACCTACAGAACACCTGGGTCTCTTGGAACCTGTTTCATTACCTATAACATGGGGATAAATATATTTATTCTCTGCATCTGTTGGCTTTGTGGGAGGACAAGCCCCTTCTAGGACAGCACATTCTTGGGTGCAGGTGTCCAGGCACAGGTCCTGGGGGAATTACAACACTTATTTGTTACTTTGTTTCTTTTGTTATATAGTGTGATGCTTGAGCTAGAAGCCATCCATCTTTGGCGGGTTTCAGTCTATGACCGACCCTATCATCATTTATTTTTAATTTCAAAGAGTAAAATAGAATCTTTTGTCATGTATGTGCCGTGTGTGTGTGTGTGTGTGTGTGTGTGTGTGTGTGTGTGTGTGTGTGTCTGATTAGGAACACTCAGTCTCTCTTGCTATCTGGGCACCTTTGAGGAATAACGATTAATGCTTTCTTGCCTGCTCTGGGTATTTACAGTGTGCCCTCAGGCTATGAAGAAGCGGAGTTTGCTCAAGATGACAGTCAACTGGAAGCTCTGTCATTGCTGAGCCTTGTGCTGCAGGCTGCTGTCTACACTGAGATCCAAAGTCACTCTGGACCCTGGAACTCACTTTACTTTTCTCTTTTCCCCCAGCCAGAAGAATATGTCATTAGGAAACATGATCCACTCCCACCCCGAATGAACAGAAATAATAGAGATTTTTACAGTAGAGAAGGGCGTTGATACTGATCCTCACTCCAGCGATTACATCAACACCAGTTTCATCCTTCCCCTGAACACACAGGGGTCAATGGTGCATGAACTCCTGGGGGTTGAAGCCTGGGACCTTCCCAGTGTGAGCCTGGGAGTCTCCTTAGATCCTACACCTCATCTATCCCATGATGCTCTTGGCCAAAGGCAGGTGTGTCAGCCCACACCTGGATAAATTACAAGGAAACAATGGCATTGTCTTCTGAAATTTCACCTGCTCTGTCCCTTGAACACATGTAAACCACAGTATGAGATTGCTCAATGCTGGATGACGGTGTCTCTGCCTCGATTTAAAGTGCACACATTTTTGTGATAGTTACTTTGGTTTGCAAGACACTTTTTTCCTTTTTTTTGACACAGCATTTCTCTGTGTAACTGCCATGGCTGTCCAGGTTGGACTTGAACTCACGGAGATCCTCCTGTCTCTGCCTTCCAAGTGCTGGTTGCAAGACACTTTTAAACATGGCACTGGGTCACACAGGCAAAGATGCTCTGTAACACAGGGTGGGGTCATTGAAGCATTTTTTTTTAAGAGGAAAGAAAAAGAAAACTCATGGGTGATTGGGATGATGGTTTCATATGGAAATCATTTGCCATACAAGCGCGAGGACCTGAGTTTGGATTCCCGGCACTGGCATAAAAATCGGGGCATGGTGACGAATGCCTGCTGTCCCAGTGCAGGGGAAGTAGAGAAGGTACAGCAGCAATCCATAGAGTTTGCTCAAAAGCCACCCAGCCTTGCTGGAAAGCTATAGATCAATGAGAGACTCTGTCAAAAAAACAAGGTGGATGGCACCTAAGGAATGACACTTGAGGCTGACCTTTGGTCTCCAGGTACACACTCCGGCACTAACACAAACACACACCTCACTCATATAAAGAAAATGAAAAGAAAACATTGGAATTTTCATATATTAAACACACAAGCAATTATTATTCTGAAGACTTCTGCAAGATCAACTTAGGTGAAACTTTCTTTCACCTTTTCCCTACCCCTTTCCCTGCTCAGAAACATTTAGACCTACCCTATGGCAATGACTGCAAGGGAGGCTCTGGCCTGTATATCAGGGAAGCACAAGTAATTTGGTACAAAAGCAGCCTGGCTCCTGTAGCCTGGCATTAGGGTAAGTGTATCTTAAGAAAGCTCTTATGCAGACTTGGCTCCGGGCAATAAAACGTCACGGCCGTGTAACTGTAGCAAGTGAGATTTCTAGGGAGCAAATTAGTGCACAAACGTCTTCTAGCGATGGCAAGAAAGGAATCATACGCCACCTCAAAATAAAGCAAGTTATGCAGTAAATGTTTCACTTATTGGCCTTCTTCTATCACTGTTAGGGTTAAAAGGCATCTCGTTGATACAAGGAGTCTCTTTAGGGAGTGCTGATGTCTTTTGGAAGCTGTTCTCATTGCAGATGCATATAGCAGTCATGATCAGTTTATGATGTGGGTGGCACAAGCCCTAACAATCATATACGCTCCCTGAGGGTCACGGGCACCGTTGCCCCTTCATTACCTGGATGCGCTGTTAGCTGAAGCAAGGTGATCAAGTCACGTCCTTTGGAGGTCTCTAGAACACAAGCCCATTTCTCTTCAGGGTTCCAAGGGAGGGCATGGACAACTCCTAGGGGTTAGTTTTCTCCATCCACCATATAGGTTTTGGAGCTTGAAGTCAGGTTGTCAGGCTTGACTAATCTATTCTAGATCATCTATCTATCTATCTATCTGTCTGTCTGTCTGTCTGTCTGTCTGTCTGTCTATCTATCTATGTATCCATCCATCATCTATCTATCCATCCATCATCTGTCTATCCATCCATCATCTGTCTATCTATCCATTCTTCTGTCTATCCATCCATCCATCTGTCTCATCATCTTAGGTAAGTCTCATGTTTCTCATGATTTCAAACTCACTATTTAGCAGAAGATGACCTTCAACCTTTGATCCACCTTGTACTTCCTGAATGTTGGGATAACAGGCTTGTGCCATCACTACTGATTGAGGCAGTAGTGGAGGGGGTTGAGCCCAGGTTCCCCCTTCCCCCATCCCCCCCTCACCCCCCACATGCTAGGCAAACACTCGACCAACTGAGCTACATCCCAGTCCAGATATCTGTTCCTGTGTTGGCTAAGGGAGGAGCCTTCCTTTCCTGAACATCCAAATGAATGCTCATCACCCACATGGGACAAAAAGCAAACACACACAAAAAAATCTCTCAGTGGAATCAGGACTTTGGGTTCTAAACACCCCACCCCCTTTATAGTTTCCTTGTATTTCCAAATGCTTTTTTTTTTCCTTCCCTCAATCAGCACACTCCCTGCCAAGATAAGTCCAACACAGTGTGTGACAGATCACCCATCCTGGAGGCTGAGTCTGCAAAGGGAAATGGAACAAGAACAGAAACACACACACACACACACACACACACACACACACACACACACACACCCTTCATGCATGCATAGGTTGACATCAAGGGTATTTGATTAGACTCTTGCCTAGTGATTGGAGGAGCTGAGTGTTGCTATCATCATAGAGCCCCTGCTTCTAGATGGTGCAAGCCGACCACCCTTGTATCCCCAGTATCACAAAGCCAGCCTCTTACTATGACTTGTCTGGAAGAAAACTATAGACTCATGAACTCTTTTGAATATAAAAAGCACACCAGAAAATAATCCATACCTCACCCTCAAGGTGATGCAGGACAAAGAGGCCACAAGTAGTATGGCTTATGGCCATCTATTATTGCAGTATTTCAGTGATCACCTCCTCCACCTCCCCTGTGCCTCGAGGGTGACTGATATAAACAGCAGTCACCTTCTCACACTCAGGATTAGAAACCACACCCCACTCTCCCAGGCAACCTATTCTCTTAAGATGTATTTCTTTATGGAGACATACTTCATATGTAAAGCTCTTCGTATGTAAACCTAGCTATTTTGTCATTTACTCTGTAGATCAGGCTTCTGCCTCCTGAGTGCTACATTGGCAGACTTGAGTCACATCTGACTAGCTTAGTCACTTACGTTTCAGGGCAATATACAGATTGCCAAGGTTTACATAAACCCACCAGGAGAAAGTCAATGGGAGGAAGGCAGTAGGTAAGACCAAGAAGCCAGAAATGGAGTAAAGAGGATGGGTGGGGGTGGTCTGTAGAACAGCCTGGCACTTGGGGACCTGGACTGGCCCAGGGAGGGGCTCCAAATGATGAGAAACAAGAACAGTTTCTCCATCCATTCTGCCCACTCCCACATGCAAAGACCAGGATGCCCAAATGTCTTTCAAGTCTCAAGCCAACATTAGAACCAGTCTGGCGTCCCTCAGTTTTTAGCATCTTTGCCATTTGGTCAGAATTCAGTCGTATTATCAATGCTCAGACATGAGTCAATTGGCGTTTAAAGAGTTGTTGCCAAATCTATAAACTGTAGGTCCACGTGGTGGGTAGATCCGGCTTTTCATTTTTGAATATTGTTTTATTTTGCTGCCTGTCAGTGGCATTCCCTGCCCTGCCCTCTCCTCTTGCTCTTCTGGGTACCACCACAAGCAACAACAGGGATTAGAGGTCAATGGAGATCTTGCGTGTTTCTCTCCCCCTAATGAAATGAAATGTGGCACATGACCTGTTATGGAATAACTTTTTTACCAGTTAAGTTGGAGATTTAAGGGACGATTCAAAGTGAGAAAAATTCAGAGTGAGAAAAATAAGGCTGTGCCAAGCTAGACAATGGCATTGGTAACCAAAGAAAGCCCTTAGTATTTACAAGGTAAATTAGATACAATGACACTAACAATTTCAATTCAGGATATTCATAACCTTTTATTGTACAATCAGTCCCATAAGGAGCAAGGTCGACCCCATTATTCAATTTGTTTCAAATCAAGTTGATCAGGAGTAGATGAAAATATAAAAAGAACCCCAAACCATCGTACAGGACAAAGAATTGGTCCTAGAGCAGAGTTCATGGGAAAGCATTCCCAGTTGTCGTCAAGCCCCAAACAGGATTTGGCAAGGTCTGTATGATATGGTGCAGAGACCGGCTTGGGTATATACATGAGTTATACATGGATGGCAATTAACAAATATGTAGAGCTACAGCTGTTTGGATAGACATGGAATCTGTGGGAAGACCCAGGAAGGGGGTCAGTCATCTATACAGACTCAAGACAGGGCTGCATTTTGTGTTTTTACTTGGTGTCTTGAAATATTCCCCTTTCTGTCTCCATGCTCCCTCCTAGACACTGCGCTGCCTTATTTATTTATGAAGTCTGAAGGTTAGCCCTACCTGCTGAGACTAATTAGCCCTCCACTTTGTGTCCCATGCAATCCGTCCGATGAAATGTACACATTTGTTTTGTCTTATTTTATTTTTTTTCAGGCTCTTTCTCCCTCCACTTCTGATTTTCTGATGAATATGGAAGTTGGGAGCTGGTGGGATGGTAAATCTCACCGCCTCCCCATCCCGCCCTTATTTTGTCTGCTCTTTTGCTTTAGTGTGCTAATGTGCTTGGGAGTTTTTCTGTCCAGTGCAGGGGAATTCGTTGGCCTTGTCAATCTCAGTATCATTATTTTTAGTTGTCTTCTTTCTGAGGCCTGAGCCTGTACAACAGTTTTGTTGAACCCCAAACTCTCTAAATATTACACAGTAAATTGGTTACTTTTGGAAATCTACAACAGATGAGCTTTTTAAAGGGGAGGGTGGGATAATTTAATGCATTGTGAACCCCAGAACATCAAACCTAATAGTAAGTTGCCAGTTACTCTTCTCTCTCTCTCTCTCTCTCTCTCTCTCTCTCTTTCTTTCTTTCTTGCTTTCCTTCTTTCTTTTTTGGCTTCTCTTTTCACCTTGGAACTCCAGTTCCCTTCTCACTGGAGACTTGCAAGGAAAAGGACCTTCTGACTCTGCCAACCAGGGACATCCTTTCTCCTTTAACATAAGTTTCTTGCCTGTTTCTCAGCAAATCAGTGTGTCCTCCCTGAGCCTAACAGCCAACAAATACCTGTCTCAAATCCTGGGCTTGCCACCTCCTCCGCAAGGGCTTCTAGGCCAGCTTTGGTGACTGTCTCCTGCCAGAGCCATGAACACCTACAGCCTCTGGGCATTTCCTCTCCGACCCCTTAGAGAAAAACTACAGCCCAATTCTTCCCCAGGGCTTGGTGAACTTTCACTTTTATTTTCCCTGGCGCTGTTAAGGCCCCAACTTTTCACCTCCAAAGTCAGAACGGACTTTGGATCCTACATCACTTCCTACTTCCAACGTCAGTTAAAAAAAAAAAAAAAAAAAAAAAAAAAAAAAAAAATCCAACAACTTTACCTTTCCCTTAAGGATATTTTTAGTACCCCAGTCGAACCTAAAGTATTTGTTTTTTGGATAAAACGCCTTCTTGGCATATTTAACCGAGTAGTTCTTTACATTTAATGACATGATTCACTGTCATTAAAGAAAAAAGGGAGGGGAGCCGTTGTGGGTTAACCTCCCCAGGTCTTCTCAGAGCAGAGAGAGGGGTGAGTCTTCTTGCCCCAGTGGTGTCTTATCCCGCCCCAGGGCGTCCGACTTCTCTGAGGGATTAACCACTGAGCTCCCCGTCCCCACATCCCATAGTCCTCCCCTCTGGGTCCCCATCCTCAAGACTTGTGGCTAACACTTTTTCTGGGCCTCTCCCCTTCCCCGCCCCCCGAGTGGGCTTTCCTTCCGCCTTCCCCGGCTCAGATTCCGGACTCGGTTGCCACCCCCTTCCCCTCCTCTCCCGGTCCGCATTGTCTTTCGGAACCCGCCCCCTCCAGGAGCGAGGCCCGCACCGTCCGGGCGCCCGGCTCGCACACTGCGCACAGGCCGCACCCCGCGCGCCTCCCGCGGCCCCGGCCCGCCCCGCTCCCTCTCCCGGCGCCTAAAGGATCATTGTTGGCCGCCCCCGCCCCGCCCACCCCGGCTGTTTATTTATGCATACGTCACCGGGCTCGCCCCGCCCCCTGGCATCTCATTAAGGCGAGTGTGTTCCTCTCGCCCTGTCAATAATCTCCGCTCCCAGACTACTCCGTTCCTCCGGATTTCGATCCCCCTTTTTCTATCTGTCAATCAGCGCCGCCTTTGAACTGAAAAGCTCAGTCTAACTTCAACTCACTCAAATCCGAGCGGCACGAGCTCCTTCGGTGTCTTCGGCTTCCCCCCCCTTTGCTCTTATATCTGACTTGTTGTTGTTGTTGTTTTTTTTTACCCCCCTTTTTATTTATTATTTTTTTGCACATTGATCGGATCCTTGGGAACGAGAGAAAAAAGAAACCCAAACTCACGCGTGCGGAAGATCTCCCCCTTCCCCTCCCTCCTCCCTCTTTTCCCCTCCCCAGGAGAGAAAGACCCCAAAGCAGGAGAAAAAAAAAGTTAACCTTGGACTCGTCTTTTTCTTGCAATATTTTTTGGGGGGCTCGCAAACTTTTTTTTTTTTTTTTTGCTTTTCTTCCTCCTTCATTTTTCTTCCAAAATTGCTGCTGGTGGGTGAAAAAAATGCCGCAGCTGAACGGCGGTGGAGGAGATGACCTAGGCGCTAACGACGAGCTGATCTCCTTCAAAGACGAGGGCGAGCAGGAGGAGAAGAACTCGGAAAACTCCTCGGCGGAGAGGGATTTAGCCGATGTCAAGTCCTCGCTGGTCAATGAATCAGAGACGAATCAGAACAGCTCCTCCGATTCCGAGGTAGGGAGAGCCCCTCGGGCTGGCGGGGCTGAGCCTGCCGGCTCCGGGGCTCCCGGGCTCCCGGGCTCCGGGGCTCCGCGGCTGGGGCTGGAAGGCCGGGCGGCTCGGGGCTGCAGGCGGCGGGCGGGCGCGCGGGCTGCTGACGGCAAAAACTTGCAACCGTGTTTTTCTGCACCCCTCTCCCTCCCCGCACCCCCTCGGCGCGGCGATCGCCCCTCGCCCTCCCCACCTCGCCCCTCCGGGAAGGCGGAAAGACGGCCTCCGCCTCGCTCCGAAAGTTTCCGAGACAAATCCCGGGAAAGTTTGGAAGAAGGTGAGTGCGCCCCGCGCGCCCCCAGACCGCGCGATCGCGCTGCCCCCTCCCCGGGTCGGCCTGGCGGGTGCCCCCGTGCCCACTCCCTGCCCACCCACCCACCCACCCACCTACCCACCGAGTTTCCCGCGCCCGCCGGGCCCCGGGGACGCGCGCGGGCCCTCGGGGGGACACTTGCTAAAAAGTTTCTCCCGCTCTCTCCCGCGCCGCGCGGCCGCCGCCGTCCCCTCCGCCGCCCCGCCATGTTAGCGGCCAAGAGGCAAGATGGAGGGCTCTTTAAGGGGCCACCGTATCCCGGCTACCCCTTCATCATGATCCCCGACCTGACGAGCCCCTACCTCCCCAACGGATCGCTCTCGCCCACCGCCCGAACCGTAAGTGCCACCGCGCTCCCCGCCCTGCCCGCCCGCCCGCCCGCCGGCCCCCGCATGCCCTGCCCCTCCCCCGCCCCGCCCCTCCCCCTCCCCTCCCCCTCGCGGCCCGAACTCTCCAAACTTTTTCTCTGCCTTTTGTGGACTGGGTTTGTTTGCGCTTCGCCATGTTCTGGCTTTCCTTGTGCTTGCCTCGCGATTCGGGGAGCCTTTTCCTTGCCAGGCAGGGCCCTGTTGGGGCGGTGGGATGCCAATCAGAACTTTTAATTTCTCTCTCTCTCTCTCTTTCCTTTCCTTTCTCTTTCTTTTTTCTTTTGAGCTCTGATTTCCCCCTCCCCCCTTGCTAGTGGTGTTTGTTTCTTGTCCCTGGGAAGAGGACTGTGTGGCTCTTTCTTCTCCCTCTCTTCCTTCCCTCTTCTGTGCGTCTTGGGCTTTCCCCAGGTTAACCCCTTGGCTGCTGGCTGGGAGGCCGGGCCAGGCCGGGCCCGTGCCGCGCGGGTTCCCGGTGCCTTTGGCTCCGGGCGCTGCGGTGTTGAGCGCGCAGCCTCGGCCCGGCGGAAGCGGCCGGAGCTGTCCCCAGCCGGTCGTTTCTGTAGCTTTCTAGTGGCGATCGCAGGCTCGCGGGCCTGCTGGCCCCTTCTTCCATGGGAAGGTCACACTTGCCAGGCGTGGTCCCCTCGTAGGCCTGGGGGCCCTGGGCGTGCTTTTCTCTGCAGACCCGGCATGGCTTGGCTGCCCCACGCTACTAGCTGCGAGCTGTGCGTGTTGGGAAGGCCGGTTTGGAGGGCTTCTGGGTTTGTGTGTAGTCAGGATGGCCTGTTTTGAGTGGACTTCTGTGGGAAGGGAAATTCGGTGCTTTCGGATGAGATGGGAAGGCCTTCCTTTCCCTGACCACCTCACTGTGGGCCCCGGGGGAGGTGGCAAAGGCCAGGGCGAGCGCTTTCAAGGAGGTGCAGGAGGCTAGGGGATGCCTCCCTTTCTGGGGATCGGCCACCCAACTTTGAGAGGCCCAGGGCAGCGCGGGGTGCCACGCTCCCCGGGAGCTCCCTGCGGCGTACCTCCGGCACCCACCGCAGACATTTGTTCCCGCTCATCCTCCACAGCCGGGGCCTCTGCCCCCTGCCCTCACACTGTCCCCAGCCTCCTCCCCCTCCCTTTAAAATGCCTGGTTTGCAGAGCTGTAGACACTTCAGCCGCGTTTATGCCTGGATTCTCGGGGTTGTCACTTTGCACCTCTGGCCGTGGTCGCTACCTCGTGTTTACACACATTAGTTTTGTTTTTCCTTCTTCGCTCATTTAAGTCTGAAATAATGTGCCCATTATTGAGCAGTGCTGGGATTGGAGTCAGCCAAATCTACAAGTGTTTTTAAGCATTAAAATATTAACTATCAGGTTTGACTTGTTTTTTTTTTTTTTTTTTTTTTTTTTCTTTCCTCCTGGGCTCTGGCAGAATGGCAAGAGCACGCTAGACCGGTAATTTTTTTTTTTTCTTTTTAAATACCTAGGAAAGAGAAACAATCACCACCACCCCCAACTCCCCCACCCCCAGGGCCTGTGCTTCCTTGGAAGCCGGGACAGAGGTACAGCCTGACCTCGTCCAGCAGTGCCCGCGCTTTCCGGAGGCTGCTCCTGCGGCCTCGGAAGCGGCGCCTGGTATTTTTCTTGGTAGCTGACGGGATCTTAAAGAATCGGTGTGTTAGCAAACTAGACCCAGCAACATTCCAAAGTTATCCTGGGAATTTCCTCCTCCCCTCCTCCCCTTCCCCTTAGGACGCAGACCTCTTTCCTTTTACTTTAAAATCCACTTAGCCACCCGAAAGGCCATTTGAATATCGGGCTTGTTGGCTTTCTTGACCCTTTTCAAACTGCACGTCCGTGACCGCTGGCGATCTTGCCACGGCGTCGCTTCAAACCCACACAGTTGTGTTGTGCTGTAATTAGGAAACAGGGAAATTGTTAAAGGCAAATAAATGATTTCCCGGTGAGACAAGGAAGGCTCCCAACCCACGGCCCCCTTTGTGGGCTTTGTAGGAATAGACAGCGTCTAGTTATTTTAATTGTGGACATAGCGGGTGGCCCTGTGCTGTGACATCAGGTTGACTCTGAGAAGGCATTTCCGAACCCAGTAGGCTGTTAGTATTTGCGTGTCAGAAATCAGACATCTTTGAGCACACCGCCTCTGCCTCTTTCCTTTCCCTTACCTGGGTTAGCTTGAGTGCTCCAAAATTGAAGTTATTTATTTAGGCTGCTGAGCAGAGCGTTGTTGTCAAGGAGCTGAGAGGCGGTTGTATGTTCCTCTTAGATGCCTTTGGACGCTGGGGCCAGCTTGGCAATTCCAGATTCGATACAGCCCCGGGGTGGAACCCACAGGCAAGCCAGCGGTCCCGGGTCTGAAATTCTCAGGATTTCATAGGGTCTGCCTTTGAGTGTGAGTTGTAAACACAAATTAGGGGTAAGCTTATTCATTCTCTTCCTTCCTCTTGACTGGGGAGCTTTTTGGTACATTTTCTGTTACTTGTGAACAGTACCGGCCAAAGGCCGAATCCTTTGAAAAACAGACTCCCTGGAACCTTGATTTCTGCTTAAGAATGTAAAGAATTAAGGAGTATCATTAAATCGGCTTTTGATGAATAATAAATCATCTCTAGGACAATCTTTTAATTGCCAAAGAAGCTGCAAAACCTGATAGTAACGATTTTGCTTTAAAACGACAAAGATTTCCTCAGAACATTAATTTAATCTTTGATACAGCAATAGAAATGGCTTATGAAGAGGGTACATTCAGACAGAAAAATACATTAGGGAGAAGTCTAGTTAAGTAGATGGGAAGGGTTGGAAGTGCCAATATTGTGGTTCAGTTAACATTGTGTTCAGAGAATACAGTTGCAGGGTTAGACTCCATCAGAAGGGGAAGTTTTACTTTTCTGTTTTTCCTTTTTGGGTTGCAAGAAATAGGTCTGCAGTGGTAGGACCTGCGAGAGGTGTGGGATTTTATTTGAAGGGTACACAGCCTCATCCACCCCAAAGCATTTGCCTTTCAGTGGAGCTGTTTGCTACTAGTTGAGCAAATAAGTAACAGCATCTTGAATTCATTTTTGAACTTGGAATGGAGCATTTCAAGGAAATCGAGAGGCCGCCTATTCATTGAGGAGGGTTTATTTAGCCCGGCAACTTTTTCGATTTTTTTTTTACTGGCTTGCCGAAAAAATGGACTTTCTCAAACAACATAATCCTTCCTGACAGAAAAGATTAAGATCCTGGAGTGTGAAGGGTTAATGTAGGACCTTCCCTGTTGTCTTCCCACCCCCCACCTTCACCCCTGATTGTTTTGACAACACTTTTCAAAGTGTGACATTCCAAGCCCCTCCATAACAATGTAATATTACTGTAATTACACAGGTCATTACATTTTAAATAGAGAACAATAAAATGCTTATCGCCTTGAAAAAGAACAGGTGCTCTCAGCCTCCTTTCGTATTTATGCTAATTGTTTTCATCTCCTTCAGAAATATTTATGGCAGACATGTTTAGATTTTAATCTCAGTGCAGCAAGTCTTCTATGCTAATCTTGTAAGTTAGGGTTTAATGTCTGGGCTCAGTATTTACCCAGTAAGTCATATTTACATGATTATAAATCTAATATGCCAGTGCTTTGCAGTTTGGCTTCCTGAAGCCCCAGAAACAAATGTGGGGCTTGGGAGTCTAAAAGGCTCCTCTAGGAGAGACATTCTGGGGAACTTGGCTAACGTTTAGGGGATGCCAGCTTTGACTGCAGTCCTCATCTGAGATGTCGAAAGGGTTTTCAGAACAACCAGGCTGGTTCTTCCTTGGAGTTCTCCACTCCGATCTTCTTTTTCCTAAGAGGATTGCCTTTGGAGCTGCTGCTGGCCGTTGGCTAGCTCTCTGTTTCTTAGCAGGCTGTGAAAAAGTTACAGGAAGGTTTCCAGGAGTGACATCTAGAAAGCTGCTTTCTCTGTTAGTGGCACAGGATGGATGCAATTCTGCATGCCATTTAAGAAAGGGGGAGGGCATTTAATGGTTATACCAGAGGCTATGCGTTTCCAGATTAGGGTAGAAGTCTTTCCAAGATCTGAGCACCTTCTCACGCCCCACAAGGTGCCCAGGTGCATCCAAAAAGCATCTGCAGAGCCCCTCTGAGAAGTGCTGGCCCGGCCTCCCTCCCATGCACAGAGGGTGGAGGAGAAAGGGAGGGTTTTGTCAGATGTCACAACAGGGGCTCCCGGACCACATTAAAAATGCACTGCAGAGAAAGGACAGCTGCAAATTTTTGTGTGGACGCGTGTTTAGGACCGTGACTAAAAACTCCCGAGGACCTTTCCCCCAGCTGTCTGGAAGTTATGTGGAAGTTGGTTTATTGGCAGTTAAGTATGGGACAACCTGGATTTAGCAGACGCTTTCCCCCGGCACAGGAAGTAGATGACATTGTATTGGGGGCAGGGAGGAGACTAGGCAAGGAATGATTTACTCCCTTAAAAAAATAATCTCCAGCTTGCCAAATAAATAAGCTCCCAAGGAGGTAGGTGCTAGCTAGTTTCTTAGTCTGGGGGGGGGGAGTGAAACTCGAGGATATCTCTCACTGCATTTATAACTTTGCCGGCACATTTCAACATTTTAAAAGGGAGGGCTGACCAACATTCTCCAGGGGTGTGTGTGTGTGTGTGTGTGTGTGTGTGTGTGTGTGTGTGTGGTGGGTGTCTGAGTTTCTTTAGGGAGTAGATATTGGCAACCATGTAAGTAAATCTTCAACTCGGATTTATAATTGAGCGCATTTGTGAAGGAAATGGTTAATTTTACAACCAAAGGCAAACTTGCACCTCGACAGGCCTGCTGAAAGAAGTGTGCCCCAGTCTTTTGCTGGCAAGCTCCCCGAGTCATAAATCCACTGGCTTTATTTGCAGCCCATAACACTTATGAATGTTAAGATATTTGACGCCACGTTGCCCTTATGATATTCAAGGTCCGCAGACATTGGCAGTGGCTCAGATTTCTCTCACTAATTATAAGCAGTGAGATGGGGGGGTGCATTGCAAAAGCTGTTCTCCCGACTCCTCCAGTCACCCCACACTCTTCAGTCCCAGCTGACTGAGACAGGCATCTTTCTTCTGGCAGGGGACCTGTTCTTTACTCTAAGCTACTGTCATACACTTTCACAAGCGCTCTGAGGGAGGGAAGGCATTTCAGGGGGCTCCACCCTCAGGCTCTTTTCAAAAGCAAAGTTGTTTGGGGGTGCTTGCTTCTTTCTGCTTTTCTTCTGGTTCCCTCTCTTTCCTTTCTTAATCCCCCCCTTTTCCCAGAGACCCCTTTGCCTATATTGTGCTTATTTCCCACAATACTTAAAGAAACCTGATATGTGAGAATGTACTTTAATTTAAAAGATGTCCCACTAAGCTAGCAGGAGAAATAAACACATTGTGCAGTGTTGTAGTTAATATGAAGGCTTAAAAAGAAGCGAGGTACAGCGAGGAAAACCTATGAAAAGAATTTAATAGACAAACAAAACTAAACACACAGGTTTATGTTGGGGCAGAGGGGCTGGAGAGCAAAGTAATCTGTGGAAAGTGTATCCAGCCAGAGGTGCAGAATAAATGTCTGACTGAGAATAAAGAGCAGGGGGTGGACAGACAGGATAGGCCTCCACCTGGAATGGCTTCTTGTGTGGGACAGGAGGACAGTGGGAGAGACCCTTACAAAAGATGTAGCTGTGCTCTGGAGTGAGAGACTGGCTGCAGTCTTGCCTTTACCCATAGTGTTCTATCTGGCAACTCCAATATGTTTCCTATCAGTTACCCCTGAACATCTGGAGGTGGAGGGTCTGGCTGGAGAGTTATCTGAAGTCCAGACCCAGCTGTGAGAGAGGTTTTAACTTAGTCTTAAAGAGTAGATTGTTTTGGTGAACATTTAGCAAAGCGGGCCTCGTAGTGTTGCTGCTGCTGTTGCTGTTGCTGCTGCTGCTGCTGCTGCTGGTGTGTGTGTGTGTGTGTGTGTGTGTGTGTGTGTGTGTGTGGGTAGCAAGTGTGGGGACCGCTGAATGACACAAGGCCAGTGGATGACACTACCATTTCTAGGCAAATACTTTCCCTCCAATCCATCCCAAACTTAAAGACCCAGGCTGAAAGGTTTTATTTTCTAATCAATGGAATGCAGAAACTTACTAGCCCTTAGGGATATGTGAATCCCTTAACAGCTCATTACAAAGACTCGGCTGTGGGATCTTTGAAGGGGTTATCAGGCACGGTGTTTTCCCCACTTCTCCCAGGATAGGTTTTTCTTCCTTAGGCACATCTGATTTTGTGTGGGTGATTCAGTCTGTTATATATTCTTCTTCTTCTTCTTCTTTTTTTTTGTCCTGAAGTGGCCCTAGGTAGTTCTGGCTGCTGGGGGAAGACAGCTCTTGGTAATATCAGCTCTGAAGGAGTTAACATTGGCCTGCCAAAGTTTGGCATCATGAAAATAAATGTGAGGCCTGGTAGGCATTAGCAGGGCCCAGCACATTTACAGAGCTTAATTAGTACGAACTGTAATTGTTCATGGTCTGCCAGAAGAAGTAAGACTCAGGAAAGAGGAGTCCCTCTCTTGCAGTCTCCAGTTTAAAACCGATAAATCACTTGCATATTTGTGTAGTGATTCAAATGGAGCTAAGACCTCTCCCATCCCAACATGTGGTAAATTGTAAAGTCAATGAATTGCAGATGTAGGGCTACAGTGAGATCCTCTAAGAAAAGCACAATGAATGGGAAAGAGTGATGCTATAAATATTTACTGAGAAGATAACTAGATTCCCCCGTGCTGGGCCAATTATGATGCACTAAATATATTAGTAAAAATGCTTAAAAATGGAGGGGATCCGTGTGGGTCCCTGGGTGGGTTTGTTTGTTTTAGAAAGTGAAATAAGAGGCACTGTGTTATTGCCATGTCAGTTTTATTGAGCCGGGGAATCGCAATGGCATACCAATGGAAGGACACATGAGATCCACATTAATGCAAATTAATTCGTTATGAGCCGTAGCTCTGGGACTGCTAAGTGGAGTAACGATGGCGCATCGTTGTGAGGGTGTTCTGTAGCAAGTGTTAATGAAAACTGCTGTGCTAAAGAACAAGCCTCAGCACTTCAGCCCACGTGCCCCGTGTGCTAGTCGTGCTTTAGCTTCACTCCCAGATGAAGAACTTTAATTATGTTTTGATGTTTAAAGAACACCAACTATCTCTCCTCAAAAGCCAACCCAGAAAAGCCTACAGCTATCAACACCAAGCTCAACCCCGGCCTGTCTTTGCCAGGGATTGTAGCTCAAGTAGAAAAACAATGAAGGGAACATCCCCCAGTAGAGATGTAGAGAAAACTTTCTTGAAGCGATTCTCCCTCCCCCTGTCTTCCTTTTAGAGGATTTTGGTCTCAGGCAATGTTGCAAGTCAATACTTCTTTCCCCAAATGTGAGTAGGTGGATGTGTGTGGAAGCTGTAAAAGTTAACGATCCAGCTCTGACTCATAGCTCATGGTTTCAGGTTGAGGAAGGGGGGTTAGAAATTAATGAGGGTAAATAGACATATGATGGGAGGATGAGACTGGGGGAGAGCTTGTCCTAGTGTCTGAGGGCATGCGTTCTGTGGCGTGTGTTTTCCTGTGGTAGAGTACCAGGAAGCGAGGAGGCAATGCCTTTGTCAGACAGTGGTTTTAGGATGTTGCAAAGATTCTCTGTCTGGATCTTCGCAGGGACTGTAAAACCAAGAATCCACTAGAAAACGCTTTTGGACCTCCCTGCTGGATGGAATTTGAGGCTTGTTTGGCACTTTTTAAGCAGGCAGTATCAGGATGGGTGGAAGTCACCCCAAGTCCTGGGCAAGAGTCTGTTTCCCACTGAATGAAAAGGGCGTCCACATGGGACTGTGGTTGTGGTGGGGTGAGGTGTGTTTGCGGTGCACATAAATAATCTTTGATTGCTGCCTCAGTGTCCCCAAAAGGATGTGGCTCTAAGGCAAGGTCTCAGATTGAACTACATGACAATATTTTTTCTTTGAATCGGGTGATGTAGGGATCAGAGTTCCAGTGAGACAAAGACAGAAGACACACCAAGAGCCCAAGAAAACCCAAGTTACTTAGGAAATGGATCTGACATATGTGTAGTGCGCGTGTGCACGTGCGTGCACGCTTGAGCAAACAGGTGATTCATAAAACTGAAAAGGAAGTTCATGCCCCACCCCATCCCTTAAGTGAAGTGAGCTGGTGTAGTAGTTACTCTTCTCCGAGTTGAAGACTGCTGTTTTGTTTGTGGCTTGGAGCATGAGATGCCTGTGGTTACAAAGGCTGTTTCCTCTTCTATCCCTGGGTATCTCTGATCTTCAGTATCTGCAGCATCAAATTTTGAGTCAGTGGTAGTGATTAGAAATAAAGCCAGAAGGATCAAGATAGGGTAATAAGGGAAGCAGTTAGTCGGGGAGTGTTGCAAGCATTTGCTTAAAACTGCCAACTCTTCCTGACTCTTCTAGACAGGTGGGGGCCTGGGGGCCTGGGGAGGGGTGTTTGATTGCTGTGTCCTAGGAAGGGAAGGTGTCATTTTGTGTGGCTTCCTAGGAGGCAAGAAATGAACCAAGGACTCCGAATTCTGACTGTCCAAGGGGAGAGGCACACCCACATAGGGAAGCTATAGCGATGGGATAAGGAAGTGACCTGGAGCCTTCCAGGTGACCTGTGCTGAGTGGGTTAAATACCGACTTTTTAATCTCAGATAAGACATAAGCCATCTTGCCCTGGACTTCTGTCTTCATGTACCTTTTCAAAACACAGAGGTCTAAGCATGTTTTTCCTTTCTCCTTTCCTGTAAGTGGGGAGTGGGAGGCAGAGGCAGACAAACAAGAGACCAGTTTGGAGTGCCAAGTTCTTACGGAGCATCTGTATTTTATCTTTAAGAAGCAGGGCTGTAAACAAACAAGGTCTCTTCATGTTTTATGGGGAAGGCAAAATAAAGCTGTTAAAGTCTGTGTTTTTAGAAAAGCATTATTATTATTATTATTATTATTTTTTGGGGGAAAGAGAGGGTAGAAGCCCCAAGGAGAATCAAGAACATTTGGTATTCTTTGCTGTCGCTGGAGGTAGTCTAGGCTTGGGATTCTCTAGAACACAGTGGTTGGTGACTGGGAGAAATCTTACTTAGATTCTGAGGGAGTCTATTGCACGGGCGGGTCTGTGAGCTTGTAAGAGGGTTTCTGCTGGATACCCTGAGGAAGTTCCATCGTTTGGAGGTGTGGGTGGTGTGAGGGTGAAGGTTTGTGCACAAGCACAGCCTGTGCAGGCTCCCTTTCCTGGAGGTGAACTGGCTTGTTCCTGGTGCATGTTTCTCTGCTAGCGTCTTCAGAGACTTCTGTGTGTGTGTGTGTGTGTGTGTGTGTGTGTGTGTGTGTATGTATAAATGTGTGTGCATGTATAAATGTGTGTCTTTGTGTGTATCTGTGTGTATGTATAAATGTGTGTCTGTGTGTATCTGTGTGTGTATGTATAAATGTTTGTCTTTGTATCTCTGAGTGTATGTGTGTGTATGTATAAATGTGTGTCTTTGTGTGTATCTGTGTGTGTATGTATAAATGTGTGTGTATGTGCGTATATGTGTGTGTATGTATAAGTGTGTGTGTGTGTGTGTGTGTGTGTGTGTGTGTGTGTGTGCATATTTTCACTATTTTAATTGCTCCATTCACTCCAGGCTCATTGGTGCCTTATAGGGATGTGATGAACGCAAGGATTAAGAATGGAGCTGGACAAGTGAAAATTGCATTTGGCATAGTCACAGTTTCATTAATTTATTCACAAGACAATGACTACATGAAATTATTTTCCATGGCATATCCGAAGTTATCAGGTGTCCATTCAGTTTTAATTGACAATGTAAGATTCCTGTGGTTACCCTGAGTACGGATTGCCTGGGGCTCCGCAGGGTTTGTGGGAACAGAAGCTTGGACAAGTTTCCATTAAGCTCTGAATTGGGCAATTGGAAAAGAGGAGAATAAAACCCTTGAAAGGAAGGACCAAGTTGTTACAGTTGCCTGCTCTGCTGAGGAGAGAGGACCTCTTAGACAAGAGCTGTTCTCTCCGCCAGGAATTCCAAACTTGCAAAGAGACCTGTCCCCCATACAAAAGTTGTTTTAACATGATGGAAAATTGTCACAGTAATGAGTGAAATCCCGGCGTCACTTACTAGAGTGGGTGATTGGGGGACAAAGGGTACAAATGCACCTTAGTTTCAGCCAATCACCTTGGATAGGTTCCTTGAATGTGTGGGGGCTGTGTGCATGGAAACTTAGTTTACTCTGTCCATATTAACTTGTATGAAGGAAGTGGTTTATTGACCTGCTTTGGAATGTATAGAGATTATTGTTGTTTTTGGCCAACTTTATCTTTTATTGCCCAAGTTTATCTTTTAATTTGATTAGTATGTTTTGCTACATAAAACATACATAATTCTTAGGTTTTTTTGGACTGTTGATATCCTCTTCAGGTCCACTGTATCCTAAAAATGGCTGTCTTACATTTTGACTAATGTGGGTTTCGACTGTATTACTACAGTGTTACATTTTAGTTCAGAATTTATGGGAATCGTTTTCCTTTTTAAAAGAGCAAATAGACCCACCCTATTGAATGACTTTCTTTCCAGGGTACAAGATAACAAATTAATTGAGTTTGAAACTCTGCTGCACTGCAGCCCCGATGGTACTTGAAGCACAGAAGGGTTTTGGTAACTTAGTCCTGAAGCATTCATGGTTATAGTTTGTGGGGCTAAAGATTATAATGGAGATGTCATCCAAGTGTTAGGAGGAGGTACCCCTGACTTGCTTGCTGTAGGAGGGTAAGGCAGGGATTCCTCTTGGCCATCTGAGGCTTCCTCATCTGTTTGAGTATGGTAATACAGTTCAGATAACTGCTAAGACCCCCTCTGTGAATACTGGGTCATTTATAAAACGTCTCAACCCATGGTGATTGTTTTTCCCAATGGGTAGCAGCCTAAGGTTAACTTGTATCATTTGGGAGGAGGAGGGTTTGGGGAGGAGTCTTGGTGCTTTTGTAGGGTCATTCACGTCTACATTGGGGGCATGCGTATGGCTGTAGAGGGGAAGACTGGGTTGAGCTGTGGTCCTAGGAGTAAGGCAGAGAGTCACTGAGAGATGGTAGGCCCTTCACAACCTGGGGCTCTTAGGCAATGCTTGTCTCTCTTTGGGGGAAGTATAGATTATTAGAGTATGGGTTGTGGAGGTGTCTTAGGATCTAGCGGCTTAGTCATGGTGAAAGAATGTATAAGGTGCTGGGTGGCCCCTGAATTCCTCAGAGACATTTGTTTTCCCAGAAATAGATTTGTGTCTGAGAGCCAGGGTTCAGTTGTTAGAGATACAGGGGGTGGGGCTTGTACTCGCAGGCTAGTGGCTTCTCACAGCCCTCCCTCGCTCTGTCTTTACTCTTGCCTATGTGTTGCAAACTGCAAACTCCCTTAAGTTTTCTCTAGCCTTCTGCTCAGCACCCACTGGCTTCCTTTGTGTCTTTATGGGCTTCAGTCTCTGCTTTTTGTGTCACTCATTCTCATTCCTGCCCCTCCTCCCCCTTTTTGATTATTGAATGGGTGCTTTAAAAAAAAAACAAAACAAAAAACCCAATAAACAAAAACAAAAGCAACAATTCAGATTAGTGTGGTCATCTTATCCATAATGATGGAAGTCCCCAGGTTTTGACTGAATGCCAGGGCTGCCGTTCAGTCTGGAGAGGTTTGTCTGCTATTCATGAACTGCTTAAGATGTTTTCTTGTGGTTTGTGACATGAGCAGAACGCTTTGGTTTGGTTTCTTCCTACAGCTCCATTTTCAGTCCGGCAACGCTCATTACTCTGCGTACAAAACGATTGAGCACCAGATTGCAATTCAGGTAGGAGGCGCAAGAGATTCTGAAGCTTGAATTACAATGTGTAGGTCTCTTGTGTCTTTTTATTCTCTGCCTCCCTACCCAGATGATGATGATGGTGGTGATGATGGTCACGACATTGTTGATAATAGTGATGTTGTGATGGTGACGATGGTGATGATGGTGGTGATGGTGGTGATGGTGATGGTGATGATGATGATGATGATGGTGATGGTGGTGATGATAGTGATGATGGTGGTGATGATGGTGATGATGATGGTGATGGTGGTGATGGTGATGATGGTGATGATGGTGATGATGGTGATGGTGATGATGGTGATGATGGTGATGATGATGGTGATGATGGTGATGATGATGGTGATGATGGTGATGATGGTGATGATGGTGGTGATGGTGGTGATGATGGTGATGGTGGTGATGATGGTGATGGTGGTGATGGTGATGATGATGGTGATGGTGGTGATGTGATGGTGATGGTGATGATGATGATGGTGGTGATGGTGATGGTGGCGGTGGCGGTGGCGGTGAGGGAGGTGGGAAGTGAAGAAGAACGGAAGAAATGTTGCTAAAATGATTGAAAGAAATGACAAGAAAGATAAGTCTGCCTTGTTTAAGACCGTCTGATCTTGATCAGGCTTTGTGGATGCTTAGGCCTCATTTTGGTTATGGTTACTGCGTTTACTGAAGGAAGGGCCTTGAGCTGAGAGTTAAAACAGGTTGGCCAGATGTGGACAGGAAGGACTGAGAGGGGGAGCTGGTGAGGAGGCCTTGAGGCCGCCAGGGAGAGTTGTTTCCTATAGACCCAAGTCGTGGTAAATGGTGCTGAGAGTACCACTTTTGACCTGGCTGCCCTGAAATGTTGACTTCTCTTGGGCCTCTTGATATATGACACGAGAAGTGTTGGAAGGGAAAGGCGACAGATCCCAGCTTCTGATGAGTGTCCTGTTTCCTGCTCCATTCTTTTAAATCCAAAGGCTAAACAAATCACAGACTAATACAGACGTGGGGCTGAACAGGAGCCAGCAGAGAGCAGCGGCGGACTCAGGCAGACTAACGGCTTTCCTTTGGCAGCCTGGCCTCGCTATGATGGATGTCTCATGGTGTCCCTCACTGTACCCCCACATCTTGAGTGTTCTGACTTAACCCTTGGCAAGGAGGCCTTTGAGGGCTGTCATGTGGGAAGTCTGACTTAGGATCTCCTAAGTTGCTGTTGGCTTGGTGAATGCCACCTCCTTGCTGTCTCTTTAGAAGGAAGCCTTTGCAGGTTGTTGTGTGAGTGCATTTGTGCTGTGGACATGTGTGCCTATGTACAGGACAGTGTGGACATGTGTGCCAATGCACATGTGTGCAGGTATACATGGTCGAGTGCACCATGTATGTACATAGGTGTGTGAGAGTACACATAAATACATATATGTACATGGGTGTGTTTGTGTGCCTGTGTGGTCTAATGGGGCTCCGACTTCCCACCCACCATATTGCATCTTCTCAGCTTTACCATTTCAGATCTGCTTCAGCCTCCATAGTACTTTGAAATAGCCCTTTGCCCCAGGTGAATGGGATTATCACTCCAGTGAGAGGCATGAGTCAGCATGTCTTTCAAACAATTGATTGGCTCCTAATCTTTTTGTATTTATTTCAAGGCTATAGTAGTTGGGCTTAAAAATTTTTGCGTTCCCTCTGTGCTTGGGCAGGTACTGATTCCCTGCGTGTTCTTCAGGGGAAAAGCATATCTCTTGACTTTTACCCCTCCACACCCAGATATTTTCAAAACTGTGTGGTGAGCATGAAGCTCCAGTTTCCTGGCACACTTCCTGTTGGAAGTTGCTTCCTTTTAAGGCCCAGTAAGTCTTGCTATTAGAAAACAGTTTAGACTCAGGGCTTGGTTAGAGAGCAAGTCTAAACTCCCAGCTCTGGGTGAATGGGTGGATAAACACAGTATCCTCAGGCCTGGGGAGGCCTACTCCAGCACAAGAGGGCTGGAAAATCTTGTTGCCCCGGGTGTGGGAATTGTTGAGGCTGAATAGAACAGTGATGCTTATCTTGGTGTGGAAAGGCTGGCTGGGGCCATGTCACTGGGAGACCAGCCCGAGACCAGCCCAGCTGCTGAATCTTAACACCCTGCGCTGAAGTGTCCCTTGTTTGAAGGCGCAGTTCGTCTTTCTCCAAACCACCTGGCACGATACGGGCCATGTGAAGCCCTTTCTCAGGAGGAAGATGGAGTAAATTACAGAGCTTATTGTTTGAAGGACTGAAACCATCCCTGTTCCTCCATGAACAGGTAGTATTGTTCTCCTCTGCTTCTATTTGCTGAGGCCTGATGCCCATGTGGGCAAACAGAGGGACATTTTACTGGAGCCCTAGCAGTATGCTTTCAAAAGTGTCCATTCTCCCTCAGTGTCTGCTCGACCAGCACAAGGCCAAGCCAAATGGCAGCTAGCTGTAGTTTTAGCGTGATCATCAAAGGATAAATGGCCAAAAACAAAACAAAAGAAGCAGAGGGAAAAAAGAGGCAAAGCTCAGACAGAATAAGATTGTTCTCTGAATTCCCTGGGCATTTCAGCAGAAGCCTGGGTAGGTGGGGGTGGGGGCAGATAGCAGCCTGGGAGGGGGGTGGGTCTCCTGGTGCACAGAAAAACAGACCTGGTCTTCTCTCATCTCATTCTTAAATCCTGTGAGATGCTGGGGCAGCCTTTCTTCCCTGGAAACTTGTAACTGGCTGAACCTGAACAAATACTGTATTTCAGGAGGAGCATAGCTTGCTGCGCTCTCCTAAGCCCCATCCTAAAATAACCTGGTATATGACACCAGCATCACATGAGGGTCACTCCTCCCCCCGCATCCCTTCTGTCATCTCAGCACTCAGCCAAGCTCACCATGGGTGTGAATGGCCTCCGAGTGACTCCATAGGCACATCACTTTGTCCCCTACTATCAGTGGCTGTGCTGGGACCTTCCCCACTGTTGATTCCATCCAACCCTCCTGGGTTCTGGAAATACAAGGGCAGTGAGAATGGCTGGGAACACAGTGTAACTAAAAATTAAAGGGGCGTAAGTGTATGTACTGTTATTATTAGCAATGATAATAAATTGTTATTTAATTCTGTTGGTGTGTGTGTGTGTGTGTGTGTGTGTGTGTGTGTGTGTGGGAGAGAGAGAGAGAGAGAGAGAAAGAGAGAGAGAGAGAGAGAGAGAGAGAGAGAGAGAGAGAGAGAGAGAGAGAGCACACAGGGCCTCCTGGATGCTAATTGTGAGCTTGTTCCCTGAGCAACATCCAGATCATTGGCTTTTTAGAAGTCACTGAAAGACAGCCCAGTCCTCAAGTGTTTTAGTAAGGCGGAGGATGGACTTACAAATCTGAGAATGTCCAAGACGCCTCAACCACAGTCTGCAGACGGGGGCGTGTGCATATTTTAAGCTTTTGAGGTTATATAGTCTGGTCAATTTAAAGTGACTTTGGTTTGAAAGCATCTTGAGATAAACATGAAGGGGAAAGCATGACTAGTTTCCAATAAAGTTTTATTTATAAATACAAACATTGGCTGGCTTTGGACCCTGGGCTGAAGTTTACTGCCCTCTGATGAAATAGTGTTGTGGCTTCCTCTCTTCCCAACCTGTGATTAAAATTCCAACAGTGGATTATTCCTTTAGCAGGTTTTGTTGTTTGGCTTCATATAAATGGAATCATACAGTGTATATTGTTCTATGTTGTTGGATACTTGGTTGCTTCCAGGTTTACCCTATGCCAAATACAGGACTGGTAGCTCCAACACCTTTTGAAAGAATGGCGGTGTCTGAACATACTGTCCCACACTGGCAAATGTGCCTAGAGGTGGTGTTGAGAGGTGTATATGCAGCTTTGCATCAATGTTTTGTAGGTAGAAGCCTGCCCAGGGGACGTTGAGTGACATCTTTGCAATATACGGCCGTTAGTCGTGAGGGGAGTGAATGGCATATTGGAAGGGGGCAGTGATAAAATGATGTGTGTATGATCACAGCGTGCCTGTACATGCTCTTCTGGCTTGCTCCCGAAAGCAGGAGGTTGGCCTCTGGTCCTAGCTCTGAGGTCAAATTCCTCCACCATCTCTGTTAAATGGTGATGAGGACTCGACTTTCTCACAAGGATGAACCTTAATTGCAGATGTGCAAAACCAGAGTTGCCCCCTGGGGACGGCCTGCAGGTGGTTGTGCTCACAGTTAGGCATCTCTGTAGCTTCCCCAGAGGGACCTCTTCCAAAATTCCTACTCGGGTCATTATTGCAGCCTCCAAGAGAAGTTCTGTAATCAAGGCGGAGGCAGACCCACACAAGACCTTTCGCTGGGTTCTCTGAAGGGCTACTTGAAAACCAATTAAGCTTTGTTTTAAGAGTATTTTGGCCAAAGGTTGATGTTTTAACACAGAGTCAGATGTGATTTAGGGGAAAAAGCACTACACCCAATAAAAACAAACTGTGTAGACCTTTCACGGGTGTTTTCCTTTGGAGCTGTGAAGTGGTTTCTGTGTGTGCATACGCACTCACATACATGTGCATGCTTGTGGCCAAAGACAGCTAGGAGAAGCTCCAGAAGAAATGGATCTTATTTGTTTGCACAGCTGAGCGGTCAAGACTCTGCAGTGAGTTTGCCTCCCTTCTTGTTAAACTTGCATGGTCTGTGTTAGCTCTCCAAGGCACTTGCTTCTACACTTCCTCTGCAGGGGTTCACTGGGGGTGGGGTGGGGGACCTCCTTCCAGAGCTCTGGTGCTTTCTGGAGCCCAGGCAAGGATGGAAAGTTTGCCCACCCTGATGTGAAAGGGGGTCTTATCCCATAGATTTGTGAGGTGCTGTGGCTGGAACTCCTCATTCTGTCCACGCGATGGACATGACTAGAGATTAGTATTAGAAGGTTTGTTCAGAATTTAAGACCAAGGTGGCAAGGTGTATGAGGGTTCCTGGTTTTCCCCTAATTTGGGGTTTTGATGTTGGTCTCTGTTGTGGGTTTTTTTCCAGACAGTGTTTCCCTATGTAGCCCTTGATGCCCTAGAGCTCACTTTGTAGACCAGGCTGGCATGAAGATATGCCCGCCTCTGCCTTCCAAGTGCTGGGATAAAGGCATGCGCTACCACTTCCTGGCCTCTATTGTGTTCTTAATCTGTCCTCTTACCCACTGTATTTCCTGGCCTTTTGTATGGATGTGCAGAGTGTGGCTTAATGGGAACCCCCCCCAAATCAGTCTGTTTGAGCTAAAAAAAACTTTATTATCATTCAGAATTTCAAGACAGTGTCTCATGTAGCTAAGGCTGGCCTAGAATTCACTAGTATAATCTAGTCTCTCCTTGAGCTCCTGATGTCCCGAGAGCATGCACACCAGACCTGGCCTGCAAGTCTGTGCTAGTCAGACTGAGCAAGTCAGTGCTCGGTGTAAGCACTTGCTGTAGGTGTGTGAGTGTGTATCCACTTTGCACAGTAGATGAGAGTGCAAGACACTTCCCACTGTAGATGAGAGTGCAAGACACTTCCCACTGTAGATGAGAGTGCAAGACACTTCCCACTGTAGATGAGAGTGCACAGACACTTTGCACGAAGAGTGGCGGAGGACCCTGTGTGCGTGCACAGAAGTGAGCTGGTAGGTGTTATTCACATGAGAGTTTGACTGAAGCTGGTGGGTGCTCACTCACTCACTCATTTCGGAACTTCGTTCACCGAGATTTATTTGTGAGTAAAACAGACAAAAACCCCTTTGCTCTTGTCCACCTTCTGTGCTGTTTCAGACACTGTTGAAAATTTCTGGTTTTTAACGTTGATTGAGTGTGTGTTTTGGTGTGTGTGGGGCTTTGGAGATGGAGCTTGGTTTGTCATGCTAGTGATAATACCTTTACTTGCTGAACCATTTGACCAGACTCAAGTACTGGTTTCTAAGCTCCATACCTTGCTCTAGCTCAGTGGTTTTCAACCCTCCTAATGCCGTGACCCTTTAGTACTCAGCTCCTCATGCTGTGGTGACGCCAACCATAAGATTATTTTCATTGCTACTTCATAACTGTAATTTTGCTACTGTTATGCATCATAATGTAAATATCCGTGTTTTCCAGTGGTCTTAAGTGACCCCTGTGAAAGGGTCTTGGGTTGCAACCCACAGATTGAGAACTTCTGCTCTAACCGAAAGGCTTCCTGCTTAGTCCATGCTTCGTACAAGAGTTGTCATCTTCACCATCATTGTTACTTGTGGTTTGGGGGATTGAACCCAGGGCCTCGCCCATGCCAGGAGTTCTGTCTCTAATAAGAAATTTTTCAACTACTAAAGGTTGAGAAGGGCAGCCTTAGAGTTTTCTGAAATCAGTTCATTGATTATTTATTGGAAGTTCTGACGTTTCCAGGTGCCCAGTTGACACGGACAGCTGCACATGCTCCCTCCACGTTTTCCACGAGAGCAGACTGCCTCGGGGACTTTGCCTCCCAGGCCTCTGTGAAGAGGACATTTGGTTCTGAAAGAGTAGCTGGGACAATGGGTGCTTGGTGTGGGGGTCAGAGGCAACAACAGCAACAGTTAATAACAGTAGCTTGTTTATTGAGTTTTCTTGGTGCATTGGGTCAAGTGTTAAGTGTTTTCTGTGGGTTATTCATTGATTTCTCATCAGTGCAAGGAGGGGAGCCTGAGTGGCAGAGTTCCTGCTATGGTACTCATGACCCCATTATGCAAATGAGGAAGTAGACACCTGACATGTTACTTTTCCCGTGGTTAGCTAGGATTCCAACCCAGGCCAGTGTGATTGGAGCAAGGCTGCTGGTGTAGCCTCAGTCTAAGCTGTCTGCTGAAAGCCATGCTCTAGGCTAAGGCTATGGTTCAGAGGTGGAATTCATGCCTCGAGTTAGGTTCTTAGCACTGAAAAGACTAAGTAGAGTGCTTACCTGTTTGCCAGGCCATGGCTACCATCCAGCTTCCTACACTATACAGATGGCCCATGGGACCTGTGGCAAGCACATCCTGGGTGCTCTTCTGGGATGGAGTCCTGAATTTGAGCCACTATCTCCTGGGAACATCTTGGAGAACTTAAGACTGGGATCCCATCCCAGGCTCATGTTCTGTAGGTCTGGGACGGTGCCTGTGTTTGTAGTTTTACCATGTTATTGAGTAAAGCTGGGGCCCTTGTCTGGGTTGATGGAGAAACATGGGTCCAAGGCAGTGGTTCCCAACTCTGGCTGCACATTATGAGTGCCTGGGAAGTGTTGAGAACCGGGCTCAGACATCTGACCTAGACACCTCTGTTAGCATCCTCTGGGTGTCCATCCGGTCTTACATCTCTGTTTGGTAGTAGCTTCCCTCTGGCCCTGGCAGCTTGGAGTCTTATAGCTGCTTGTAGTTTCTTAGGACAGAGCTGTGCACATATGGTCTTTGTGGTGGAGGAGAATTGTGCAAAGGCCTTTGGGGGGCTGGGGCTGCGGGGAGGCTGGTTTGTTTCTTTGAACTTGACTCTTCCTGCATGGAGAAGAGGCTGTTGGCATTCTGAGTTCTGCAGATGTCTGTCTTAGAAGGTGGTAGGAACAGGGAACCTGCAATGAGCACTGCCCTCTGGGTTAGAACCCATGGGAAGAGAAGAGGTGCTCTCATGGGCAGGGGAATAGAGACCCGAAACAGAGGCACTTGGCAGCCACTGGCAGGACTGAGATACAGGTTTGGGTTCTGTTGTCTGAAATTGGGATTGGGCATGTGCATATCAGACCAGCCAGAGCTGATATTGTCTCCCGGACTACTCTTGGAGTAGAGCTGGAAGAGTCCGTTTTGATAGGTCAGGAAGGTGAGTAGTGCAGAGAAGCAAACAAGCTTCATTCTCCGCACACCTTGGTGGGAAGGGGACAAGCCAAGAACTGGGGGTCCCAGTGCTGCTTTATTTTTGTGAGTGTCGTGCTTGAATGTTCCATTATCTGCATCGTGTGTGTGTGTGTGTGTGTGTGTGTGTGTGTGTGTGTGTGTGTGTGTGTGGTGTGCCTGGTGCCCATGGAGCTCAGAGTAGGCATTGGATCCCCTGCAACTGGAATATGGATGCTTGTGAGCCACAATGTGGGTGCTGGGAACTGAACCTGGGTCCTCTCCAAGAGCAACCATCTGTCTAGCTCCTACACCTGTCCTTTTAAGTACGAACTGGTGTCTTGACTAAGTCAGCGGCAACTGCCTCCATTGGTCAGGTGAAGTAGCCTGGCCTCACTGTGCTCTGCTCTCCCGTAGCTTTCAACGTCTGCTTGCTGTATTTGTGACATGGCCTTTGCAGATGTTGAGACTGTTCACTCAGCCCCATTGTGAGGGGCTGAGAGGCCAGCGTGTGTGTTTAGTGAGACGATGGGTTAGGATGCAGGCACAGTGCTAGTCTTTGGTCAAAAAGTGAAAACAAGTGTCCTGCTGGCTCTCCGAGTCCCCTTATGGGCCACAGTGAGTGCATACAGAGGTCAGCGGGCTACATTTTCTTAGTATAAGAGAGAAAGTTTATAAGTTTCACTTTATGTTTTTTATAAAGTCCTTGACAGTTACGGGAGGTGTATAGCTGAGCATGGAACTTTGTAAATGGGTTAGAGCTGGCATTTGCAGCCTTATCAGGCCTGGCACTTCATTTGTTTCTGGGGTTTGGTTGGGACAGCTGGTATCAAGTCCTAATCAAGCAGATAAATGGCTGTCCCCCTCCCCATTTTCTGGCTTACCATTCCTGGCAATGGTCGGGTCCCACCCTAACCATTGCTTGGCAGTGAGTTCAGTGCTTCATCAAATTGGAATAGAAAGTTTCAAAGTAGCTACCTTCACTGTGCATCTTCTGATAGAAAGAATCATTAGAATCAAAGGTGTGTGGGCTTCCAAGACCCCCGCCCCCCATGCCTTGGTTTTGAGGCATGTATTTAGAAAAGCATTGGTTATACAAGTTTCCATGCAGGCTGAGGGCTGGGCTGCAAATAGTCCTGTTTGCATTGGTTGTTTGCTACTGGAGGTTAGATGGGATGCAGCAGCACAGCTCAGTGCCTCTCAGCCTCAGCACCGATGATATTTTGACCCGGGGGGTTCTTTGGTTCAGGGATCTAGGCCGCTATCCTGTGTTACCATCTCTGGTCTCAGCCGAGCTCTCAAGAGAGGCATGCTAACTCGAAGTACTCCCAGAAATGACCCAGTGTTCCCTGGGGGTCAAAGTCACCTCTGGCTGGGAATCACCGGCTAGAGTATGAGACTAACATGTGTTTTCTTCCTTTGGTTCTGTGGTAGCCCCCCACTGCCTTCTCATTTTAAGGGAACAGAAGAATAGGTGGGGATGATGAGGCTGGGTGTCGTAGACGGGCTGGGTCTGAGTCTCAGGCATGCCAGGCTTCACACGCCTGATTTGTGAAGTGGGGAATAATATAGTGGCACCTGAGGTGTTTCCTGGATGCTCTTGAGAGACTGTATGTGGCAGGGTTTGCCATGGCTTGGTGGTGCGGTCAGTGGTGCACAAGAGGATGCTTGCTGGATGCAAGCCTCTGCCTTTGCCATGGGCACACAAGAGGTACTTGTTTGCAGGTCGGGAGTGTGGCTCGTCCTGCTAGGCAGTGTAGGTTTTTTTTCTGTGCTGTCAAGGCCTCACACGTGATGGATTTGATAGCCTTGGCTACCTTCACTGGGTAACGTAGATTTATGACTCCTGTTAGTTGCTGTTTGCATTTGTCTTATGTCACTTAAAGATTCTGCCTCAACTCTGTGACACTTGATAAGCATGCAGGCTCTTCTTCCTCAGGGTTGGCATTGCGTTTTGCTCATATTCATGTCCCAGTAGTTGAAGATGTAGAGAGTGGACAGGAGGCTGAGTGTTTGCCTAGCACGCATGGAGGGGGGTTCAAACGCAGCACGGTATAAAACTGCATGTATAAATGAACAGGCTGCAGTCCCAGCACTCAGAAGGTGGAAGCCATTCCCCAAACCAAGTGAATTCAAGGTCAACATAGGCTCCATAAGATCCTGCCACAGACAGACAAACAAACCAATTAATCAACCAATGAACCAAAGCACATCCAGCTGAGCAGAAAGGAAATAGCATATGACTGAGGTTGGGGTAGGCCGGTGTGTACTGGGAATGGCAATGGAGTTACTTTTCCGGGTTTTTAAATAATAGCCCCTTTATAACAGAAAGCCAATGATAATTTGTTTCTCATCTTCTGCTGAATAGCTTCAGTGTGTGTGTGTGTGTGTGGGGGGCGTTCACCCCTCTGTCAGCTTCATGCTCCTTCCTGGGCCTTGCAGGTTGACTTCAGCTGTGGTTCCTCAGTGCTAATGTGTGCAGTCTTAATGGCTGTGGGTGCCATGGCTTAGTAAGTAGCCATGTCTAAGCTTGTTTGCATCTGTTCGAGTGCTTTCTGGTTCTCAGAATGTGGGGGTTAGCTGGCTGTTAAAAACTCTCTTAGCCTTTTCTCTTTTGGCTATTTCTGTTTAAATGATAAGTAGTGATGTCCATGGGATCATACCATACTTTTAGACTTTGACAGCTGTCAGTCACCCTTGAAGAGGACTTTGCTACATGTGGGTGCCAAAGCCATTTAAACAAAGCTGGTCCTTTTTGCTCTTAAGCCTGGTGCCTCCCTGAATTTTTGAGATTGAGATAAAGCCCCGGAATTAATGGCTCTGGCTGAAAGCTGGGCAGTTTTCAGGACTTGAACATGGATGTCTGTGGTGGTTGTCCATCCTAGGGGGACTGGGAGATTCTTCCCACTAGGGCTTTGGTGGAGACTGCCCTGTGTCAATAGTTTCTCGGTTGATCCAGTAAGCATTGCTGGTGATTGAAATTGAAGAATCGCCAGGACAATTCATCTTGAGGCGCAGAGAGCATCGGGTGTGAGCCAGGCTTCGGGGAGCAGACATTGACATACGGACGGTCATCAAACTAATTGTTGTTTGAATTACCTGTTATGATCCGATGACAAATCTGCCTTGCTCCTGCCACTGGAGCAGAAAATGTAGCTTGAATTGGCGTGATGTTAGCAAGTGTAAACTGTACTTCAACAAGATGGATAAACCCAATTATGGGGCAGACCTGTAGAGAGAAAATCCATTTAAATCTCGTAATGTTAAGCAGAGCTGTGTTTAATTCATTTGGACCAATTTGGGGATGATATATGAGTGTTGGTGAACATTCGTCAAAGGGGTGACCATGGGGGAAAAGTGACGTGCCGGGCTGTGGCCACTCTGGTGAGGCAGCTGCGTGTCGGCCTGCACTAATGGCGGGGAAAACACAATGACAAAAAGATGCACTCAGGGCCGCAGGGTAACGGTGCTGTGTAAATGAACCAACAAGGAAAATACATGAAGCAGAAAGGGGGCTGCTTTTCCTGAATGCCACTGACAGTCAAATCAGAAAGCACTGGAGGGCTCGGACGTGTTCCCAGCCCGACATCCTTGTGGGCTTTCCTGGGCCTTGTGATGAGAGACCTAGGAAAGTTCATTTTAGAAAGCAAAAGGGGAGGAGAGAGAGAGAGAGAGAGAGAGAGAGAGAGAGAGAGAGAGAGAGAGAGAGAGAGAGAGAATGTCACAAAGGACATGCTTTTAAATATATATCCTGGGGTATTTAGTTCCCTATTGGAAAGTTAAAGGGGCATTGCAATCAGAGATACTCGTGGTGTGCATTTGAGGGAATATGAAAAGTCCCGCTTATTTAAAAGCAGTCTATTTTAAACACTACTGGGTGGTGTAGCTTTGCACTTGATAGTGCTTTATTAGTTATGTACATGAAAGACTGAACTGAGGGAGTACTTTCTCAGATGGACACCTGAGCTCCTCATGAGGACATAGAAGTAGGGCCTTGAGGGATGGTGGTGTCACACACCTGTAATCCCAGCACTCAGGAGGCAGAGGCAGGAGGATCTCTGTGAGATCAAGGCCAGCCTGGTCTACAGGGTGAGTTCCAGTACAGCCAGGGCTGTTACATAAGGAAACCCCGTCTTGAGGGTGGGGTGGGGGGTGGGGGACGACAGAGGGTCTTTATGCCTATTTTGCCCCCTGGTCACTCCTGGCTTGTCATTCTTCATTCTTGGGCATTTGTTTAATTGTACAACAATGGATGGATTTGATTTACTTTGTATTATTTTAAAATTCCATTTTAAGCTTTTTTAATAATAACATTTTACTTATTACGTGTTCGTATCTGCACATGGGTGCTGACACACCCACTACAACATATATGTGGGAGGAGAGAATTGACTCACATATGTTAGATGAGAGGACGATTCTTTGAGTCAATTCTCTTCTCCCAGAGTGTGGCTTATACGGCCGAACTGAAGTGGTCTTGGTGGCAGGTGCCATGACGCGCTGAGTCATCTCACCAGCCCTACTTGTTCAGTTTTTGCATATTACATATAAGTCTGTATTGCATATTGAGACTCCCCCCCCCCCCCGCTTTTGGTTTTTATCACTCTACAGTGCTGGAGCTCCTCTAGTGAGTGGTCCTTACTTCTCCTTTTTCTTTTAGTTTGGGGGGGTTTCTTTTTTCCTTTTGGTCTTTTGGTTTTGATTGGACTTGCAAGCTGCCAGAGAAGGGAGGACTGGAGATGCTTGGGCAGCGATGGCGAGGACTGCTCGACTGAGACCCTCTGCCCCCATAAATCCAGTGGTATGAAGGGCTGTCTCCCCCTGTCATCAGGGGAGAGTTCACCTTATGGTGCACGGTGGGCACTTGGCTTGTTCCTCACACACCTTTTGTCCAGAAGTGTGTCTGCTGGAGATTTCCTTCCTAGCCTCCTCCAAGTTTCCACTTTCTTGAAGAGCTAGCAACCATTTAATAAAGAATTAAGACCTTGTGGTAACATCATAAAGCTGAGCCCGAGAATGTGACTATACCAGCTTGCTTACCGAAAGATGGTGGGTAGAATACTTGGAGAAATTTAAACTAGTCACTCCTCCAGAAAGCCCCCAATATATTCATTCTGCTCTCCCTCAGCTGTGTACCATGGCAGGCTTCCAAAATGGCACAGAACCAGGGGGAACAGAACTCGGTGAGCATGGTGGACGAAGCATGCTGGGATGAACACCCCCAATTTGGAGATAGCTGTGGGCCCTGGAAGCCACAGTGTGCTTCTACCCTCTCTGAGCTGGGGACTTTACCCTGGCTTTGAGAATGATTGGCAGATTTCTATTCTTCAAGGTGGGCAGAGATGTAAGTTGGGCCTCCTGGAGAATGAATGGTTAGGGTTAGAAAGTCCCGTTCCCCCCCCCCCCCCCCGTTAACTTGCTGCTTTCTGCAGCCACATTCAGAGAGGAACCTTTGTCCTTTTGATTAGCTCCCAAGATATAGATACAAATTAAGAAAAAAAAAGAGTTAGTGAAATGATTAGCAAGACACCCACACAAGGCCTTTATTGATTTGTGGGAGGGAGGTATGCTACTCAATTCAGGGTTGTTTCTAGGAGTTGCCAAGTTCTGGACTTGATTCTCATCCTTAAAAATAGAAGGAAAAAAAAAAAAAAAAAACCTCCCCTAGTTCTTCCTCCTGATCTTTAATGGCTTCATTTTCTTCTGGAACCAGACAGAATTTATTTCTTCATAATTCCTGGAGAAGCAGAGAGCTTCTCCATAATGAAACAAAACCCTAAAAGGAAGCAGAGCAGTAAGCCACAATCACGTGCTTAATGTATTGAGACGTGGTTTTTGTTTTGTTTTGTTTTGTTTCCTCCAAAAAGAAATTAAAGAAAGGTTGGAAAGTGCCCCAAAGCAAAGGGCGAGTCTGCCCAGCCACCAGTAGTTCTTGTGCACACTATTTTGGTTTGTGTTTTCTTAAAACGTGTCACTGCTGTCACAGCTGTGAGTGAAAGCAGATGACAAGTGTCACTTGCAAAAGTCCCAGCTTGTGAAACCGTTTGTTGTGAAGGACTGTTACTCAGCTCCAGTCCTTGAGTCTGGCTGAGGCTTTGTAAGGATTTGGCGGGGGTAGGGAGGTGGCGGGGTGGGTGGAGTGTGGGGGTGTCTGGGTGGGGTGGGAGGTGAGGTTTGGGGGGGTTCCCTTCCTTGGAGGATAGTCCGCCTTCCCACTCCCCTGTTTAAAAAAAGAAAAATCTGTTTTGTTTGGGTCACTTTTCAGTCAAATTTCCTGTTCAGTCTTCATAAGAAAGGAAATGCTGTTGTGTTGCTACCCGTGGCATGATTTCTGTCATTTTAGCATCATTTAGGCGTGTAGGAGCTTGCTTCTCACGAGGAGCTGGAGTCTCTACCATCCCCCTGTTTACCTAAGTGATAAAGTCGTTGTTGTTAGGTGCTTCCTGCCCTCCCCTGATTTGGAATTTGGGGCATGACAATTAAAGGAACCTGGCAATGGCTTAAATGTGACCAAAACCCAGGATCTGACGTGTAAAAGTGCATACTAAAACCACAGGCCGCATGCAAAGAAGCGATGGTTTTGACTCCAGGCCTCATGGCTCTGATATCTCTGCTTTTACCCAACGGGTGGATTTTTTTTTTATCTTTTGGTTTGACTTCTGGTTTGTGGTTTGCAGTCATCATCACTGCTCGAGAGTTTGAACGCTGTGTAACTGGGGTGACCGGAAGACACTGGTCTGGAAGGCTACCCAGGATGGTGGCCCCCGGGGATACCCAGTGTGGTCCCTGGCAGGCTGCTTTAGAGCCATCGTTTCTGTGGCAGGCTTTCCCTCTTCCTGTGCTCCTCAGGACACACCTCGGAGGACTGTAGAGGAAACAGCGAGACCCACTTTCCACTGGGTTTCCTGTGCCGTGATTGAGTTCCCAACTGATTTCCTGTTGCCTCTTTTGGCAGAGTTATGTTTTCCTCATTAATGAGTTTCCATTTCAGAGTTTTCTGATGAAGCAGGCACTTTTTCTTCTCCCCTAGCATCAATCGTTTTCTACTTTGCCACTTTTTGGTTGTTATAAAAGCCATGTATTTCATGATGACAGTCTCATATTTACACTGCTGCCTGTACCCCGGCCGCACTGGACTTCTCCGTCTACTGTGCGCGCAGTGTGTGTGTGTGTGTGTGTGTGTGTGTGTGTGTGTGTGTGTGTGTGTGTGTGAGAGAGAGAGAGAGAGAGAGAGAGAGAGAGAGAGAGAGAGAGAGAGAGAGGATTCCATCCATACTTTGTCTCCATCACTTTTTCTTGATTTTTCCGTACCCCACGTTAGCTTCTTTTCTCCCTTGCATAATATAATCCTAGTTGCATGTCACAATGCACTTCTTCTTCTTCTTCTTCTTCTTTTTTTTTTTTTTGGTTTAGTTTAAAATGGTTTTTATTTATTGTAAGTGTGTGTGTGTGTGTGTGTGTGTGTGTGTGTGTGTGTGAGTGCGTGTGCACACAGTGTTCTTGTGCAAATCAGAAGACAGCTTTTTTGAGTTGATTTTCTCCTTCCACATGTATTGGGCTCTAGGGATGTAATTGGTGACCTTAGGACAGCAAGCACACTTACCTGCTGAGACATCTCTCCGCTTCTGTTTTTATGTTTTGGAAGTCTCATGTAGTTCAGGCTGGCCTGGAACTTGATATACAGTCAAGGATGACCTTGAACTTCTGATCCTCCTGCCTCTGTCTCCCTATTCCTGCTGAGATTATAGACATGTGCCACCAGCTTGCTCTCTCTCTCTGTGACACATACACACACGCACACACACTGTGACACACACACTCTCTGACATACACACGCACACACTCTCTTTCTCACACACACACACACACACACACACTCTTTCTGACACACACACACACACACACACACACACACACACTTTGTTTCTTTAGGTTGTTCCTCTTGTTTGTCTGAGTCTTAATGAGCATGTAACACCTCCCTCCTCTTCTTCCTCCAACTTGCCTTAGAAGATACCTGATGCTACTTAGTTAGCAGGGCTGAGAAATCTGGGGAACTTGGCATGGGTGCTTACTCACCTTTGGGTCCCTGGGCACCGGCACCTATGGGATGAAGAGCTGGCTTCTCGGTAGCTGGGCTTGAGCCCTTAGCTTAGGCCAGCTTGCTGGAACTTCCTTGTGGTTTTTTTCTTGAGTGAGAAATCCATCTCTGGCCAGCCAGCTCGTGTCTGTTCACACTTAGACTTGGGTGACAGTGGTGCAGAAAGGAGTTTGTCCAGGATGATTTATCCCTCCGGGGCTCAGAGAAATGACATCGATTCTCTCCATTGACTTGAAAGCAGCCATTGTTTCTTTACCATCCCCTGGTTCTAGACTGTTAAAGCCTCCCTGTTTGCACATGGCTGATTTTAAAGTACAGGGCCTCAGGAGCCATGGTTGTTTGTTGCTTTCTTCAGGTTTTCAGAATCTCATATGGAAAGAGAAGGAGTGAAATATGAGGAACCTGGGGGAGGTCTTAGTTAACTCGATTTAAAATTTTCTTTTTTTTTATGACATGTATTGTGTGTATGTGTGATTGCATGCTTGTATACTTATAAGTACATGTATGTATGCCATGGTGTGCTCAGAGGACAACTTGAGGGGGAATTGGTTCTCTCCTACCATGTGTCTCAAAGACTGAATTCAATTTGTCAGGCTTGGTGGCAAGTGCTCTTGCAGTCCCCTCTTTGGATTTTCTGTCCACACTCTGTTCCTTTTGTCTTGCATGTGTGTGAGTAAAACAGTAGGTGACTGTGCTTATACCTCCCCAAGGAACAATAATAAGGAGTAATAATAATAATAATAATAATAGATCTCCAACAACAATAAACTAGATTTGTTTACCAATGCCGTGTTTCATTCTTTTTTTATTTTTAAATTACATCCCATTTATTATTATTATTATTATTATTATTATTATTATTATTATTTTGGTTATTATTATTATTATCCCCATTTATTATTTTTGTTTAATTTAATTTATTTATTTCTGCACTAACCAATACCTTTTCCAGATGCCAATGGCCTTAGGCTATGGAACTGACTTCCATTCTACCCTGTTGTGCCAGGCATCCTGGCAGATGGCATGGCTTTCAACAGGAGCTGTGATTTGCTATCTGAAATATTTTCATCTATTTAATCTAATACCCATCCTCCCCACCCCCAGTTAACACCAACACTGACCTGTTTCCCTAGGCAGCATTTGGTGAGACCAGATATTTTGCTCTGGGAGAACCTCATCTTGTATATAATGGTGGCAGAAGAATCAATTATGGATAGATGAAGCTAGGAATACTGAACTCTTCTAGGTCCACTCGCCAGTGAGCTGGCCATGGGTGGCTGACCTTTGCCTCTGTAAGATATGTGCAACAGCAGGGCCAATGAGAAGCCAGAAGAATGCTCTGTGGCTTTAAAAGCTATTCTCTAGTGTTAGGAGTGTAGCTGATTGGGCTAGCACTTGTTCCACACGTGGAAGGACCTGGGTTTGAACTGCGGAAACTGAAAAATGTTTGCTGTGGAAAGGAAGGACGTTAGCCAGAGCCCTCCATTGACTGTGTGTGGACCATGGCCAGTTACTTCACTGCTCTGAGTGTGAGTTTAGCCATTGCACTGTGCTGCAGTTTCTCCCAGTGTTAAATGAGACATCATATAAACAGCCAGGATACAGTAGCTAGCCCCAAGCATCAGTGGTTACTTCTGTCTGAAAGGAACAACACTGTATTCCTGGCCCTTCCGACAACTTGGGTTATTTGGCTCGTTGCTACTAGCAAAGTAGATAGACTATGTGGTTTATTTTCCTCTGTCTTTTCATTCCATCTTTTCTGGGTGCCTTTCTTCTGCTTCTCAGAAAGCCATGAGAGGGGAATGGTATTCTGCCTAAATAATGGGTATCTAAATAGGGCTTTGAAATAAACTTCGGGCTCATTCCATCAAATGAAGCAAATTCATTTACTACTAAGAATGCAACTCCTGTTGGAGCCATCCCCTCCCCCAGCACATGGATAAACACATACATTGATATCTTCCTTTTTTCTCTTGTATTACTACAAGGATCAGTTTCTTCTGGCTTAATTCCAGGAACAACATGCCTGTCTTTTTTCATCGTTGAGGAAAAACAGTCTGAAGGCACCATAATTCCTTAAATTGGATTTCAATTCTTGATCCCCTTATATTCAGTAAACAGAGTGTTCTATGAAACGTTTAGGATTGAGACACCGCCAGCCTTGCTGTTTGGAGTGTTGGAGCCTCGTGAGCTGAGTCTGTAGGTGGGGAAACCTCTTCAGAGGTGACTGCTAACCTTTACACAAGGTTGGGGCCTTAATCACTTCAGAAAAAATGCTGGCAAAAGTTGAGAAAGCTGTCTGGAGTTTAGCTCTGTGGGGTGGTGTGTACGCATATGTGTGTGTGTGTGTGTGTGGTGTGTGCGTGTGTGTGTGTGTGCGTGTGTGCGTGTGTGTGTGTGTGTGTGTGTGTGTGTGTCTGTGTGTGTGTGTGTGTGTGTGTGTGTATGTGTGTGTTGTTAAGTCTATTAGTGCCATGGGCAGCTGCCACGATGCCACTTGAAAGCCTTGAAATTCCTATATTCAAATCAAAGGCATCCTGAAGCAGAGATAAAGGGGACAGTGTGATCTTCAAAGATGAGGGACTAAGACAGCAGTGGGGAATACTTTCCTGGGTAATTCTGCCTCCCCACCCTCTTAAGAAACAGCTGCTTCTTCTTACTTGGTGGTTATGTGGTCCTTGGGCTCTGGTGGAACCCTTGGTTGTTTGTGGATCATGAGACAGATGACTTACAGCAAGCAAATGGAAATGTGTTGGCTGGATCTGTGCTGGCTTCAGGGAGCTGGTTCCGTCTTACTCGGTCTTTTCCTCTCTTCTCTGAGCTTGGGTTCGTTCTTAGAGCACTGACTTGGCACCCACTCGCCCAAGAACTGATTAGTTCCTGAAAGCAGCCAGCCAATCGCTCACAGGGATGAGGTCAGCTTTGCTCTGGGGTACATCAACTTGGATTTCTCATGCTTTATCTTATAAAGCCTAAATTAACAGCTGGTTTGGTTTGAGTTCTGCGGGATCTGACTAAGGGATTAGAGTCCATTCTCAAGTGGGTCAATCTAGTTTAATTTATTTCAGGTCTATCAAAAAAGATCAATCAAAGCTCTTTTGAAAGTAAAGCTATAATCGGTTTGCACACTTATAAGTCACCATTGCTGCTGCATTTGGTGGAAAAAATGCTCCGGCTTTGGCTAAGGTGATGAATCCGAGCATTCTCTACCCCCCATCCCCACCCTGGGGTCTCCATGCCTCCCCTGAAGGTTTAAGGAAGCGTCACTTTGAGAACTTTGCTAGGTTGGTGGCTGTGCCACCCCTGTGCTTCCTTTGCTTTGGCACTGCAAGGCTCCTGGTTTGTAGATTTCTAGTTGGGTGTGATTTAATACCCAGAGGTGAACAAGTCCAGCTCGTTTCATGTCTGTGGTTTTGCTCCCGGGCTTGGAGAGATTGGTGGGTGAAGACGCTCGTCAAACTCTTTCTCCAAATCATCTTCAGCGAGGAATTACTCTTGTACTTTGTAAGGCTTAAGGTAGATGCTCTTTCTGTTGGGGTCGATCTTGACTTTGTGAGCATGGGCACTACAGACTGAACCGCTCATTCTTTTTGTAGTGCAGTTAGGAAAAGACATGTACTGAGCCAAAAACTGTTCTAGATGCACGTGCTGTCCCCAGAGAAATGCTGAGACCGAGGAAGCAAGTGGCTGAGAGCTTGACTGCAAGTGGCAGACCTGTCTATCAGTCCTGGCTATACAGGTTTGGGGTTTTGCCTCACTTTGAGCTTGCACCCCCAATTTCTGTTTTCTTGTCTATAAAACAGGTACAATAAAATGATCTCTCTCAAGCGATTATTGCCCAAATGAATTAGACTATAATTTTTGCTTTAAAAAAAATAAAATAAAGCCACTTACAGGCAGCTTTTAGGAACCTGAATCCTTTCTAAAATTACATTCATTTATGTGTACATGTGTTTGTGTGCATGTATATGCGTGTGTGAGTGTGTGTGTGTTTGTATGTGCACACAAATATGTGAGCATTTGTGTGTGTTTCTATGTATGCATATGTGAGTGTGTTCATGTGTGTATGTGCATGCCAATATGTGTTCATTTGTGTGTGTGTGTGTGTGTGTGTGTGTGTGTGTGCGCGCGCGCGCGCGTGTGTGTGTGTGTGTGTGTGTGTGTGTGTGTGTGTGTGCATTTGCATATGAGTGCATTTGTGTGTGTGCATGTGTGCTCCCTTGTATGCATGCATACTACAGTGTCTATGTGGAGTTTGGAGGACAACTTGGTTGGTCCTCCCCTTCTATGGTGTGGGTCCCAGGTCATCAGTCTGGGCAGTGAGCTGTGCTACCCACTAAGCCACCTTGCTTCTATTTTCTACATGCAATAAATAGACAGAAATACTGTCTTTCTCCTCTCCCCATGATTTTTTGTTTGTTTGTTTGTTTCTTTTTGTGCTGTAGGTTTACCTGGATCTTTTTATGTAGCTAAGGCTGACCTTGAATTTCTGATTCTTCTGCCTAGTCCTCTGAGTGCTGGAATTAGAGGGTTGAGGATCAGATGTCTTCCGCATGCTAGGCAAGCACTCTACTACCCCCTGAGCCACACCCGTAGCCTCTGTCATGGATGCTCTGAGCAGAGAAGATGGTGCCAAGTGTTCAGTTGGTTGTACCAGAATCCTCACGCAGTTTCAGGCTGTGAAGGTAAAACTTGAGTACCTTGGCGAATCTGAAATGTAAGATCACCTCAAAGTTGGCAAGACTCTTGTGAACCCTATAGACATGCAAAATGGGTGTGGTGTGGTCCGCCACAGGTTTGGTGTACACCTCAAGGTCTAACATTGTATTGACTTCAGCTAGCATCATGGACTCAAAGAAGCAAAGATGAAAACACAGAGCTTGCGTTTCTTTGCTGGAGATGTAGGATACATTAAAAAAAAAACAAAAACCTGTGTGTGAATGTACATCTGTGTGTATGTATACATCTGTGTGTTTATAGTGTGTGAGTGTGTATCTCTGTGTGTGTACATCTGTGTGTGTGTGAAGTGTATGTACATCTGTGTGTGTGTGTATCTGTGTGTGTACATCTGTGTGTGTGTATCTGTGTGTGTACATCTGTGTGTGTGTGTGTGTGTGTGTGTGTGTGTGTGCGCGCGCGCGCGCGTGCTTGCTTAACCCCCATTAGCAAGCAATCTTTATTTGGGCCTGGAGATATGGCTGGTGGTTAAGATCACTGGTTGGTTGGATTCCTAGCACTCATATGCAGCACACAGCCATGTGCAACGTCAGTCCCAGGGGTTCTGATGCCCTGGTCTGTCTGTTGCTGACACCATGCACGCATGTGGTACACAGACATAAAATAAATAAAATTAGAAACAAGAGAGAAATATTTGTTTAGGCCTGTTACGTGTCATCTGTGCTTTGCCTGTTAGGGATAATGTATGGTTGTTGGAACCAAATACCAAGCATGAGAGGAGTCTGAGTTCCGAATCCTGTGTTTTGTTTTGAGCTCTGACTCACCCCAACTCGAGAGGTACCACCCACGTGTCTCCCAGATACCCTAGATCGTTCCCCACCAGCCCATGCAACAGTTCCTTTCAGAAACAGGGCAGCTGAGTGCTCTTCTCCTACCCCCAGTTTTGAAGGTGAGCATGACTGACCTCAGTGTTTGCAGCTTTGAAATGGGTCCAGTTTTATATCAGGTGTGTGTACTAAAGGAAGGGGCAGGACCTTGCAGTTTTGAGGTCTTTTCTCTCTTTTGTGGTTTTTCTTTGTTTTGAGATGGGCGTCTCACTGTGTAGCCCTGACTGGCCTGGAACTTTCTCTGTAGACCAGGGTGGTTTCAAACTCACAGAGATCTGTCTGCCTCTGCCTGCCAAGGGCTGGGATTGAAGGTGTGCGCCACCACACTTGGCTTGTGTGTATGGTGTGTGTGCATGTGTTTGTGTGAGGGTTTGCTTGTGCTGTGGGGTGTATGTAGCGGTCAGAGGACAACCTTGGGTATTGCAGCTCACCTTTTACCTTATTTGAGGCAGTCTCAGTACTGTGCATACCAGGCTAGCTGACCCACGAGCTGGCGGACATCTCCCTGTCTCACTGGAGGAGCACAGGGACTATGTGCATCCCTTACCCAGCTGAGCTTTATTGTATGCGCTCCTGGCATTTGAACTCACATCCTCACACTCTTATCTACTTCTCCATTTCCCTCGTGCTAGAGTCCTTGGTGACTCTTGTTTTATACAAGAACTTAGGTCTTGTTTATTCAACCATAACAGAAAAAAGAGGAGAGATGATATTTTATCTGAGTGCTTAGCAGACCAGTTTCTGAATCATTGTATACATTTTTCAACCTGTTATTCACAATAGCGTTGTACATCAACTCTATTGTACAGGATTTATTTACTTATTCATTTATTCCCTGGGTCAACTTGACACTAGAGTTATTGGAGAAGAAGAGGAAATCTTAAGTAGGAAATGCCACCCATAATTTTGGTCTATAGGCAACTTATTGGTATATTGGTTAATGATTGATGTGGGAGGGCCTGGCTCACTATTGGTGCTCCCGACCCTGGGCTGATGGTCCTGGCTATAAGAAAATAGACTGAGTGAGCCATGGAGAGCCAGCTAGTAAACAGCACTCCTCCATAGCTTCTGCCTCAGCTATTGACTAGAATCCCTCCCTGACATCCTTCCATGATGGATCTCGAGCTATGAGATGAGGTCAACCCTTTCCTACCCAGATTGCTTTTGGTCATGGAGTTTCATAATAGCAATAGAAACCAAAGTGAAACATACACATGAGAAAACTGAGTTCCAGAGTTGAGGGACGTTGGGGGTCTACATGGCTAGCAAGTGGCTGAGATGTGATCTGAGAGTATCTGAGGCTACAGTCCTGCTGCACACAAGATGGGGAGGGGAGGGGAGGGAGGGGGAGGGGAGGGAGGGAGGGGAGGGAGAGGCTGCAGTAGAGAATAGTGTTACGGTAATTCTGGATTTATTTTTCAAACCACCTAGTGATGGGTTCCTTTGTCTTCCAGAGGCTAAAACATCCCCCCCCCGCCCAATAACACAAGGCCTACTGTGTGTCTGGTCATTTCTGGATTTCTCCTCTGAGTGGAGTGATTAGGGCCTCTCTTGTGCCTCACCAGACCCCATAAGCTCAATATGGGTATTTTGAGTCTCAGCCTCTGGCCCAGCTCTTCTTAGAACGAACCCCTCCTCCTTCTCTGCCTGTGGGGGTTACCCATCAGAAAAAGAAACAACCAAAGCACTTTAGGAAGCCACATGCTGGGCTTCCACTCTGCCTTAGATACTGTCTGAATTCATTCCCCGCTTTACTCTTACTTGGGCTAATAATTGTGGCATGTCCTGTAATGGGAAGTTTCTCATTGACATGCTCATGAGAGTTTTCGGCTTCATCTTCGGGCTCCAATGCAGCACCAGGCTTGCCTTGAGAATCTGGAGCCTTTGATGCAGGTAGACCATATTATAAACAGGCGCGTTGCTATGGCGAGGACAGCAGTTCTTGCCTGCTATGGGTAACCCTTCCCACCTTCTCGGACTCTGCGTTAAAACACAGCCGCATGATAGCATTTCATTTTCTTTGGACTGAGGTGTGGTAGATGAATCGGTGAGGACATGGAGATCTAAGTTCTTTTGTGATGATGTCTTAGGGAAGGGGTGATTTGACTTTCTTAGCATGATGCGGTCCTTGCAGATTGGACTTCCTTATGGTTTATTGAGCAATGTGTTTTCTAAAGGATGAGATGTGTAGTGGGGGTGGTAGGCAGAAGGCCAGGCTTTCTTCTCATTCTCCCCCTTTTCCCTGAGCATTTCTGTGAATTCCTTGGCTTTGATTGCCTGCATCTCTTACAGAGAATTCAAAGTTTGGGTTGGTACGATGCAGAAGTGATTATCCTTGGTAGGATGTTAGCATTGCTGCTAATAGTATCAAGACAACGGCTTGCCTCTCAGAACCCTTGCTCACAAAAGTGCCTTCTCTTATGCATTGGGCACAGTAATGGTGACAGGGACACTAATTTTGTCCTACAAACTCCCAGGCCAACTTAGGTGAGACCGATCTACTTGTCTATTTCTGTTTCTCGAAGGGACATGCTTTGTGGTAACCCTTCACCAAAGCAATCCAAGGGTAGCCACCTTTACTTTCCTCCACATTCCCTGAGCCCAGACCCACAATCTCAGCACCTCTGCTTTCTTAACATTGAGTTAATCGGATTCTTCTATCTTTTACATCTCCAATCTTGTTTCTCACCTTTTCAATGGGGAGGATGTTCCATTGCTCATCTTAGTGGGTAGTTTTGAGTATCAAAAGTAACAGAGTTGGATGGGTGTTGATGGTGGGCATCATAGAGACAGATAAGTAGGCCTGAACAGATCAAAAGTTTTTCTTTTCTTTTATTGCTTGAGCTGCAACCCAGGGTTGTGGACATGCTCAAGCCCTGGCCCTAGAGGCACTCGATATGTCCTGGACAAAGGGTTCCTGTCTATAATATCATAGTTTGCCCCTCCCTAAACCTTCCCTGTCACGATGAGTTCTGTGGCTTCCTCCTGGAATGCTTAGAATCCTTTTAGCCAGGCGGAGTATGAGAGACCAGACTGTGAGCACCTGGCTTCCTTTAGCACATTCAGGACTCAGCTTCTTCCACAAACAACTCGTGTTAGAGGACTCTGCTAGTACATATGTCATACTGCATCGTATGTAGTGACAGGATTTCCATAGGCTCCTGAGAGGTTCGGCAAGTGTGCACGCCCCCTTAGGGTGAGAAGAGTCATGCAAGTAAGTCTCTTCCTGCTACTAAATGGGGCCAGGCTTAGAGACTGACTGGCTACTGCTGAGTTCTCGTCCAGGACAGCCCAGCCACCACCCAGGTTAGCATTGTCTAGAGGGGGGCCAGGTAGTACAGATTTGCTGTGTCCTGGGTGGGGGCCCCTGTCAACATGTCCAAGCACAGCCCACCTTCCCTTCCTGAGCTTTTCTGGGGGAAGATACATTGGAAGAAGAGTTGGCTGTGTCCTTCGGTCCCATAAATGGGCTAGGGGTTTGACCTGCGAGTCCCATGACATCTTCGGGGAGCTGATGCGAGCTGCACTGTTGAGGAGGCAGCACTGTAGGGATGAGATGCTCACTGCATTGTGCTGGAGCTGGCCTGCACAGGGACCTGGGGACAGGATGATTGCAGTGGACCTAGACGTTTTTCTGGAGGATACCCTCACAGGCTCACGGGCATGTCTGAATGAGAGCCCTGCTCACTCCTGGCTCAGTTACCCAGGCAGGATGCAGGCTGCAGGCAGCTTGTGGTTCAGGCCTGGGTTTCAGAGCTCTGAGGTCTGGAGAGGGGCAGAGGTGTGACAGGTATAGGGCCTGAGTCTATGCAGGGCATCCATGCCAAGCCCTGTCCATCCCTTAGGTATGTCACCTTAGGTACTGGGCTTGGGCTACCTGAACGCAGAGAACCCATGTCTGTAGCATAGATGCCATTCCACACACCACCCTCGCCTCTGCTTCCCAGCCCTGGGCGGGAAATATGCCCTGTGGGAGACACCCGAGCCTGACAAAGGGAGCTTTGTTGGAGCTGGAGGTGAGAATCTGTGGGCGTTGGGATTCCTGGGTTCGAGTTCCAGCTGTCTGCCAATTGTCTGAATGCTGGGCGAACATTTCTGGAACAAGAAGCAGTGCGGCCAGCCCATCAAGTCCCGCTGGGCGCTAAGGTTGCATTTCCTGCGCCAAAGTGTGGAGCTCCTGGGAGGAGACGGTGCTAGACTCAGGGAGGGAGGGGAGCACCATGCAGAAGACCAGGGTTAGGAGCTGAGGGCTCTGAGGTCCTGGAGGGAAGGACTGTACTGTTGAGGCTTCTGTCTTTGCTCCCCTCTCACTGAGACTGATTGTGTGTCCTTGGCCTATCGTGTACAGTGAAGCATGTCTCTGGGGCAGGGCCTGGGGACATTCTTGATCAACAGTGTGATGTTCTGGCCATGGTCTGTGTCCTGAATTGTTGCTCTGTACTTACATGGCAAGGTTCCTCAGGCGCACCTGTACTCATGGGGGTACCTGGAAGTTGTCCTTCCAAATGTTTGTACTCTACCAGAGAATGGACGGACCAGATCCACAGCTGTGTCTCCTGTCTTTTCTTTTGTGACTGTAACAGCTCTATGAAGATATGGAGAGGCCAAAAGGCCCCACCTGTTTGAAGTGAATTTTAGTATATTCAGAATTGTATCACCATCTAACTACAGAACATACAGTCTTTCCCCTTAGTCCCTGCCACAGCCTGTGGATTTACCTATTGTTTAAAAATTATTTATTTATCATTGTGTGTGTGAGAGTGTGTGTGTGTATATCTATGTATGTGTGTCTCAAATCTTTGTGTAACAGAGTGTGTGTGTGTGTGCATGTGTGTGTGAGAGAGTGTGTGTCTGTGTGTATCTATGTGTGTGTCTGTGTGTGCTTGTGTCTCTGTGTGTATCTCTGTGTGTGGCTGTATGTGTGTCTGTGTGTGTATCTCTGTGTGTGTGTGTGTGTGAGTGGGCGTGTATGTGAAAGTATGTGCATAATATGTGTGTATGTGTTTGTGTGTGTATCTATGTGTGTGTCTGCGTGTGCTTGTGTCTGTGTATCTGTGTGTCTGTATGTGTGTGTCTGTGTGTGTATCTATGTGTGTGTCTGTGTGTGTGTGAGTGAGCGTGTGTGTGAAAGTATGTGGATGATATGTGTGTATGTGTGTGTTTGTGTGTGTATATGTGTGTGTGTGCTTGTGTGTGTGTCTGTCTGTGTGTGTCTGTGTGTGTGTGTGTCTGTGTGTGTGTGTGTGTGTGTGTGTGTGTGTGTGTGTGTGTGTGTGTATGCCATGATGTGCACGTGGAGATCAAAAGACAACATTGTGCAGCCAGTTTTCTCCTTCAGTCTTAGCATAGGCTCAGGGATACAGCTTGGGTTGCCAGAATTGCATTTTCTGTCATGTCTTTACCCACCAAGCCATTGTGCCAGCCTAGATTTACCTATTGTTGACATTTCTTATGAGCATTCAGAATGGTTGAATGTGTGATCTTTTGTGCCTTGCTCCTTTTACTTTGTGTTTTCAAGGCTCACTTGTGTGGCAACATTAATAGTATTCTGTTTCTTTTGACAACCAAATAATCTGTTCCATATATGTTTCCTTTGTCCATTCACACATCCATTCATTCACTCACTCACCGACTCACCCGCCGACCTGTGGACACGGCTGTGAACATGTATGCACACATTTTCTATGCTGATGTGTCTTTGTGTCCCCTGGGTACACCGTTAGGAGTGCGATTGCTGTGCCATGTGATAACCATGTTTAACTTTTTGAGCAATTGCCAAACTTTTCAAATGAGTCTGTGATGCCCCAGTTGTGTTAAGCAAGACAGTAAAAAGTGATGGAAACAATATGAAATTGCTCATTAGGAAAACTACTCCATTGTTTACAGGCATTCATTTCTCTCAGTATTTTATAATTCTGACTGCAAAATAATTACCTAGATGTTGTTAGAAAAGGAAAGCCCTACTCCCCCTGGGGCAGGGGGAGAAAAGGCACAGGTGACAGGTGGGGTTGGGTGTGTAGACCGAAAAGCATTTAGAGTCATGGAAGACGGTCTTAGAAGGAAACCTGGGTTGCTGTCTGTAAGTAGGTGAGGGTTCAGGACTTGTTCAGGGAAGTGGGGAAAACTGGACGTGTCTGGGATGGAGAAGAAGTGAATATAGCTGCAGTTTGCTTTTCCTGTTTCCCTAGGAGAAAAGCATGACTGCCCATGGAGGCAGCCATGAGATTCTTGGTCCCTGGCTAGTGTTTGGTGGTTTGTTGCTGTCTTTTGCTTCCTCTATGGTGATGGGAGTCTGCCCTAGTTTGTACAAGTCCTCAGTCACCCGTGCCACAGGGAGAAGGAAGAAATGGGGGTAGAGAGACCCCACTGTGCGTGCTGGCTCCTGTGAGGCACCCATGGGATTCACCCCGTGCCAGGAGGCTCGGGTAGATTCCTTTCATCTGGCTGTTCTGTGATGCAACGTGTCTCCTAAGCCCACCACTGCCTGCGTTGCTTCGTGTGGGCTTAGAGGTCTGTGGGGATACCCCATTCCCCAGTCTCTCCTTCACTTGGTTCGATCCTTTGCTTTCTAGAGTGTTGATTGAACCGGTACATCTTTTTTTATTTCTCTCTCCCCTCCCCTTGATGTCTGCCCCATGAAGGTAGGGGATGCCAATCATGGCTTTTTTTTTTCTTCTTTGTCTCAGGATTCCAGAAACATTGTTGAGAATAAATGAGTTACTGAATTGTCCCCTCAGTTCCCAATGGTGTAGGGTGTCGCTGGGAGCCCCCAGAAGTAGGTAATTCTTTGTTCTTTCTATCCTATCCCATTCCCTCCACCTGAATTGGGTAGACTAAATGCTTCCCATGAAGTTTGCTTAGCACAGCTGCGGACTGTAGTCCGTACATACATACCACTAGTGGCCTTCGTAGGTGGGCTAAGGTTTCTAGAGACCTAGTGAGCAGACTGGGAAGGAGGGAGCCCCCTGAGGGGTCCTCTGGCTCCAGAGCCCTTAAATGTTCTATTGCTTCTGGGTGAATAAGCAGGTAAGGACCAGTGCGCGCACGGAGACATGGCACCCATCCAGCTGGTCTGGGCCCATCAGCCGTCACTGCCACCGCCACAGCGCCAGTGGTTTCATTATTTCCCCTACACTGAAGTGACTGAGGGAGGTGAAGTTGTATTTGCTTAGAAGTGGAACTAAGACTCTCCAGGTTCTTGGGGTTAACACCTCCGTAGCCTTGTGGGGCAGTTTCTCTCCTTCCAGACTGCAAGGGAAACACTGGGTTCCCCAGAGCTGTTAGAATTTAGCTTGAGGAATAAAACAGGGGTGAGGCTTGCTTTGCTGTGATTCTGGGGATGAGTGGTGGGACACAGAGGAATTTCATTTGATCCTTCAGGTTTGGTGAGACTGCTGCTCAAGTGTCCTTGTCCCCATAAAGTAAAGAGGCCTTAGGACAGTTGTCAATCAAGCAGTTCCCAGGCTAAGTGCTCAGGTGATTCAGTCACAGCCAGGGGCATGTTGATTTTTTCAGAGGTGGCGGCACAGGGCAGGCAAGCAACTTGTCCAGTGTCACACAGGTGCAAGGGGCTAGCTGGGGCTTCGGACTGAGGCTTGTGTGTGAGAACCTCAGACAGTAGCCACACTTCCTCTCATCAGTGCTTGGTTTCCGTTTGTAGACCAGGAATGATACACAGTAACTGAAAATGGTTTCAGTTTGGTAACTTTGGCAGAAATTCTGGTTAGAAAAAAATTAAGCGGCTGGGCATTGGTAGCTCACGCCTTTAATCCCAGCACTTGGGAGGCTGAGGCAGGCGGATCTCTGTGAGTTTGAGGCCACCCTGGTCTCCAGAGCGAGTACCAGGATAGGCTCCAAAGTTACACAGAGAAATCCTGTCTCCAAAAACAAAAAACAAAAAACAAAAAACAAAAAACAAAAAAGAAAAGAAAAGAAAAAATTAAGCACGTAGCATTTCCGTCAATCTAAAGTAGGCTCGAAGGGCGGGAGCTAGTTTCTATAGCTCTCCCCAGTGGGAGTCTCCTGTGGACACTAATTAATTATTCTGATTATCTGTGTTGGGCCCTCTGTAGTCATTCTGCCCGTCCCCAAGGGAACTCCCCCAAAGTGGATGCTAGGCTTTTTCTCCATGTGTGACCTTCTGGTCAGGGAGGCTCTTGCTGGGGGACCCCTGTCTATTCAAGGGTTTCACAATGCACTCAGTGGTCTCATGGCTTAGCTGTTTGTGCTCCATACAGTTAAACAGACAGCCTTTTGGAGACTCAGTGGCTTATACAGAATCCCCATCCCCTGATTTGCAGGGGAGGCAGGGAAGTCTTGTAGCGCACTAGGCATGGGGTCTGAACAAGTCTGCATGCTGCTGATGTCTTTGTGACCAGCTTCCAAGCCCTTGTTATCATAGAATAGTAGCTTGACTTCGCTGGGCGCCTTTATTCCTGGAAGCACCAGGCACTGTGCAGATACTGTCTCAGTTTGCTTTATGGAAGGAAAGGAAAGAGCTGTAGGTGAGGTGAAGTCCTTCGGTAGGGCCTGAGTGCAAGCGAATGAGTTGCCATTAGCTGCTCTCTTGGTATGGTTGGAAAATCCAGTATATAAGATTTAGTTACTTGTCACATAAATCAGGCGTGTGTGGAAACCACCTCAGCCGAAGTAGTTCATATTCTGGAAAGTGTTGCTGCCTGATGGACGTGAGCTGTGGACCTGGGGAGCCATGGTAGACTTGGCCACTTCTGGTTTGTCTGTGAAGACCCTTGCCTATGGTATGTGTAATGTGAAAGACACATAGGCAGGACTTGAGAGAAGCTAGGCTGGGGTTAGGAGACATGGGGCCTCCAGCTTTCTCTCCTTGAGGCCTGTTTTCCTGTGTATTTAACAAATTGAGGCTGGACAGTCAGCATATGGCCTCTACCTAGGAAACTCCCCTGAGTGCTCTCTGCACAAGTTCTGGGACAGCCTTGGGTTGTACCCTGGAGAGTTCGGATGCTCACCAGGACCCTGGATGCTCTAGGAGGTCCTGCAACTAAAGTGAGTCTGGATGAATGGCTGCCCTCCGGGACGGATGCACCCTGGGAAACATGGAACAGCCTTTCAGATCTGTGGTGACTCTCACTTCCTCTTTCTTTCTGTTTTCCTTCTGTGCGACAGGGCACAGGGCCTGTTTTTAAGTTGAGGAGTGTCACCCACTTAGGTGAGAATAGTGCCTGTGGGTGCTGATTCACTGCCAGGTGCCTGGAACTTTCCCCTGTAGAAGAAGGAAAAAGACCCGCATGGATGGCGGCTGGGGCCTTCGGCAAAGGGCAGTAGAGGCCGGCCATCTGGACTTTGGAGGATTGGACCAAGAGTTCTGTTTCCCGGTCGTGCAAAGGAGTTCCCTTGTAACTATTTTGTTTTTAACTCAGGCTGGGGCTTGGTAAGTGACAGACAACACTTTATGGTAAAGTCAGCTTTGTGTTAGATGAGGTTTTGCTCAGTTGTAGGCTAACGGAAGCGTTCTAGCACACTGCAGGCAGGCAAGGAGGGGCGGCGATACTTGCCAAGGCAGCCTCTGTATTCAATGCATTTTTTGACATACTAAATCAAGGAGCACTTGTCTACCCTTGAGTGACTGGGAGGGCTTGGCACAGTCTGGCCAGTCTCTTCCCCATCGAGGTGAGAACTCTTTAGACCCAGAGAAGCAGAGTGACATGCCTGAGAGCCCACAGTTAACCGGCGGCCTGGAGTTGACGAATAGCTCGTAGCCAGTCGCCAGTGCTATTTAAGCTGCCAAGTGCCGTGAGGATGATAGGTTTCCTGGACGGTGTGTGCCGAGATGTTTGCTTAGGATGGCCTTGGCAGTACTGCTGATGTTTTAGCCCTGGCAAACCATCATTTGGGCCCGGAGGGGAGGCTGGAAGTTTCATTCTGCTAGAAGGCACAGAACACACCGCATGCTGCACGGATTCCCGGGCTCTGCCCATGCGGCCCATTGGGGAAGTTTTATCGTGTAGCCTCGGGATGAACAGGCACTTCTCTTTCTGGGAATCTGATGTGCTTGCATTCTATGTCTCCTTCAGGGTCACTGCTGCTCTCCATCAGCCACCTCCTGGCTTTCAGTTGTATCCCTGTGCCACACTCTCTGAGGGTTCCTAGATGTCTTTCGCTCCCTATTAGCTGAGTTTCAGCAGACATGACTAGGGGGTGTTTTGGGAAGACTCTGGTTCCTCTACAGCCCCCCCTCCCAGTGCAGGTACTTGGGGGACAAGACGTTTCCTGCACCCTGTGTGTATGGTGGGCATGCTCTCCCTTCCCTGCCTCGCCCTTGGCATATGCTGGAGGGCAAGAGGGCTCCTGCTACCAACAGTCTGAGAACTCCAGGCTCATCTCAGGCTTCGGATGGCTTCAGTGAAAGCTGGGCCTAAAACTTTTATCACCACTGCTACACAGGTGAAAGACTTTCATTTGGCTGTGCTGGTCCAACAAAGACTATTTTATTTATGTGTTTCCAAGCCCTTAAAAATTCTTTTAGGGCACATCAGTAGGGAGTTAATAGAAACTTTGAAAGAAGAAAAATGCCTGCAGGGTTAGTAGAACCCCAGCCAGCCAGCTCAGAGCTTGGTGCTGTTAGCTGCTGCACCATGCTCAGAAGAGGCTGGCTGGCTGGGTTTGGGAACAGCTTCCCCCATCGGAGAGATTTTAATCATTCAGTGTTTTCTCTTCTGCGTCTTCTGTGGTTGAGGGAAGATGATTTAACTTTTCTCTGGACGTGTTAGCAGCTCCTGGAAAGGACCTGTAGTCCTTTCCAGGGCCGGGAAGGGCCGGGAAGATGAGTTAGTTAATGTAAAGTTTTGCTCTGCAAACATGAGGAAGGACCTGGGTTTGGATCCCCGGCACCCATGCAAAAGTCAGGTGTGTAACACTTGGGCTGTAACCCCTGGTGCTATGGGGTACTAGAGGGGGCAGTGACAGATGGGTCCCTGGAGTTTGTAAAGTTTTGCTCTGCAAACATGAGGAAGGACCTGGGTTTGGATCCCCGGCACCCATGCAAAAGTCAGGTGTGTAACACTTGGGCTGTAACCCCTGGTGCTATGGGGTACTAGAGGGGACAGTGACAGATGGGTCCCTGGAGTTTATTGGCTTGCCAGTCTAGCTGAAATGATGAGCTCCAGGTTTAGGGAAAGACCCTGTTTAAAAACTAAGGTGGAGAGTGACAGAGAAAACACCTGGCACTGACCTGGTTCTCACATGCACACCAATGTGTGTGCTCCCTCACGTGCAAGCGCAAAAAACGTGAACATGTGCACACCCATGAACTACATGTACACAGAACATATCACAACACACGAGTGCACACACGCACATGCACGCATGCGCACACACGCACACACACACCACAGCCATCAGCAACACAGAAGGGAGCTTGGAGAGCGGCTAATAGGAAGTGGTTGTGTGGGATCCTCAGCTGAGAAGCGAGATCACAGTAGAGGGCACCACTCACCCCTAGGAGGAGTTTTCATCCATTTTGGTGTGTGAGTGAGAACTAAGAGAGGATTCTGAGCTATTTCCGTTGGTTTACCCTCTCCCTGCAAAGGAATGTTCTATTCAGGGGCTCAGGAGGCTGGAGGTAGGTGCTGGCACCCCTGGCCTCCTTTCTCCATCTGTGAAATGGCCTGGCGATATCCACCGCCTTCCAGGAGGAGCTGGGAGTTCCCTGGGATGCCAGCTTCCATGGGCCAGCTCCTGTGTTTAGGAAGAGGACATGTGGCTGAGTTTACTTTCCAGTGAGGCCAGTGACAGTATCCAGGTGGCAGCCCCATACCCAGCTGCAGGTGATTCCCGCGGTGTCGATTCCCCCTTCAGTGCCTACTGTGAGTTAGAAGTACTCGCCATCAAGGAACATTGTGGGGGTGGGGGAGTGGGCATAGACTTCCTCACTGTTCCTTGGGGCTGCGGGGTCCAGGTTGCTTCACTGGTGGTTTTCAAGCACAGGTGATTTGTTCTTCAGGGGAATTTGTCAGCCCTTGTTGATGTTTTAGATGTCCAGTCTTGGGGACATGTTACTGGCATCTGGTGGGCAGAGGTTAGGGGTACTGCTTTTGCTACTCAGCCTGGATCCACCTCCCGTGGTGTCAAATGACAGGAGTCTAAAGACTCAAGAAAGCCATTGAATACCTCAGTATTTTCAGGAGGAAGGATCTCATCTGCTTTATTTAGCAGTTCTATGAAATTGTCTTAGAAAAAATTTGACACAACACAAGGGGCCTGGGGAGATGGTTTGGCAGTAACGTGCTTGCCGTGGTGCAAGCATGAAGTCCTGAGTTAAGATCCCCAGCCACCATGTTAAACAAAAAAGCTGGGCATGACATCATGTATCCGTAGTCTCAGTGCCGGCGGGAACATAGACAGAGGAGGTTCCCTGGAGTTGAGGAACTCACTGGCCAGTCAACCTAGCTTAAATGTTGAGCTCTATGTTCAGTGAGAGATCCTGTCTCAAAATGATGACGATGACATGGAGAAGTGATTGAAGAAGATATAACTTGTGGCTTCCACATGTCCCTGTGTGGGCAAGTATACTTTCACATACATGTGCACGTAGCTACAGACACACATAGGAAAAGAAAAATGTAAACACACACACACACACACACACACACACACACACACACACACACACACAAAAACAAACAAACAAACAAACAAAAAAACCCACCTACTTTATTTGAAGGGCATGTATTGGAGGAGAAACCAGAGTTTGTTACACTTTCACTTGGATGTGATCATTTTTTAACAATTTAATAAGTCTGTTGTGCTAATTTCTAAATCTCATCCTGAGCCTGTACTCTTGATGTGCCTGTGTGCTAGAACTAGAAATGTGTATTTCTTATGCATAGATATTGAAAGAAATTCATTCTTGGATTCTCACTGCATTTCAGACTTATGTAATTTGATGCAGAGGCAGGCCTGATTATGTATGGGCAAAGTACTTGTGAACAATGTCTCCATTGTACACACACAGAACAAGCCTTTCTTCCACAATGGATGTGCCAGCCGGCCTTATCCAATAAGGGCCTGTCTCCGTCCACCCCCCTTTCCCTCCAGCCTTTGAGCAAACATTTTTTGTTGTGGTCAATGTGTGATCAGGTCTTCATTTGGGGCCTCTTTTGATGTCCTTTCTCTGTAAGATCTCACCTCTCTGCCCCTGGAGATCCCTTGGCTGCCAGGACATTTGTTTCCAGCCACCCGTGTGGTGCCAATTGTGACTGGTGATGAGCTTCCTGCTGGCCTTGGTCCTCTATGATTGCACTTGAACTCTTGAGTTGCTTTTGGGCTCAGGAATCATGATCGTTCCCAACCCCTCTTCTCTCTTGCCTCTCTGACCCCCTTTCCCAGCCAGAACCGTTTGTTTAGTTTTTAGTCTTCTGTCTTGTAACCAAATGCTTGGCGGATGAGCAGAGGAGGGAAAGGGGTGCACCTGTCAAGATAACCTATGTGGTTTGGGCTGCTGAGCACAGCAGTGATCTCTTGTGTCTCTGAGGTCAAGAGCTGGGGTTCCCATCAAACAAGTGGGAAACCCAGGGCTTCCATAGGGAGTTTGCGCGAACTCCCTTGGGTACCAAGCGTCAGCACCAGGATTGGAAATCCCGTTCTGTTGGACACAGAGGTAGGTGGTTGTGCATCATATGTTTAGATGGCTCTGCATCTGGTATGGAGAGGCTGCTGATGTATGCCACTAGTGACAGGGGCCACGACTCAGCTCCATCCGAGCAGGGAAACTATCTACCTTCCAAGGCTGAAAAGATCAAGCCAAGGCCTTGGTACTGTTGGGATTTTCCAGGCTGGAAACTTAAAATATTGTGTGGAAAGGGAAGTAGATTGCCTGAGACCTGCCAGATACTGGGTTCTTTGTGGATGAGACAGCCTGCCACCAGTGTGTTGAAGAGACCTTGCTTGAACTTCTGCTCAGGGAAAGGAGACTCCAAATGAGGAGGAAGAATCTGGCAGAGTGCTTTGGGTCAGGGGGTGGGAACCGAGTAATTCTGGGAGGATGGAAGGGTCGCTGTAGACCTCAGATGAGACACATACCTGTCCCCTTGTCTGCAGGGTGTATGTTCCAGTGTGAATCTGTGCCTCGTTCTAAAGTGCTAAGCACAACTGACAAAGTTTAACTTACAAATTAAGGTAAAGCAACAGGTCGAGAACAACAATAGCAAAACAATAATTATAATAAACCCCTATACTGAAAGTTATTTAAATCTGAGAATTTATTTCTGGAATTTTCCATTGAATACTTTTGGACCATGACTGATTGGGGGTCATTGAAACTTCAGAAAATGAGAAAACACAGATAAGGGGGGTGTTTATATTTCAGGAAGCTGTGATGGACTGCTGGCGGGTGTGGAAGCCAGGATGTACAGCTCTCTGCTTCTCCTTTCCCTGCAGAATGTGCAGTCAGAATGATGGCTTTAAGGCCCCAGGTCTTTATTCAGATCAAGAGGTTAATAGGGTCACCAGCCAGAGATAGCAGCTGGCTGCAGGGGAAGAAGAATCCCCTCCTCAGAAACCCCACTTCTTCCAGCAAGGCTCCTCTGTCTAGAGCTGGGATGGCACGTCTCCTCTCCCAGTTATGACTTACCACGTCTGCAGACAATAGACTCGGGACTTCCCACTCTGTAGTTGGAGTGTCCTGGCAGGAGCAGGCCTTTGCAAAGTGGAGCTCCTTTAGGTAGCTTCCTAGTCTCAGGAGATGTCTTCTGTTTGTAGCTTCTGTTGTTAGGGAGGTGTTTGAGGGAAGGGGTTGGGGCAGGAGGTGGGAGGTGGGGGGTGTGGGCAGAGGGTGTCTTTGATGATTCTCCAGACATACTTCCTGGTCCCTGGAAGTTGTTGAGTCAACCATGGCTGGAAGAGTGGGCAGATAGATGAGTGGGTCGGTGGATATGTGGGTGAGTGGAATGGGTAGGTGGGTGGATGGATAGATGGACTGGCTAGGTGGTGGGTGGACTGAGGCAATGGATGGGTGGAAGATGAGTGGGTAGGTGGATGGGTGGGTGTGGATCTTAATGTGTAAGCTGGTGTTGCTCGCTGCCTGGGTCCGCTAATCAATTTGTCTGGTGTATCATGAAATTGCCAGGGGTACGATTCTTCCTCTATCCCAACAGTTGTCACGGTGTGAGTCCTGGTGCTGTTTGGGGGAGAAAGGCAGGTTCTTAGGGTGGGCCGGAGGTGAGTCTGCTGCTGTTCCCAGCCATGGGTTAACTGTGTAGGTGTAGCATCTCTCTACTTTTGAATTTTCTCACAGTGGATGAGAGTTTAGACTGCCTATATTTTACTTCTTTCTCCTGAGTTCAGCATTGGTGTGGCCACCAGGGCTCTGCTCTGTCCTTTGGAAATCTTTTTACTCCCAGGTGACCCAGCAGAGCACTGGTTCATGAGTGCATGCTCTCTCCTTCTGGCCCTCCCTGTCTCTGGGATTGTACAAAGATTTGACATGGAATTGCCATGTTTGTCCTAGGAGTGAGGCTTGCCCTAGTTGTTCCTGGAGGGTTGGGGAAGGGCGAACCAATCATTCACTCAACGTTGGTCATTCTACCCGGAGTTGCCTGTGCAGAGAAAGGATGAAGAAAAAGTGCAAAGTGAGCTGGGAAGGACTTTTGTCTCTGGTGACTCTTCCGTTATATCTTGTTTCCTTCAGGAACGTGGGCCTTATACCGTCGTCTAAATACTAAATGTATCTGTCCAAGAATAATAGCCAAGCCTGGTGCAGGCAGTCCTCAGAGGCCGAAGGAGGAGGAGGGCTCAATAGGATATGGTTGGGCCCGGACAGGAGGGGAGGAAGCAGGTTCTACTGGTGTCCTGGAGGAAGAGATTTGCAGAGAATGAGGATAAATTTGGCCCTCAGGCCTTGATTCCTTTGAGAGACTTTTATTGTAAGAAATAAAATGGAACCCAGGAGGGGAGGCCACTTGGGAGACAGCACATTCTGTCCATAATGAGAGTCGTCCCGCAAGAATTTCTTCATTTTATCCCTTTAGCCAAATTTCTGTTTCTAAAAGTGGAAAGGGGCCAGAGATAGGCTTGTTTTGTTTGTTCAGTTGAAACCTTGGGTTTTGTATTTCCAGCCCATTCTCCAGGGTGTCAACAGGCAGAGCCTGGGGTGGGGCGCTTTGGAGTCCTCTGGAGCCCTCCTCTCTGCACAATTGAATGGTGGGGGCAGACATAGAACAAAATGCCAAAGATTGAGTAGCCATCTCCCAGTCCCTTTGCTTATCGGGCTAGCTTCAGAGTGCACAGGCCTCCGTCTACACCAGGTTGAGCGGGTCCCAGCATTTTCTCAGGGGAGACCCATCACCACAGACTGGTTTTTCTGTTTGAGCCTTCACCCAAAGCATAGGCTGCTGGTGCCTGAGGTGTTTCTTTATGCATACTGCTTCTGTAGTATATCCACAGAATCATAAGAGTTTAAGGCCCCAAGTCGGCCCCATGGCTGGAAACCCTATGAGGCTTCTGCCCACCCTTGGCCACACTTCCCTGCTGCTGAGCTGGGCCCCTGTGCATGCCAACATCAGGGCCTCCCTGTCCCCTTCCTTCCCACTCTGGATGCATTATAGCCTCAGAAGGAAGGGGAAGGACCTTCGTGATTCCCCTTCGAAGCTTGAGGCCAGCTTGAAGCTTGATCCTGGACTTCCACTCCTTTAAACAGTGCCGGCATCAGTCGCCATGCACTGCCTGCTCTGATTTCTTAGCCAAGCTTCCCCCTTGGCACTTAGGACCAGCAGACACCGCTTCCCCGGTCCCTTCCAGTTTCTTGGGTGACGGGTGCAGGTTCATGGTGGATTAAAGGCCCTTTTGGAGCAGGGTTTGGCTCTTGTAGGGGTGTGTTGTGGAAATGTATGACATCTGGCAAGACTGATTCCTTTTCGGGGGCATTGTGAGTTCCAAGCACCCTCAATATATGTCCCTGATGTCTCTGTCACGGGTGACCTCATTCCTTCCCTGGCCTTGTTCTGTGAGCTGCCTGCCCGCCCCAGGCCTCTCAGGAGCTGGTTCCCTCTCCTGCCTGCTCTTCTTTTGGCCAGGATTTTAACATATATCAGAGGCTGCTAGGCTAAGAGCTGGGGACTTCCCCTCACCACACTCAAAGCCTTTGATCTTTTGCTTTGGAGGTAACATCAAAAGGAAGGCTGAGGAAGACAGCCAGGCTGTGAAGTTCAACGTTCAAGTTAATAGCTTGACTGGAGGTTGTGCTGCGTGGCGTGGCGACAGCATCACCAGGGCTGGAGTAAACAGCCCTTCCACCTTGGTTTCCTGGAAGTGCACTTAACATTCACGATGGGCTTCATTTACATCGCCAATGAATTCAGGCTGACTTTCCCTCTTTCCTTTCCTCAGAAATGTGAAATCATGGGGAAAAGGTGTGCATGACGGGGAATGGGGGTCTTTAACTCCCAGAGAATGAACCTAGTACGGAGGGGGCTCCCCGAGTGATCTGCACCCTTGAGTCATCCCCGGCCTGACTCTGAGGATTGCTGTATGCCTACCTTTCTGATTCTGCAACTCCTCACCTGTTCCCATTTAACTGTATGATTCCAATTCTGGTGGGATCCAAAGCCCAACTGAGCAGGCAGCTTGGTTTCTTTTGGCTTGTGAAATCAACCCTTCAACTCCATGGCCTGGTCTCAGTGGAGTCTTGATGGCACTTGTCTAGAGTTTGTTTAGCTTAGCCTGCTCATTAATCTTTGCCTTAGATTTCCCTCCAAAGCCAAGTTTGAGTGGTTTTCAAACACATTTTTTTCTGACACTATTTGGTGTACGATCCACATCTGGAGACTGTCATCCTTGTTGCACCTGCCATGGGTGCCTTTCTGGGATGTATCCAGAAGGCCCTTAGGTAACTATCCCCATCACTGCCCTTTGGACTCACCCTCCCGGACTCACCTGTCTCTCTCTGATATCCTGCAATCTCCGCCTCCTGCAGGGTATTCAACATGACGTCATCACTGTGGGCCAGAATTCCCACTAGATTTCTTCAGTGTTTCTCCTCTTGGGAACACCTCTTTATGATCTTTGGCACAACTCAATGCCACCTGGACTGTTAGCATTTGATGTATTCGAACATTTGATTCATTTAGCTCAGCCTGTCAGTAACCTTTGCCTTTTGGGAAACTACAGGTTTGGTGAACTGTTTTTTTTTTGTTGTTGTTGTTGTTTTTTTGTTTTTCTTTTCTAACATGCATCCAACCTAAAAACACACTTGGTGGCACCACAGATGGGGAAACTGCTTTTCTTCACCCTCTTCCTCTGGGGACTCATAATTTGGCGTGCCTGGTATCTCAGTGCTTGTCCTTACATCCCAAGGCTGGCTGTCTGCTAGCCCAGGTGACGTGCAGGATGCAGAGTGTGGACATCCCCACGTACATCGATGAGAACTGACTGTGGATGTGGTGACTTTCTGCCCTGCTCCTTCTTCCTGTGACCCTGCAATGCGTTTCTACAGTCCCCTCTTTTCCAGCTGGCCTGGCTGGGGAAGGCTATGCTTTCTCTGAGTCACTTTCTGTAAGGTCCCTTCAAATCCTTCCCACCTCTTTATCACAAGTAAGTCCTCCAATGCTTTCGGCCTGCAGACCCTGCTGGGTTAATTCTACACAACGATGTATCTATCGCCTCTTGGAAAAGACATCTCTTGCTACCAGCAGACCAGTACTTGTAGGAACTCTTTAGGAAACAGGAGATGCCAACCTCTAGGGAGGGACTCTCTTAAGCTCTGGGGACACATCTTGGGCAGTGAGGAAATGCTCCCTGAAACTGACTCCCTGGGGGAGGTATTGCTGCCCTCCCAGGCCAGCCAGCACCCACGTGATTTTGCTGGCAGGGTCTTCATTTCTGTCTGTGTTTAAAGCTGTAAAGGGCCATTGTCAAGTTTGTTTTGCTTCTCAGTTCATGTCCCTTGGAGGATGGTAAATTAAAGATAGCATTCCTGGACGGATCCTTTCATACATTTAAGAAAACCTGTTGCTGCTCCCTGGGGGAGCCTTGAGGGAGAGATGAAAGGTTTTTCAGCCTGCTCTGGAGCACGGCCTATTCTTCTTTTAGGTAATTAAGGAGTCTGTAAAAGATGAGGCATGAGTCCATTTACCTTTCACTTGGGGGTGCTGGGTCTTCGGCTAGTTGACTATGACCATATCACACCCACGGGCCACAGCAACTACATTTTCATGGTTTTCTTTCTGGTTGGCTGATACCTACCATAGGAGTTTGGAGAATGGCTTTTGGGGGACTGGCAGGTCCTATAGGAGCTGGCTTTTGTGATTGTTCTTTGATGCCATTTGCTGGGGTAGGGCAGCCAGGCAAGGTTCCTCACCTGTAGGGACAGGTGTAAAAAGTTCAGTGACTTTATAGCTCCTTGTGGCAGTAGCTCTAACTCATGGTGCCTTTCCTCCCATGAGTTAGAACCAGGCTTCCCTCAACTTCCAGAACATTGGAATCACCTGGAGAGATTTTTTTCCCTATTCATCATTTTTGTAGTTATGTATGTATGTATGCATGCATATGCATATTTATCTATTTGTGTATGTTTGTGTGTGTGTGAGAGTGTGTGTGTGTGTGTGTGTGTGTGTGTTTGTGTCTCTGTGTGTGTGTGTGAGTGTGTGGGTGTGTGTTTGGCATACAAGTGGAGGTCAAAGCATAACTTGGGTGTCAGTTAGTTCTCTTCTTCCACCAAGTGATTCCTGGGAATCAAGCTCAGGTAATATGGTTTACATGGTGAGCCATCTTGCCTGCTCCCGGGGAATATTTTGTTTTGATTACTTTTATTTGTGTCTGTGCCTGTGTGTATATGTGCCTGTGTGTGAGTGTGTGCACGAGTGTAGATGCCCGGGGAGGCCAGATTGTAAGTGATGCAACTGAAACTAAGAGGAATTTAAGATCTGGACCAAGGTCATGGAGTTAGTCAGCTTTGAATATGGTCTTCCTCCCTATGGACCCGCACACTACCCATCCTGAAGACCCCTCCCCCAGGCTTTAGCTGATACTTGATGATTCAGGACCTGGAGGGTAGGGTGGGAATCTTTGTTCTTGAGAGACTGGAAACAGTGTGATACCTGAACTTGGCAGATAAATAGTAACTTTCTGACTGAGCAGAAGAAAGGCATTGGCACAGGCTTGTCATTCTCTGAAGGGCCAGGCCAGAGGAATGTTCTGAGCGTACAAGGGCCATCTGGGCATCTCTCACAAATGTCTTTACTTCTGTGCACTGCCTAAGCCCTGTGCTGTTATACCGAAGCCTGAGAAACCTGTATTTCTCCCACACTTTATGCAGTTACTGCTATTGCACCATCACCGTGAGACGTTTTGTTAGTGGTCCCCAAACTTTGCTGCCCATCAGAATGGCCTAATATCTAGGCTGCACCTTGTTCCATTAAGTCAAACTGTTCAGGGAAGAGAACTCAGGTAGATGTAGCATTAGGGGTCCTTTGGGGATTCTATCAGGCTGGAACTTTTGGGAAACACTGCTCTCAGAGATTGGGATAGGCGTGGTTAGTGGAGTTTTCTCCATAGCTGACTGCCCAGGCATAACGGTGGGAGCTAGACTGCAGCTGGGCTTGGAAAGCTTTGCACACTTTCTACGTTTGTCGAGCAGTATTTGTTGTTGCCTGTGGTGGGCAGGGGCTGGTCTGGGGTGGGTGGGGGTCAGGGATCTAGCAGTGTGCTGCTAGGATGATGGTCTGAACTTGTGTGTGAAGACAGTGGGGAAGGAAGAAAGGCTAGAGCTGAGAGCGGAGGCATTTTAGGAAGGAGATATGAGCTTTGGAATTACAGGTAATTTCGTCAGGACCCAAACTGAAACCTCTCTTCTCTATGATAAAAGGGCTTGTTGGGTGCCGAGCTGGTAGAGGGTCCATTAACTTGTAGCTAGATCTTTCAGAAGCCCTGTCATTTACATACAGGCACCTGCCTAGCTTAGCTGTCCGTTTTTGCACTTCGTTAAGACTCTGTCTAGGGAATATTTGCTTTGTGTATTTTGGGGTTAGCTTAAGTGCTTGTGGGGGACCAAAGTATTTTCCTTTCATATAATGCTGATCTTCAGCTCATCTTATTCATGAATTTGGGCTAATGTGTGGGAAGCCATCCATTCGGAAGCTCCCTGTGTGTGCAGGTGCTCCCCCCCCAATTCTGGTTTCCATGTTTTGCTGAAATTTGGGGGCTAAAACCAGTTCTCTCTGCACATGAGAATGGATGGACCCAAAGGAGCCTGGTCTGTCAGTGGCTGCTTGGGAGACAGGGTGTGACAGATTTCTGGGTTGGCTTTCAGCTGAAATGGTGGTGGTCAAAATTCTCAAGTGTGGGATGTCCTCACTGTACTCCCCCGCCAATGCTTGTGGTGCTACGACTGTAAAGTCCGCAGCCTTGGGTATAGCAAGGGCTCAGGTCCAGGATGTGTCCCTAAGAGGGTCCTTCACTGGGGATTACATTATGAATGTTTCTCTGCCTGGAACCAGATTTATGCTGCCTGGTGGTCATTTTGCAAGGTTTCATTTTAAGGTCAAAGATGGTACTTCTAGAATGGAAGTCTATACTTGGGGTGTGTGAGTGTGTGTGCATGCGTGTGTGTGTGTGTGTGTGTGTGTGTGTGTGTGTGTGTGTGTGTGTGTGATGGTGTCAGTGTCAGAGCCTAGAGAGGCCAGTTCTAAGCCTCAGCCCTAAGTGACTAGTCCGTCCCTACCTTAGCCCTTAAGACCTGGACCTGGGGGAGCTTGGAATCCCTGAATGTTAGCAATCCTGAGGGTTATTTTCTTTTGCTTTCCTCCCCAGACTTCACTGTGTCGACAGTTCCTTTCCCTCTTCTGTCTGTCTCGCAGGATTCTGCGAGCAATAATTAGCTAATGTTTTCAGAGCACTTTGAAATCCTCAGATGAAAGGCATCGGAGAGCATAAAGTATTATTATTTATTATTAGCCGGAACCAGGATGGGAGAGTGAGCATGAGGCCTGGCACCGTCTCTGGGCTCTGCTGGTCTTTTCTGCACGATGAGCTTTCTTTATTAAAAATCCAAAGTGAAGAAATCAAGAGAGCTGGGGATCAGTGGAGTGCCGTGTGCCTGTGACAGAGCATGGTGTCACCAGGTGGTGATGGGCTGGGCTTGGACAGGGTTCAGTGATGGCACTGCTTGCCTGATGGGAATGCATTCGTGAACATCAGTACCAAGCTACGTCATGCTTCATACATTTGCTTCTATTTTACTTGATAATAAACTTAATGATACCCAAGGAATCTGTTTCCTGGGGATTTAAGTGTATGCCTGGGTCCCCAGGGCAGGGATAACTTGTTCTCCTCTGATAGGGCGGAGTGTTCCTGCTCTGTTTGTGTAGGGATCAGGAGTGGGTCTATAGTCCAGATCTTTGTGAGATTGTGGCATGCCCAGGCAGGCACCCTGGAGCTCAGGTGGAGTTAGGAGGCACAGTCAGGAATCTGTGCTTCCTTCTCCTTTCCATCTTGGTGTTCATCAGATGGCTGTACCCTAATGCCACCGTCTCCTACCCAGGGCGTCCAGCATAAACGCTGCAGCCTGTACTTCCTGTTAGCTCTGTGAGTGGGATGTGTTGCTGTCTCCTGCAAGGCTCCGAGGCCAAGAGGACTTGACAGTGTTTTAGCTCACTGTGCAGAGTCCCTGGCGAGAGTTTTCTGAAGCAGTGCTTTCTCACCCCACGGCCCACACATGACCTTGCATTCTCTGTCCCTTCTGCATGTGAAATCACCAGTGGCACTCAAATACTTGTCTGCTATTAAGCTAAGATAGCATCCTGAATGAATTCTCATGGTTAGCTGGGTTTTGTCCCTAAGACACTGCCAAATTGGGAGAGATGTGAGCCCCACTGGTGGGGCGTGATATCCAGGCAGAGCCTGGGCTGCTTTGGTGAAGGGGCACTCTGAGAGTGGTATGAACAGACATTATCCCCCGCTACCCTGAAGGAAACAGGAATAGCTCAGCAGTGGATCAGATGTTGGATTCCTTGTTCCCTACTTCTCCCGTGATGTCTTCTTTGTGAGACTTCTACAGTGACTAAGATAGGTAAAAGGTGAAATCCTCACAAGGACCGAGTTCCCTCTGGCTGGAGCCTGGCTGAGACACAGCCAGGGTCCAGGGTCGGGGTTCTCTTCCGTCTGGTCCATTTTACTGGAGCAAGGGGGAGGCTGTTCTCTTGGACACAGACTTTCTTCTCCATGTTCAATGTCCTCCTTGATGGACAGGTGCCTTGTAGGTAGTTTCCAAGGAAGAAATGTATTTATGGGATGTCCAAACATTCTTGCCTTGGTCAGATTTCTCAGTGGCAAACATGCTGCTTACTAATCTCATGGCTGGGCCTTTTGATTAGATGTTACATTCTTTTCACAGAGGTGGTGAAAATGGAGTTTTGCTTATATTTATTTTAGAGATGATTAAAGCTGAGGACCGGAGAGCTTAAAATGTGGTCTTCAGAATGTGTTTCTTTGTAAACAAAGACCAGTGTGTTTGAGGGCTGGAGAGAGCTGAGCAAGTTGATGTTCAGTTAGCCAACACATTGTTCTGAGGTGCCCGTTGCTGACCGAGCAGGCCCAGTGTTGGGTCACCGAGAGTCTTACCCAACTATGGAGGTGATGGGTACATTTATGTCATCCGAGGTTGGGAAAAATATGAGTTCTGTACAGCGTTTGACCACTGTCTGCCACATAGAAAGTGTGTTTGGTGAAGATTGCCTTCTCCAGATGGAGAGGTGACTAAATTCCAAGCTACCTCTCACAGGTGTGTTGCCCTGTTTTCTGTTGTCTCTTTTTGACAGTTATGCTTCAAACATGCTGGATTGAATAGTAAAGGTTGTAGGCTGTCAACCTGTTTGTTTAAAGATAGGTGGAGGACCCCTGAGCGGCGCCTGCAGGTTTTCTTTGGAGCCCTTCTGTTAGAAGGGCCTCCTTTGGGGTAGACTGTTCCTTGTATACCAAGGGACTGTTTTTTATATACCAAATGCTTACTGGTTGCTAGAGAAAGGTCCTTGAGCAAGGTGTGGCTCTAGGAGGCAGCAATGCTAACTGGGAAGCCAACACAGTCATCATGTACGTGACAGTGCAAGAGGGAGCAGGGGCCACAGTAGACACAAGAGTGAGGCACAGCCCAGCAGGCTCTAGGGCTGCTGAGACATGGCTCATGACCTTGGAACCTTCTTGGGTAGACCAGCCCTGCAGAGCATATTCTTGTACTTGGCTCCTCTACCAAGTCACCCTTGTTGAAGTCTCCACAAGGAAGAATGTCATGTACTGTGGACAGAATCATTTGAAGTAAACACATCTGTGTTGACATTGCAGGGGTCTCTTAACATGTTTGGAGGTGTGGTTCTGGTGGGGCCTGGGGTGAGGCAGTCATTGATACAGTCAGTCTTGCTTGTCCCTTGGTGATATGGCCTTGTTTGTGGAAGTAGGTGTAGTCCTGAGTGGCTACTGAGCCAGCCTCTTGTCTCTTGAGCATAGGATGCCCCTGAAGTACTTTAATTGACCCGATTGGGCTTTTGGGCCAAATTTTAATGTCATTGTTCTTGGTAACCCCCCTTACTTCTTATGTCCTCTACAAATTATTTTCAGAAAATAAGATATCACACACACCCTTCTCAAGCAGACAAGGCTAACCTTGAGCTCCTGACCCCTTGCTTCTGGTGCTGGGGTTACAGGTATGCCACTGTGCCTGGGACAGTTAGGTGTCAACATAGCTTCTTAGGAGCACTAAAGAAGCAAAAACTCCCTGTAATCTTACCACCCAGAGGGCAGTGTCAAACGGTGGCACTTTTCTTTTTAAAGTGGTAAACAGGTAAGTGCTTTGTCTATATTGATTTTCAGGTGTGGACACTGTCACATGGACAGCCCAACAAATTTCCCTGTGGATTTCAGCCAGGTCTGGCACCTGCTCCTTAACAAAAAGCAAACCATAGACTGATTCACTTGACATTTTAACTGTGGAGAACCTGGGGAAGACCGCTTTCCATTTTGTCACAGACAGGCTAGAGCCCCTTATACGTTTCTTTATTGTAGAACTTTGAGCTGGTGGTATGCAGAAATGTCACCTTTGGCCTTCTTTAAAAACAGGAATGGTGGGGGGCAGGGTGAGTAGATGGTTGGCTCTTAAAATATTGGGGGAGCGGTGGCCCGAGGGTGGTGTTTTAGAAGTTGGTATGTACGCTGTGTTGTTCTCATTAGTGAATCGTTGGAGCCTGAAGATAATGAGGTCAGTGAGGGTAAATGTGTCACCTTGTCATTCACCTTAGCATCGGTGTCACCTGCTATTAAGACCCAAGAACACCTCTGATTGACGGCTGGGAGGCAGAAGCAGTGGCCTTTGTGCTAAGGGGCAGGCCCCTGACTAGAAGTCCACAGGTGCCATCTTGGAGCCCACAGAAAACCTCCCTGTCTGTCGCTGTATGTGTGTGTGACTCTACTTCAGGCTGCATGGGTACCTTCCTGCCCGGAGGTCTGCTTGTCACTCAGCACCCCTTTATACTCCACTTCCAAGTCCCCCTTCTCCATGGCCCTATCCCAGCCTCAGGCTGGAGGACAAGACAGGCTTTGCCTGAAGGAGCATGCTTTACCACCAAGGTGATGGCAGCAGATTCTAATGCTGCCTGTGGGGACAGGTGTGTTCCTCACTAGTGACAGTCTGAGCTTTTAGGGTATTATGTGGTCCACATGGTTTTTAGTTGCCTCAGCTCTTTTAGCTCTCCCCACAACCCTCCTGGGGTTTGTCATCTTTATCTGTTTCTGGCCAAGACTTTTCTGGTGGAGAGGGCACGTAGCTTAGAGAAGGGAACCCACACTGAATGAACCCCGAGGCGCTGCCACTTAGTGAGGGGAAATTATTTTGTGATAACTGAGGGTCGAGGAGACTGAGTATCTGCTTAGCTCCATATAGCAAGTTGGGTGAGAGCTGGGATTGGCCATCCAGGTCACCTGGTCCTCAGGCTCTGGGATGAAGACACATTTGCTCAATATTCAGTGGGGCTTAAAGAGATGGTTCATGCCTTCACAGGGTCCCAGTGAGAGGAGCATGTATCTGTCCTTAGAACATTTGTGGCTAGTCCCAAGACATTGGGCTAGTTGAGCTGCCGTCCATCTGTTTCTGGATTGTTCATTAGGGGAAAAATGGGAAGAATATCACAGGGCACTCTTTACAGTGAGACCGCAGATGTCCCAATCCTTGGCTTTACTGTTTGGCATTTTTTCTAATGCTCAGTTTCTCTTTTGGTTTCTGCCTCTTGGAAAATAAACCCAACCCTCCCCTCCCTTCCTTTATGTTCCCTTCCTCTTTCTACTCTAGTCTTCACTTTTTCCTCCTACTTTCTTCTGACTAAGTCTCCATGTGAGCCCAGGCTCACAGAACTTCAGGCCCTTCTGCTTTAGCCTCCTGAGTGTTGGGGTTATAGGACACACACCACCACAACCAGCTCCCTAGGTAATAAATTTCAGATGACATACTGCCCTGTTGGACAGCAAGAGGAACTAAAAGATCTTATTGCTCAACTCATCAAATGTAGCAAATGTCAACCTAATAATGACAGCTGTGTCCTGAGAGAGCTGGTGTTTCTTGAGCACTGGTCATGTGATGATTGACAGTTTTATCTACCATAGGATAGAAAAGGAAACCAAGGCTCAGGAGGTTAAGTATTCTTTTAGGAAGTTGTTGGCTGGTGACTGAGAGTCACACTAGAGCTTCTCTGATTTTCCCCTGTAAGCCACACTTTGAGCTACATCTCCACATGGGTTCATTCTGGGCTTTTCCTCATCTCCCTTGGCTGGATTTTGCATTCCCCATGCTTGGCAACCATGGCCAATGCAGAAGAAATCCACACCAGGCTTTGGATTCGAAGGGGCTGGCAGTCTGTTACATGCTGAATTTTAAATAGTTGACCCTTGTTTTTATGCCTTAAGGTGTCAAGACAGGGTACCCCATAATTTTTTGAATTTCTGTTCCCCAATAGTGTACCCTCTTTTAAACAATTTTTTCTGATAGCTTGGGTTTTAAATCATATTGACATCTTGGAGGAGAGATGAAGGAGACAAAACCAGGAACTGCCTGGGAGCAGAGTGACAGTTATGGCCTGGGAGCAGAGTGACAGTTATGGCCTGGGAGCAGAGTGACAGTGTTCTTTTGCGAGCTTTCTTTCCTTTCCCCGCTTCTGCTTTGTGTACATTACAGAACCTCTCCTGGCTGATGAGCTGGAGTGGCTTCTGTGTGGCCTTGAGCAGCTGCCGCTCTGTTGAACCCAGTGTGTCACAGAACCCAGTCTGTGAGCAGGCTTGTGCCCCCATGGGCCCACCTGTCCCTGTGTACCTGCCGTGTGCAAGCGTGTGGGCACGAGTCAGATTGCATCCCACTTAATCAGAAGCCCAGGTGGATGAGCGAATGTGTGGTGTGGGGGCGGAGGAGCTGGAGGCTAGTAGCTAGACTGTATTTGATACTTGATTTTTTTTTTAACCTAGGGAAGTGTTTTGTCCCCTTGGAGCACTGTGCATTGCATCTGTCTGGTAGTTACTGCTTAGGTGATTTAGCATCTTGCAGTGACTCAAGGGATTTTCAGATGATGCTGATTATATTAATTGAAATATAATAGCGAGCTAATAATATAATAGCTGGCATTTATGGAGCACTCACCAGGCACCAGAGCCCCAGCCAACCCTTTGATTTTTACACGATCCCCGAGAGATGGCTGCTTGTTTGTGTTCTCATTTTACTGACAAGGAAAACTCTGCTTACCTGCCTTTAGACGGTCACCTTCAGTGTCCTTTCCTAAAGAATCCAGACTTTTTGAATGGCAGCATTTGGCGTGTGTTAGACTAGATTCTCAATCGGTGTTTTTGCTGAGTGGATGGAGTTGGACGACTTAGGTTGAACCTGCCTCTGAGTGTTTGCAAGTCCCGGGGCTCATTCTTGTGTTTTCGTTACTACTCCTAACAGCGGGCCCAATTAATCCAGTTGCAGAAGATGTGGAGGGCTCAGTGGCCCAAGAGCAAGGAGATACTGTGGTGGCAAGGGCTGGACTCCTGGGGGTGTTCCTGGGCACACAGGTGTTAAAGCATTGCATGGATTGTCATTCAGGAGAATTTGCTGAGACAGCACTCCTCTGCTGGTGTTCTCGTGACACTCTCCGTGCTCCAGTGTCTGCAGTAGGTCGCTCTAGAGGTCCTATAGGTTGGGTGATGCTAACTCACTTGTATCCCAGTAGGCACCAGGCTGCACTTGCCAGTTCTACAGCTGGGACCTCATTAAACTTCATAAACTGAGTGGGGCTACCTCTACTCAGGTGACTCGGGGACTTTAGACAATTGGTGTTGAGTTCTCAAGGCCAGGCCCATATCTGAGCAGAAAGAGAGAAGGTAAGGTCTATTTGGGTCAACTGAAAGAATAATTTCTGATCTGCCCATTTGCATGTGGGCAAGAATGTTGGATTGAGAGCTAACTGGATACTCAGGTGCACAGCCTGGGCCGCCTGGCATCTGGCCACATTCTGTGTGTGCCTATCAAACGGATGCTTTCTCCCAGTGATGGAAGTCTATGTGTAAACCTAGCCCATGCCCCATGGGTTGCCGCTCTTCCCTGACTTGCAGCACCCTGTGAGGGGGGGAGGGCTGCTACCATCCCACTATTATCTTTGTGTTACAGGCAAAGGTCCAGAACCTGGCGGAAGTGAAGCCATGCCCAGGGCCCCGGAAGTACCAATCATGCACCCTAGATTCCCACTGAGCCCCCATACCTCTGAGCCCATATGGGTCACCATTCTGCTGTGTCACCCAGGACAGAATTAGGGAGTGCTCCCTGCCCCCTTATCTTGCAGTGCAGGAGGTGGAACCCAGGGCCTCATGCAGGCTAAGCAAGCCCCCTGCCACTGTGGTGTAGCCCCACTCTAGAAAAGTTTTAACTTGTATTTTTATTCAGCCTTTTCCCTCTAGAATCTTATGTTAGTCAACTTCATGATGGAGAGAGAATGGGTGTGTGGGGGTGGGGGGTGGCGGTGGTTTGGCTGGAATACAGAGCCCAGGGGCCATGTTGTGTGGTTAAAGGATAGATTTAGGCCACCCTCTTTGTCCTGAGTCCCTCTCTCTGTCTTTGTCTGCTGGATTCCTATGGGTTCTGGAAGTATGTGGGGCCAGGTTCTGTGGTCATGGCTGGTTGGGATCACAAATAAACCAATGCCTGGGAAATTCTCTTGCTATAAATAGTGAAGACCAGGAGGGAAGAAGAACCCATCTTGGTGCTGTTGGTCTTGAGTCTGCCTGTCTGGAGGACGTACTGGTCACTTAAGGGTTAACTTCAGATGGTCAGTGCTCCTTCTCCAGCTAAGTTCTTCTAAAAACTCAAACCATACAGTTCATCTAAAGTGGCTATTTGTCCCGGGGTGTGTGGGGGGTGTGCCCATACATGAAAACATGAAGCTGGACCTATGAACCAAGTCCCTAGTGCCAGCTCTTCTGCATCTTCAGCTGGGGTTTGTTCTCAGGGGGACATGTGGTGTGTGTTCCTTGTTGATCATGTGTCAAGGAGCTTGCTGCCAGCCATGTGCTGCCCCCTCTTTGAAGTCACCCTTGCAGCAGCTCCTGAGATCCTTATCTCCCCGTATTGCCCGCTTTGATTGTGACATCCATTGTTCTGCCCTTTGCTCCTCACCATATACAGCCCGGCTGTGTATACAATTAAAAAATCCTGAACAACCCTGCGTGTCTGAAGTGCCCGGAATCTCCCAGTGTTTCAGAGGCGACTTGGAAGTGAGCAGAACTGTGTTTCCTATCCCCAATGAGCTTATTGTGCTAGAAATATCTCCCGCTGGTTTATGAAGGGAAGGAAGCCCCAGGCTGGGGGCCCAAGGACATTTCTGACTGCAGCCTGGTCTCTTCCTCTGCTCCTTTACCCCTTTAAGCCTGTCCCCAGATGCTCTGTCACTCTGTCACTCCTGGGGCCCTGCTTTCTAGGCATGGGGTGTTAGCCTGTTCAGAGCAACTGGGTCGGGGCTTATTTCAACTGCTATGAAGGACTTTGGGGTGACTGGAATCAGTGCAGTTCCGTCTGTAGGCAGATTGGAGTGTGTTGGCAGGGAGAGCCAACATGAGGGGTGTCTGGGGACAGAAAACTCGCCTTCATCCTTGACTGTGCTTGGTGGACAATTGAGACATTCAGTTTACGCCTGAGAGCAGAGTGGGCCAGGATGGCCTGGCTGACCTGGTGGACCTCCCAGATGAAGCTCACTGGAGAAGCAAACAGAGCTGGGGATTACCAACCAGGGGAACAACCGGGGCAGAGTCCTGGGAGAGAATGTTTATTTCCTTGCTCTCTAGGAGGGATTTGGAGAGAGCAGTAATCCTGGGTTAGGAGTAATTTGTTACAGCAAGATGATACTTGAGTGACAGGCTGCTCTGGCTGAGGCAGCAGAGATGAGCAGGCAGGGGGGTCGCGGGCCTGCCGAAGGTCAGACATCTCTACCCAGACCTGGGGCTCTTTCTTCCCAGTGCAAAATTAACCAGAGGCGCTGCTGACCCCAGGCTACCAGGCTACCCGGGTGTAGGGTTAGGAAGCGTCTTTGCTACAAGCCTGTCACAGCTAGAGACTGACAATAAAGTAGAGAGAAGGGGAAGACCTCCTTGGAAGGGGAGACCTCCTTGGAGCCACTGACCCTTTTCAGATGTGACAAAGAGAAGAAAGTGCAAAAGAAAATGCATTTAGGGTTGGGATTTCAGCTGGAATTGGAAACTGGGGTCTGGTTGCCCTGTGCAGGCTGACTGAAGTAAGTTAGTGTACTCTCCCACTAAGGGATGGGGAGAGACTCTACTCGGAAAAGTTTAAGCCTTGAATGCCCCAAGAAAGGAATTAAGAAATGTTTTGATTAAAAAAAAAAAGCCAAAAACAAACCCAGCAGCAACTGAATGGTTTAAAAATTAAAACTAAAATCTCCGCAGAAGAGCAAGACCCCATCACTCAGTGCCTCTCAGGCCACTTGTCTCTATGAGAGACCTATAGTTTTAAGTCCCGTGAATAGTTGGAGGAAAAAAACAAATCTAAGTATTAACTGTCCCCACTGTGTAATTTCCTCCTTTTATTTCATTTTGGTGCTTTATCTCTTTAGGATTTTTGTTTGTTTGTTTGTTTTGTTTTTGTTTTTGTTGTTGTTTTGTTTTCTAATTTTTACGTGGATTGACTGACTGGGTGCTCTGCTGCTGTGGTGAGTGTGTGTAGATCGGAGGAGGACAACGGTGGGAGTCAGTCTCTCTCTGCTGTGTGGATCCTAGGTGACCCCCAGGCATGGTCGCAGTGCTCTACTCCACAGAGCCGTCCTGCCTGCCCATCCCCTGGGGAGGGAGCTGAGCACATCTGAATGACATGTGTGTCTGTTGACTTGGCCATTCTTCCAGGCTTTTAGCCTTGAGCCCTTCAGCAAGCAACCATCTCTTCCAGTCCTCCTCAGCAGCATCTTCCATCCAGGGTAAACTGTACCCTGTGGCTCTTGCCTTCATGATTCTGCTCCCAGAGACCCAGCTGACCACAGTCCCATTTGGAAATAGCTTCCCCTTTCCCTGTCCCACCTTTGATATGGCATGGCATGAAGCGGGGAGGGCGTTCCCAGTGTGTCCTGGCGGTGATGACAGGTGGATGACAGACAGCCATCAAACAACTCAGAGCCTTCTCTTCAAATAGTCATCTTAAATTGAGATATTATCCCCATACCTTAAAATGTATCCATGTAAAGCACACAGTCAGGGGTGGAAAGATGGCTAAGCAAGTAAGAGCCACCATTGCCCTTTTGGAAGAACAGTTTGAGTCCTATTACCTGTGACACAGCTATATCTAACTCCAGCTCCAGGGAACCAGTGCCCTCTTCTGGCTCCTGTGAGTACCTTCACACATGTGCCTGTGCGTGCGTACACACACACACACACACACACACACACACACACAGAGAGAGAGAGAGAGAGAGAGAGAGAGAGAGAGAGAGAGAGAGAGAAGTAAAATAAACTACACAATTGATTGTTTTTTAGTATACTCACAGGATCCTGCAAACACTTGTGGTCCATTTCTGGGGGTTTTCATTGTTCATAAAGAACCCCCATCTCCCCTAGCTGGTACTCCCCACCCCTTTGTGCTCAGCTCATGAGTGTTTTATATAGATGGAATAACATATGTGCCCCAACTTTCTTGTCTGCCTTCTTTAGAATAGCTTCGTATGCACCAGGTACCACTGGGGGACAGCATGTATCACCCAGATACGTACCATCAGGGGACAGCATGTGTCAGTATGCTGTCTGATTTTATCATAAGGTAATATTCCATTTTGTACCACACTTCAGTTATCTGGTTTTCGTATTCTAAAAACCAAAAGTCTTGGTGCCTTTTAGTTACAGGGCATCCAACATTCTGCTTAGCTCCTGGCAGGACCCCTGCTTGCTCCCTATGCTTCTCTGTGTCTCCGGGTTTATTTTCTGTCTGCAGATGGCCTATGTCTCTCTTGGCATATTGTGGAGACACAGGTGGTAAGTCAGACATTCCAATTAACTTGAATGTTCTTGGCCTTTTTATAAGTAGTAAAAATCATGGTGGCTACAACTGGTTGATTTTAAAACGAGAGATTGTAAATGTTTTCTGCCTGAAGGTGACCTGTCTCTGGTCTGCCTGTTCATGGAAGGTTCCTGCAGGGACTTGCAGGCAAGAGGTCGTTAATTGCCAGCTGGGTGCTCAGGGAATGACCAATGTGGCCCTTGCTGGAGGCTGTAGACCAGGGCCTGGGAGAGCTCATGTCCTCTAACCTGGATCAGGGATTTGGGTACATGGAACATTGGCTCAGCATCCATGCCTCTTTTCTCTGGTTGGAGCTTGGTGGCCACAGACACTTGGTAGAAAAGTAGGGCAGGCAAAGGAGATTTAGGAGATGAACCTAGATGGAGTAGAGAAAGCTGGTGGCCTGAAGCCCTGTGTACTTGTCTTCCACGTGACCAGCCTTGTGACTTGTAGCAAGCTAGGTCCCATTTGATTGGCCTGAGTTTCCTTCAAATGTCAGGTCTACATCCCCTTCCCCTGTATTTCATAGGGTTATTCTTGATGTGGTGGTCACTGCTAAGGTACCTCAGTGATGAGTGGTATTGTTGGGTTCTGTTCCGTCTCTTGCCATGATGGAAGCCAGCCACAGGATTTCATCTTTAAAATGAATGACTCATGGAAACGAAGGCTAATGCTGCTGGACCCTGGCAGCTGCAGATAGCTTTTTCTCTCAGTCATTTTCTGTGAGAAATGGGACAGTACTTTTAAGAGAAAGTCCTTAAGTTACTTCTGTGTTGGGTTTTATTAAAAAATGAACAAAGCCAAAGACAAGGCCCAACCAAAACCCTACCATCTCTTGCCAGTTCTCATGGCTCCAGCCCTTGTTTAACTTTAGAGGTCGCTCAGCTTCTGTCTGGGGTTCTTCTCCTTGGTGCAGCTCTAGTGTGTCCTCATCATGCTCAATCCCAAACTGGAAATCTCAGATCTCTGCATCTTGTCACGCTTTATAGGCAAGTAGACCTTTAAAAGTGGAAGCACTGTGTGTTGTTTGCAGTATAACCAGCTCTGGAGTTTGTAATTGCCCACACCGGTAGTTTCAACCTGTGGCTCCTCAGGGGCCACATATCAGATATTTCCATTGCAATTCATAGCAGCAGCAAAATCACAGTTATCAAGTAGCAATGGAATGATTTTATGGTTGGGGTCACCACAAATGAGGAACTGTATTAAAGGGTCACAGCAAAGGAAGGCTGAGAACCACTGTCCTGTCCCTTCTGCAGCTGTGGGAAGCATGGGCCCAACACGCCTCACAGTGACAGCCTGCAGGACTCTGAAGGGATTTCTGGAACATTCCAAGTATTTTCAGTATCAGCATAGTTGATAAACGTTAACTTTTGGAAACTGTATACAGAACATTCTACAAAGTTAATTTTATCACACCATTGTGGATAAGTTCTGATTTATTGCTTACCAGGAAAAACAAAACAAAACAAAACAAAAAACAAGAAAACCTTGTTCATAGGAGATGGGATGGATTTTTTTCTTTCCCATTTCTAAGAAATGAAGAAGGGCTGGAAAGGGTTAGCTAGGTCTCTCTCTCTCTCTCTCTCTCTCTCTCTCTCTCTCTCTCTCACTCTGTGTGTGTGTGTGTGTGTGTGTGATGTGACAGAACCGGTGTGTGTGTGTGGATGTGGGATTGTGTGTGGGTGTGAGTGTGTGGGTGTGTGTGTGTGTGGATGTGGGATTGTGTGTGTGTGTGTGTGTTTCTGGGTGTGTGGATGTGGGATTGTGTGTGGGTGTGAGTGTGTGGGTGTGAGTCTGCATGTGTGTGTTTCTGGGCGTGTGAGTGTGTGTGTGTGTGTGTGTTTCTGGGCGTGTGTGTGTGTGTGTGTGTGGGTGTATGTGGGATTGTGTGTGGGTGTGAGTGTGTGGGTGTGTGTGTGTGTGGGGGGGTGTGATTGTGTGTGTGTGTTTCTGGGTGTGTGTATGTGGGATTGTGTGTGGGTGTGAGTGTGTGTGTGTGAGTGTGTGTGTGTGTGTGTGTGTTTCTGGGTGTGTGGATGTGGGATTGTGTGTGGGTGTGAGTGTGTGGGTGTGAGTCTGCATGTGTGTGTTTCTGGGCGTGTGAGTGTGTGTGTGTGTGTGTGTTTCTGGGCATGTGTGTGTGTGTGTGTGTGTGTGTGGGTGGGTGTATGTGGGATTGTGTGTGGGTGTGAGTGTGTGGGTGTGTGTGTGTGTGGGGGGGTGTGATTGTGTGTGTGTGTTTCTGGGTGTGTGTATGTGGGATTGTGTGTGGGTGTGAGTGTGTGGGTGTGAGTGTGTGTGTTTCTGGGTGTGTGTATGTGGGATTGTGTGTGGGTGTGTGTGTGTGTATGTGGGATTGTGTGTGGGTGTGATTGTGTGTGTGTGTTTCTGGGTGTGTGTATGTGGGATTGTGTGTGGGTGTGAGTGTGTGGGTGTGAGTGTGTGTGTGTGTGTGTGTATGTGGGATTGTGTGTGGGTGTGAGTGTGTGGGTGTGAGTGTGTGGGTGTGTGTTGTTCCTCGTAATTTGACCTCCTGAAGAGGCCCAGTGATGATTGCTATTGGGAAGATACTCCAATAGTCCATTTTCTTATTTCTGGTACTTTCTTCCTTGTGCTAAGTGGCTTCTGGTGGCCTTTCCTTTAGTAAGGTTTGATACACAGTCACCACTCTTCCTCTTGTGTTGCCTGTTGGCATGGGGAGTCAGCTCTGACCCATGACACTTTGAAGGGAAAACTAAATGTTTTTGGACGAGGTGGACCATTGGGACCCGCCCTTTGGGACATGTCTGATGTTTCTCCAACTTCCTGGTACCAGTGAACTAAGGGATCTTTTCAGTGGGAATCCATCAAGGATCCACTGTGAAGATGGATCCCACTATTTAGATTTCGTGAGAAATACACTTTCCTAGTCAGAATCAGCTTGAGTTGAAGAGACGTTGCTCCCACTTGTGTTTTTACTGATTGTCAGCTGACTGCTGACTGTGGAACTCTGTTTTCTGGAAGAGGCAATTACACCTTCATTGTCTTTGGGTGTGCAGTGTCTGTTTCTGTGTGGAGTGCTCATGGAGCAAGAGGTTGGATTTGGGTGTTGTTTTCAGGACCATCTCCCTTTTTTTAGGCAGGGTCTCTTTTTGGCCTAGAACTTACTAAATAGCCTAGACTGGCTGGTCAGCAAGCCTCAGGCTCCAATGTCTTTATCCTCACACTGGCATTGTAAGTGCCTGCTATCATGCTCTGCTTGCCATGCAAGCTCCTGGCAGTGACTCCAGGCCCTTGTGTTTGCAAAGTTGGCATTTTGCCAACCAGAGCCACCTCCCTAAGCCCAAGCTCCACTTTCTCTGAACACAGCGTCTCCTCACTGTCCCCCTACCCACTTTGAACATTGTCTGTTGTGTAAGTCCATGACTAATGACAGTTGGTGGAGGACAGAGCAGGTACCATGGGGGCTTCATTCCAGCCTTGTCATATGGGAGAGTTCTGGAGCAAGGAAGTAGACAGTTGCTCTCAAGGCTCTGAGATCTTCTCTGTGGCTGGTCCACCTGTTGCACTACTGGGGGATTATCTGTTGTCACATGACACACTGGCCCTGGGAGGTGATGACCTTACAGACAGAATCTAGAACTTCCATCTTGGATAGTAGACAGTGACTTCTTTGGAATGGTAGTTCTGTGATAGAGGGTCTCACTATGTATCTCTGGCTGTCCTGGAACTTGCTATGTAGACCAGCCTGGCCTTGGACTCCCAAGATCCACCTAAAGGTATGAGCCACCATGTCCAGCTCAGGTTCTTTTGTGATCCTTGAAACACAAGTGATATTTCAGTCTAAAATGTAGTCTTGGAGCCACTGAACATACTTTCATACATGACAATATTTGAATGTCTAGACTTATACAGGGACGATATCCATTCAGAGACAACTTGAAGCGGCCGTTCTAGACTCTCCAAGCCAGAGATGGCTGACTGTGCACCCATAGCTCACTACTGGCTTGTATCTATGTTCAAATGGCTCGAAAATGAAGACCACACTGTTTTAATTGATGAATTAATTTCTTATTTTTGAGTTTTATTATTTTTAAATGATTTAAGAAATCAAGAGAGATCTTCTGGGGAACTGGCATGCATGTCAGGTGGCTCAAGATTCCAGGGACCTGAGCTTCTCCTCTGACCTCCATGCCTGCACTCATGTGCTCATAACCCACAGACTCACACATAGGCATACAATTAAAAAATAAAATAAGTCTAAAAAGAAAAAAAAGGAAGTGTAGTATCCCCAGATACAGAAAGTTCAGATAGCAGTGTCCTCTAAATACAGTTTATCTGAGTGTGTACAGCCATAACATGACATGACGTGTCGTAGCATGACAGCATAAGTAATATAGCGTAACGTAACATATCTATGCTTTGCCTGGGGCTGTTTCAAGTTACAATGGCAAGCATGGCCATGGACCACAGAGCCAGAGATATTAACTATGTGACAAGCCCTGCCCTGAATAAATAAGAGGGTAGGGGGCAATCCCTACTCGCTTGTCCATCTGTGGGACTGGTAGATGAAAGGAGGTACCAGGAAGCCTTGCTGGTGTTTAATTAAGGATGTGAATTTTCCCGGCAACTTTGTTACCATTGTCATTGTGCTTTGAGTCCTTCTGTTTGTTTAGGAACAAGTACCAATGTCCCAGTAGCAGCAATAAAGTAACAGGTTACGATGGTGTGGTCCTGGTAGCAGCTATAAAGTAACCAATGATGTGGTCCTGGTAGCAGCTATAACGTAACAGGTTCCGATGGTGTGGATCTGGCCGGCTGGTCCAATGAGGCTCTGGCAGCTCTGAAAGCTTCTATTTAGAAGCCCTTCCCTAGGTCCTTTTGCCTTTTTCCTTTTGTTGGAGGAAATCGAAGAAGGAGAGGCTTGTGTGTGTGTGTGTGTGTGTGTGTGTGTTGTGTGTGTGTGTGTGTGTGTGTACACTTCTGTGTGTGCATTTGTATGCTTGTGTGTGTGTATACATGTGGAGATTAGTGGTCAATCACTCTCCACATGGTTGTTGTTTTGAGACAGGGTCTGAACCAAACTTGGGGTTAGACTGTCTGGCCAATGTGACCAGGGGTGGGGTCCTGTCCTCTCCTGCACTCATTTTGCAGGTGTGCCCTGCTTTTGAAGTTCATGGGACTAGTGAGCGCATTGCTGGCTGAGTCATCTCCAGGGCTCTTCCTTTTTGTTGACAATTCAGCAGGCTTTTGAGCTCTGATTCCTTTCAAACCCTTGGCATTGTATATATACTGTGAGTCTTGGCCCACGGGTCCAGTGCTTAGCCTCGCCTACTAGAGCCATAGCATAAAATATGATTTGGAGAAGGGCCTAATGGGGAAAGATCAGAACATTATTATTAAACAGAAGATGAAATGCTTAAGCCAAGATGGCGTTATTATTATTAATTATTATTATTTTTGACTAAACGAAAACCGAGCAGACCCCTTTTCAACAGTTTTCAATGCAGGAATTCCCTGGGCCCATTTGATTGCCCTTTGTTGAAAAGTTTAATGTTTCCATAGGCAATTCCTAATTTCCATGTGGAGCAGCTCGAGAGGAAGCGAACGGGAGCCCAGTGTTGTTTTTCTTGTAGGATGGTGGAGATATTTCTTTTCCCCCAAGCAGCGGAACTTTTGGGCAAACAAGGGTGTTCAACCCTTCTGTGAGTCTGGGACTCCATTTCACCTCTTCCTTCAGCAGAATAGAATTTCTCACGGCTTAATGTCTCCAGGAAGGAAGAGATTTTCCTTTAGGCTGTAATTGTACCTAATTTCCCTCTTCCCTTTATTTATTTATTTTCCCCATTAATCAGGACCAAGGGTGGAAGATGAAGGGACTGGGCAGCGTCACTTTTGGAAGAAGTTAATAACTTCTTTTAAAATACCCCCCCCCACACACACACACAATGCTTGCTTTCCCAGGAGAACCCTGTCATCCAGCATGCTGGCTAAGCTCTGGGAGTGAGAGTGGATTTGTGGGTGCCTAGCTGTTCAGGGGAATCAGGTTGCACCCAAATTGGGCATTTGAGGCTGTCATTGAGGAGTCCCTACCAGTCGGCAGGGCCGGAGCTGTCCTTCACCATCTGGATTTGGTTAGCTCTCCCCGGGCAGCAGGGGTGACTCTCATTTCCTCTGACCAGTAATGTTATATAGGCAGCGGTCCTGGGCTGCCCTGACATAATTGAAAATTATGTGTATTGTAGGCTCAGAGCGCTGAAATGTAGGCTCATAAAAATATGTGGGGCAGGTAGCCTATGGAGACTGGAGCACAATGAGGCTTTTATGTACACTGAGAATTACAAGTCTCTGAGTTGATACTGCATTCTGAGTGTGACAGGACAGTTCTTGGGTGGGTTCCTTGCGGCAAGTCTGTCACCTTAAACCAAGCCTAGATGTTCTAATTCAATAGAGCTGGCACCAGGATGCAATCAGATCTGCTTTACAGATGGTCAAAGATGAAAACCTGTCCACTCATCGAGCCCCCACCCCCTGTTGGAGCATAGCAGGAGGTGTGGGTGTGTCTGTTCAGTTTTGCAGTTTTGTCTGTGGGTTCTTGGGAGATGGAGAGGCAGTGCTGGCCAGTGTTCATTTTTGGTTGGCCTCAAGGAAATGACTCTATTGAGTGGTTTTGACCGATGCAGCCCCTGTAGTTATGTGGCAAGTGTGAATGGGAAGAAGTCAGGGCAAAATAGATTCCCAGAGTCTTCTGGCTAGGAGGCAGGGCTGAGGCTACCTTGGAAATTCTGTTTTCAGTGGTTTTAAACTTAGGGTTGTCTTGGCTCCAGTTTGGAAGTGACTTGGTTGTAAGGATGAATGGGAGGGTCTTCCTAGGATTCAGTGGACTCATAATGTCCTTCAATATTTGGGCAGACCTATTCTTCTGTCACAGACACGGCAACCCTTTCAGTTAATAGATGGCAGCTAGAGGTCGGTTGAAACAGATTTGGTGGAAGATTGTGTCAGGTGCAATCTTTACCACAGGGGCTTCTTGGTTAAAAACCTCAAGCTGCCGAAGATGAAGCCACCATGTGTGGATCCGGGCAGGAGAGGCAGATAGTGTACCTGTGCAGGCAGCTGGGGGCTCCGGTCATTCGTGTTAGGTGTAAGCACATTTGGTTTTCATTTACCACCCAGGCATGTCTTTGAGCAGAGCACACTTGTTTGCAGACACCTTTGACCTCTCGGTTACCACATGGAGTTTGAGCAGAGCCTCTTCCTGGACATTCCTTTGCTGTCTTTTCTTTCTGCAGAGATCTTAAAGACTTAGCTACATCTACTTGTTTTGTTTTGTTTTGTTTTTTTCCCCCAGAAATGCTGACATCTTTCTTGGCATTACCTGGGCATGGCTGCCAAACTTCTGCTTCGACCTGGGTGTATGTGTGCTAGCTGCCTCACAAGTATGAGTTTCCCAAGGGCAGACATTCCGTGTGCTTCCTTACTGTTAGCTAGATGAACAGGCACACAGCAAGTTTCCATAATGTTCACTGACTCAAAATTCAGGGGCTCAGTAGGCTAAAGTATTTGCCTCCAAGTCTTTGAGTCTCTGGAATGATGAAGGCTGTTCTTCCTATGCCCTCTAAGCATTACCGATATGCTCAGTCACATGACGGTTACAATTGTAAAGGCTGTCACTGATGTCCTCACAAGCATCCTGCCCAACTTCCTTGGTGACACTGTGATTACCCAGGAAAGCCCTTAGGGTATTCAGGGTATCTCTGTCCCCAGCACACTGCTCTGCCTCAGTTTCCCTGTCGGTAAGAATGAAGGAGGAGTTAGGTCAACTGGTGTCTCACAGCTGCTCCGTCGATTTCAATGGAAGTAGCAACTTTTGTGTCACCTCCTGCTCCAGAGAAAGGCAGGGAAGGGTGCATCGACTCACTCTTATTTTTCTCTCATGCTAATCCTGCCCACATTTAAGCATCATACCTTTCCTTTGAAATGACTGTTAAAATTGCGTTGTGCCCTGGGTGTGCCTTGAGCTTTGGGGTCCGTTGAGGAATTCTGTGAGTGTCCTGTGAGTGCCCTGTGTTGTATAAAGAAGTGAAGGAGGTTGGTGTTTTCAAGGGGAAGGCTGCTGCAAGCTCAGGTTTGGTCTAGGCGGTCTTCTAGGACTTCTCTGGCTGAAGTTGTGTGTTGGCTTTCTGTCTTTGTTCCCTCTTTTCTCCCCTGTATCCCTCTCCCCTCCATTGGTCCCCTTATTCCCTCCATAACTCCTCTCTGAACCCCTTTACCATCATCACCCCATAATGTACGCTGCAAAGAGAAGACTGTGCTTGTTAGTAATATTAATTTCCTTCCTTCCTTCCTTCTTTCCTTCCTTCCTTCCTTCCTTTCTTCCTTCCTTCTCTCCCTCCTTCCCTCCTTCCTTCCTCTCTTTCTTTTTTACTTTCTGATGTAAAGAATGCACAATGCTTGTTTCTGAGGTGGATAGCTTGCATCCTCTCCTTCCCTGAATTAATTGTTTCCTTTTTTCCAGTATCTTCAAATGAAATGGCCACTGCTCGATGTCCAAGCAGGAAGCCTCCAGAGCCGACAAGCCCTCAAGGATGCCCGCTCACCATCGCCTGCCCACATCGTAGTAAGTGTCTCTCAGTGACACTCACCCCCTTGATGGGGGCAGAGAGTAGATGCTATCCTTTTTTTCTTTTGATGATGAAATCTTGTATTTGTCAGTTCTTTAAAAATGTTTCTCTGGAGACTAGCTTTGGATATGGTCTGTGTGACAAGCTATTCCTCTCCCCGTGACGGTACCACAGCAAATGTCACGAGGAAGTTTCCCGGGCCCTTCCTTCACCTTCTGTGCTCTGTGTTTTGGGTTAGAAGCTAGACTCATGGGCGTCTGTTAATAGGATACATCCTTCCTGTTTCGGGAGGAAACTAGATATGGTACTGAAGCACTTGTTTAGAAAAAAATGCATTTTTAGGGGAATCAAGGTTGAAAGGAGGATGAGAAAAAAGGGATTACTTGGTCTGAAATTTCCCACCCACCCTGTTTATCTTGATATGTGCTAGAAAGTAACACTTTACATGAAGATTGGCAAACTTGATCTGAGCTGGCTGACTGCAAACTAGAGTAGAAGTGAACATAGATAGGCTCAAATTAAACTTAATTTGTGTACCCACAGCTTTGAAAGTATGTGGGCTGCACACAGAAAACATTTGTTTTTACTGAGACTACAGTATCAAGTGTGTGTCAACATATATTTTTAATGCACTCTCCTAGAGTATCGTAGGCTCTGAAAGTCTATAAATTAGCCTCCTGAGAAGGTAGCTCAGCCTTATTAGAATATCTATTTCTTTCTATATATTTATATCATGAGCTGGACTTCAGACTTTTGAAATAATTAATGAAAGACATATTTTTATAATGAATTCATGACAGGTAGAATTATGCAAAGCAGGAGATAATTCATACATTTTTTATTTACGCTATCACAAAATGTTACCCATTAGTCTGTTTGGCCTCTACATTACTCAGAATCTCTAAAAATTGCAAAATAATTTAAAGTAGAAAAACCTTAAGATGCATATTGTCAAATTGCAGGCCATCTCCTGATTTGGTAGCTTGGTATAATTGATTATATATTATTTAGTGAGCTAGGCCTCAGTTGTATGTGTGTATATCAGAACATAATTTATTTCTGTAAAACCACATTTGGAACCTTGATTGGTGGAAATGTCTTAACTTCTCATGGTATAAGTAAGGGGTGTAGGAAGAAGGCTGATAGATGCTAGAAGTTTCTCCCTTCTTCCAGCCCCACAATTAAATGGATGTCAAGATGAGGGCTGGAGGTGATAACCTTAGACCATTTTAGGCCCAGTCTGGTTTCAGGAAAGGAACTGAGTGAGCTCCAGAGATGCCTTAAGCGAATTGCCCAATGTCACACACCGAGGTAGCGGCTGGAGCAATGACTGCATCCGGCTCTTTGCACCCTTTTGGGACCCTCTAGTAGATCCTTTTCTGTGAGAGGTGAGAGCAGTGCTCGTGGCCGACTCTGGTGTTTACTGCAACAGGCCAGCCATCAGGACAGTGACAGGGGTGAGGTGTGAAGAAGTTGCTGGCATGGGTGCTGATTCGTGTTTCTCTGGAAAATCAAATGCCATGTTAAAAAAAATCTTAACACACGGTTCTCGGGTCCTAGAGTGATGGGAGCAAGGTTCACATTTTCCTGTGCCAGTGCATTGCCAACATCTGCCCAGACTTTGAGATTTATCTCCCCCCACCCCCAAGCTCTACCTGGAAGTTTCCCCACATCTTGCCCACAGAGAAGGTAGCTGTCTTTGCAAACTTAACACAGTTCAGAGCCTGCACAGCTGTGGTGGTGAAGGGTCATGGGCCATAGCAACACTAAGCATGACCCTCACGCAAATGTGAGTTGTCACAATTGTCCCCTCTTGTCCTGCATAAATACCACAAGAACAGCTGCCACAGCTGGGGTCGTCAGGGTCTTATTTTCTTGTGTGGAGATGGACAGTCTGTAGATGGTGGGAAAACAGTGTTTGGAGACCCAGTGTGGATCTTGGAAAGGGGCTCAGAGGGGAGACTGAGGCTCCTTTTTTTCCCCTCACTGTTTTCTGGAAGACATGTCCCACAGAAGTCACAGGAGTATCCATGCTGCCTTCAGGGTGGGCAGCTTTGTCCACGGGAGCCATAGCTGGCAGCAGTGGTCACACAATTGTGTTTGCTAACTGCTGAGCCCTTAGGTTCCTGAGGACTAGCTGTCTGGTAGAGATTGTAGCTTGTGGAGAAAGGTGGGCCCTGGTAGCTGAGGAGAAGGGAAAAAGCTTTAAGTTTGGGCAAAAGGAGACCACCTTTGGAAAATGCTTAATTATCTTCTCATTAGGTGTAGAGCTCTGTGTCAATCTAAACCACCTATACCACAGTGGGCACAGTGTCTGAGTCAGCCCTATGGCTCATGCATCATTTGGGTTTCTGTACAGCTTCACACTGGCCGGAGGGGTTTGTGTTTGTGTCCAGATTTGGTCGTGGATGGCCAGCTTCCCTCCTTACCCTTGGTGTTTTCATTCTGTTAAACAAAATGTTGACATCAGAGGCCATCACCAGACGTGTTTCAAAATAGCCTTCTATGGATTGTTTCCTAATTTCTTTGAAATGGGGATTATTGTAACTTGTGGGCCAAGCTGTTTCCACATTACTTCAGATGTTTCACTGTAAAAATAGAGAAGTGTTGGGGTTCGTTGTCAATCACTGGAAGTAATGACTGTCACAGATTGCTCAGAAAATGCCGTTCGCCAGGACCTCCACCTGCAAGACAATCTGCACCTGGGAATTTAAAGCACTTTCCCCTAATATATTAATTTAGTTGAGTTTTTTTCCCATGTGGTAGGAGGTCTCCATGCCATAGGAAGTTGATGTATGTGGGGCTGCAGAGATGGCTTGGAAGTTAAGAGCATTCATTCGCTGGTCTTTCAGAGGACCAGAGCCTGGTATTCCAGGGTCCACACTAGGTGTCTTTTAGTTGCCTAAAACTCTAGCTCCAAGAGGTCTGATACCCACTTCTGGCCTCCATGGACATCTGCATACATACTTTACATTCTCTCTCTCTCTCTCTCTCTCTCTCTCTCTCTCTCTCTCTCTCTCTCCGACAACAACAATAAACAGCTTTAAAAAGTTGATGTTCGGAATACATGTTAATGCTAGGATACACACCTAACAACATGTGTTCATTCATTCAGTGCGAAGACACCATCCCTAGGGGTGTCTTGATTGGCTGGCCAAAAACTGACCATTCCTGTGAGGAACCAGTCCTTGCCACCCTCTTTCTCCTTCCCACCCTGCACCACTACTCAACCCTGGCTTTTCAAGGCCTCAAAATTGCCAAGAAACCCATTCTCTCCAATTCCGTTTTCTAATTTGTTCCATTTTACTCTCTCTCTCTGGCATTTCTGAAATTTATATTGTAATTCTTCTTTTTCTTTTCACAAGTTGAAGGAGGAACTGCAGGGCTCTGCTGGGTGGTAGTGTCTCATGCAAGGTTTGTACAGAGCCTCCAGCTGCTGATAAGCTGTGGGGTTAGGACTTGCTCCCTGGGTACCACCCCCGGTGCCTTTGCTGTACAAAGACCTTCATTTAACTTCCTTTGTACCCACAAAAAGGAAAAAAAGAAGGAAAAGAAAAAAAAAAGATTCTAGACCCAAAATGGTGGTATTTTGGTAATAGCATGTGTCTTACAACCCAGTAAAAAGGCTTCAAAAGTTTTTACAATTTTATCTCGGGGGTTTCCTTTTGAAGTCTGTGTGGAGTTTTACCTTGGGGTGGATTCTTCCTGTTTCTCTGTCTTGGGTGTTTTGTTGTGTAATGAGCATCGAGGAGTGGGGTGGGAGAGCAGACTGAATCCCAGCAAAGAAAGCCTGCCAGACAGTCGTGATGCACATTTTTATTTAATTGCTTAAATGTTGATCGCAAGTGGAGACCTTACGAGACGCAGCATAGCCAGTAGGACTCCACACAGGGCCTCTGTCCTCTGTGCTGTACACATTTCCACGGGACACAGGGCTCAAGGAACTGGGAGCTTTTGTTCCTATAGAATCTAGGAGAATCTACTCATCGTTAATTAAAAAATGACCTCAAGAACATTCTCTTTGCAGTTAAACACATGTGAAAGCATCTAACCCCCTCACCCCCATGTTCCCTTGTTTATGGGATTGACTAAATGCCAGAAGGCTCTGTGATAGAAAGATGTCAAGGATGACAAAAAATTGTGATGCGTGCCTGGGAGGATGACAGGGCCCCTGTGGGTGTGACCAGGGGAACCTGTTTGTGACTGAGAAGTTGGTCGGGATTATGTTCCTGGACGTTTAAGATGGTTAATGGATGCAATGGGATAGGAGGGGTGACTTCTCGTGTTCTGTAGCATGGTAGACTAACGACAGCGACAATTGACATCGTTTAATTGGGTATTTAAAAATAGCTAGTCTAGAAGATTCTAAATGTCCTTGTCTGTGTGGGTGTGTAGTAAAGGGATGATAGGTCTGAGAATGTATTTGTGAGGTACTGAATCTAAGACTGTCCATGGTATACATGTGTGGAAACATCCCATCATAGGCCTTCCATTTGTACATTTATTGAGTCCACGAAAACTGAATGATCATGCCAGGCAAAATGAATGGTGGGTGTAAGTCCTATAGGAAAGAGTAGGCGCAGAGACAAGCGGAGATCCCGGTGCTGGGACATCAAACCTATAAGGGGGTCAGGAAGTGTTTGGTGATTGTGTCATGCTGAAAGCCCTGGCTCTGGTGGATGTGGACTGATTTGGATGGAACCAAAGGGGAAAGCACCATCAGATTGGAGGGAAGAGGTAGGTGGCTGGAGAGTGCCATTTGCTGGATGAGGCAGGTTTGGGATAGAATAGCACTTTGGTTTTTGTGCTGAGTTTATATTGTGCAATGTTTATATTGATTCAACCGTGGATTCGTTCACTGGTGCTCCAAATTCGGTGTGGTTGTTCACTGTGTGGAAAAAAGCCTTCCAGACATGGAGCAAAATGACACCAGTGGCCAAGCAGTGATCCCAGCAACGGTACAGAGGGCTGTGCTGGGTTATGCTCAGAGTTCATTTTAGATGTTCCATTATTCTACAGAGAAGGAGTTGGCCACAGAGGACCCATGTCTCACCAGTGGTGGGAGTCAGGCTGTGGAACAAAGCCACTGGGCCCCAGCACCCCATCTTCCTAGCCCCGAGTAGACAGCTGAAAACAGCCGAGCAAGTCACTTCTAGAACACCATGTGCACGCAATTTCCCGTCCTGTCAGTGGGCATACCAGAGGGAACTCCCACCCCACCTGTGCAGGTGTGGCTTTAGAAGCCCTGACAGCTTCCAGAGTGTCTGAGATGTGGCTTCTGGCTATGGATAGTGTAGCTGTTATAAAGGACTCCTTGGCACCTTGCAAAAAGGGGTGAAGCCTGCCTTTCATATCTTTTCATGGGCAAGTGGAGGGTGCTGTGCTGCCTTGGGTATACCAGTACTTCCAAACCCATGCCTCTACCCTCTCTCATGGAGGCAGGCTCCCCCACCCTGCTGAGGACTGTCTTCATTCCTTCTGCTAAGTATATATGTACTCTTTTTGTTATTTATCTAATCCACTTATCCATGACTCAGCCAGGCTTTCTAGAACACTTGGCCTTAGTTTCCTGATAGCAGCTGAGTCAGAACTGTCCCATTTCACAGACAAGGCTGTGTTGAGTGTGCCTGTTTTGTCTATAAAACAAGCCCGTCAGCATTGCATACTTGTTGTTTTTTTATGGGGAGAGTTAGCACAGAGAACTAGGTCCCTGAGCTTTCTTGTGGAGGCAAGAGAAGCCGTGAATGGAATCACAGTGCTCAGAAGAACGTGAGTGATGAAGTCTCCAAAGTGCATGCTGGCCTAGGGCCATGATGGATCCCAGGTCAAACGGCTAAGTCATCTAGGTCCTTGCGGAATCTCCAGAGTTCTCCAGGTTTGGATTCTTGTGTGGTAGCTGCCTGCTGTGGTGATAAAACCAGTGTCACAAAGGATTGTGTAACCTCTGTGATACCCCCTTCCTTCAGAGAAGAACCAAAGTTCAAGGGCCACGGAATCCTGTCCTGTTTCTCCTGTTGACACTCTTATAGCCTCATTGTTATTTAGTAGCCGACTCTTGCTCTAGAGACTTCAGGCATTGGAAGGAAGCATCCTGGTACAGACTTGGGGGAGGGCACCACATGGACCCTTCAGAGAGTTTCATCTTTACTGTGCACTGGAGTATCTCTCCCTGAAGCATTGGCTCCTTGTGCCTACACTTGATGAGGATGCTGTTATTCTGACCCCAAGACCAAGTCTTTTCTTTGGAATTTCCCTGTTTATATCTAATTCATATCATCACTGGCTGGCGAATCTTAGACTATTTAGGAATTACTCATATTTTCGTTACACTATTCTGCCTCTAAAGGAAGTGAAATCATTTATTTTTATTTTATGTGCTTTGGTGTTTTGCTTGCATGTGTGTCTGTGTGAGGATGTTGGATCCCTTGGAGCTGGAGTTGCAGACGGCTGTGAGCGGCTGTGTGGGTGCTGGAAGCTGAATCCAGGTCCTCTGCAAGAGCAGTGCTCTTAACTGCTGAGACATTGCTCCAACCACAAGAAATGAATTTTTAAGTGAGTGTAGCTTTTTTTTTATTCATAAACTTGGTGTCTATTGTAGACAGTTGGAAAGCCACCCATAGTCTTACCTCTCAGAGATACTTATTTCCTTTTAGTTTTTTTTTCTATGTTAATATTTCTTTTTAACATTCTGGAGCTCCTAGCTTTGTATTTATTTAAAACAAAAATTACTAAAGTCAGTAAGTACTTCTTCGTGTCCTTACAGTTCTTAAGGCTTCTAATGATCCATAGGAACCCTCAGTATGGTTTTGCCCTGATTTATAAGATCAGTGCCGTGTTGTTGATCTTTATGTCCTGTTTTGTTTCTGCTTTTGATGTTGTTTCTGCATCTGCATTGTCCCCTGGCTCTTTCCTTTGGGGATAGATTTGGTGGAAGAATTTAGATAAAGAAGAGCAGAGTTTTAAAAATTGCTCTTTAGATACCTACCACCCCTGCTAGGGAGACTTAGTGTCAGATTTCCACGGTCAGAATGGTTTTAATTCTCTGGGGGAACTTAGCAAAAGGAAAGGTTTATGTTTCCCTGAAAGGCTGAGCCTTTAACTCCCCTGGTTCTAGAGTTCAGCCAAGAAGACTTGGCCTTTAAGGCCTTCATGGTCAGCTACTGTTCAGCTGTTTCCCTTCTTCCTAGATCACACACACACACACACACACACACACACACACACACACACACACACACACACACACACCCCTACCTTCACACAGGACATCTGCTTTTTCTGCTCCCCAACCCCAGTATGCTGTTTTTGAAGGGCTATTTCAGAGGCTTTGAGTGTTCTGGTAATCTCTGTTAATTAGTTTCTGACTTAATTATTTCTTTCATCTTTTTTTTTTCCTTGTTGAGACAGGTTGTTACTATGTAGCCCAGGCTGGCCTCAAACTTTCAACCCTCTGTCCCCCACCTCCAGAGAGCTAGGGTTACAGGTGTGTGCTGTGATGAGCACTTTAATTGCAATATTTCTTTTAGAGTCATCTTATTTGAAGCCCTGTGTGAGTTTGGTCAGACTTCCGGATTAGGTTGTTGGGTAGACACACCCACTTTTCAGAGAGAGCCACCGGCTCCTGTGTGAAAGATGTGCCCCCAATAAATGGGGGAGGGCTGGCAGCCTGGCTTGGCTCTCTGCCAGCTCTCAGAGCTGGGTCCTGGTGTGCTTTGGGGAAGCGTCTCTGGCAGATCCTGGCTAGCTAGCTAGTGTTTCCTGACATTTGTTTCCCAGAGTGTTTAATAAGGTTACTGGAAAAAAGATTCTCTCTTAAAATAGGTTTAGCAAGCTCTGGGTCTCTCTTACTGGGTCTTGGCTCTGCAGGGTGCTTCAGACTCTTTTTAGAGGAGGGCTTGCCTCTCTGCCTAGGTCTACTTAGCATAAAGGGACAAGATGGGAACCTTCTTTGTGAAGCTGATTTGGTTTCAGCACCTGCTCTGTTTACTGAACACAGGAGCCTGTTTTAAATTAACACGGGTCTTAGAGCACAGCCCATGTTTTGGGCTGTGTTTATCTTTCCAGTAAATAAAGCAAAAGTGTTCTTCTGGCACCCATCCATCCTGCCTGTCATTTCTTGCCCTGCCTATTACTCAGGGCTCAGGGCCTGCTTCATTTCTTTTACCTGACTGTAAGTTTCTTGAAGCCAAGGAGCCCCATGGTCTGTTTCTCTGCATGTGGCTTTCTCCCTTATCACTGCGGTGCTGTTAATTAGGCAGAAAACCAGTTTCTGTTAAAGAAATGGAGCTGATTTGGTTTGGAGCCAGTGTGACTTCATCATGCCCAGAGTGCTCACAGTATCTGAGTGAGCACATAGCTTGTGCATGTGTCTGCTCTCTCTCTACCTAATGTGGTAGCATGTTTTTGGAGAGCTATAGTTTGGGGTTATGATATGGGGCAGGGCTTGCCAGTAACTTGAGAATCCACACTTCTACACTCCAGTTCACAGCTGAACGTGTCTAATTGCCGTGGCAGCACTTCCGTGGTTACAGGAACGTGGTTACAGGGAAGCTCCACAAAGCCAGGGTGCGGGGCTTCTGTCTCCTTCTAGTTAGGAAAGGGGTGCTCAAATGGGAAATCCAGGACGTGGTTGCTGATGGCAACAGGCTCCTTTTTGCTGAAGTTGTGTTCATGGGGTTGCTTTGTGATTGACTTGTAAATGTCTTGTAAGCCATATGCTCATCTTCTGTTGCATGAAACAGTGTATGGGAGTCAGTTCTCACTACCATGTGGGTTTTGTGGCAAATACCTTTGCCTACCAAGCAATCTCTTCAACCCTCTATTTTTTATTTATCAAAGACATTTATGCATGGTGTGTGTATGTGTTTGTGTGCGCGCATGTATGCATACGTGTGAACATGCCAGAGGAGGAGGTATTACTCACCACCCTTCATTGCATATGCCTTCTCCCCTTGAGACAGGGCCTCTCACTAAATCTGGAGCTGAGCTGGAAGCCAGTAAGCCCCAGCCATCCTCATGTCTCCACTCTCCAGGGAGTTATAGGTGCGCTTGTGCCATACCCAGCTTTTTACACAGGTGTTGGGGGATTTGAACTCAGGTCCTCTGGGTGTACAGCAAGTGACTTTTAACTGATGAGTCATCTCCCAGCCCACTCATCTCTGTTAGTACATTAATGTAGAAAAAGAAAACATGGGTTTTAGGATTAGATGAGGATGAGAGCTAAGGAATGAGGGACGGATTGGCTGCTATGTGAGAAGTAGGGGCATAGCCATACAGTGCATGAGAGTGGGTGAATTTTGTTAAGTTGGAAGGGTTGCCTGTGAATATCCAGGCAAGAGTAACCAATCATTCCCCAGGTCCGAGTCCAGCCTGCCAGGTTCACCCTACCTGTGGGTGTCATTTAAGTTCAAAAATTAGCATGCCCAGACTCAAGTTAGAGGCCAGTGGTCTTTATCAATAGCTCATGTCCCAAGCCTGAGTCTTCTTTTTCTCTCGTGCTCCCTCCCATTTCATATTTTCTGCCCATCCTGTGGGCTGACCCCCCAACCCAGTGTGTTTGTGTGTGTGTGTGTGTGTGTGTGTGTGTTTGTTTCTGACAACCCCTTGCCATTACTACCACATTCTAGTCTTATTTGTCTCTTACTTGTAACTTCCCATCATAATATCCTACACTTATGATGGCCTTTGAAAACCTTGTATACACCTTATAATTTACTTCTGAAAGTCTGGCCTAAATCTCATCTTATGAAAAAGGCTCTGTCACCTGACTAAGAGGTTGGTTCTGTAAGTCAAGGACTCAGAATTGACAGCACCCAGGCCAGTTAAGTCCAGAAACCCATCATTCTTTTTGTTGCCTGGGCACAAGAAGTCTGTGTGACAATATGGCCAATGTCTTGGTTGCAGTACTCTCAGTGGAGCCACATAGCCCTGCTGATGTATATGGGAGCCCCGTCTCAGCCCGAATCTTCTCTGCCATCCAGCTGCAGGCTCCCAGGCTCTTGCAATCTCAAGTCGCCGCTAAACAGCTCCAGACAGTGTGATGCAATCTGTTTTCCAGGCCAGGCCCGCATGGCTGGTGGATGTGGGCAGTGATGGAGTGCATCACTGAGGCTGGTTAATAAGACTGAGATGGGGTCTCTGAGGGTCTAAGAGCAGTGAGGGTAAAGGCAGCGTGCCCTCCCCGCTCCAAGGCCACAAGCTTCCTGTTGCCCTTCCTGCTTCCATTTGTATTCATTGAGTGTGAGGGATAAGAAAGCAGGCTAAGCAGGGTTAGGAAAGGAAGAAAATAGAGCCCAGCATATCCTCGGGCCTGGTCCATCCGAGCCCTCTAGAGACGGGCTGGATCCGGCTTCCATATCTACGTCTATCTTCAGGCCTCATCTGACTTGTTCACTGTCTGTGACTTTTGATGTTAGGCTCAGCTCAGGGTTATGAGAGGCTGTAAAGGAAATGTTGTTCCCTACCCTTTTGCTACTCAAGGGAGAATCTGCCTTTGATGGGCACAGGGACAGAAAACAAAACGTACGTATAAACAAACATACCTCATAACGACCTGAGAACACTTGGAGGTTTCCTGGGAAACCTTGTTGGAACTCAGGAACAAAAATCGTGTTTTGTTTTGAGACAGGGTTTCATGTAGCTCACGTTAGCCTCAAACTCACTGTGTAGCCAAGGAGACCCCAGACACCAGATCCTCCTGCCTGCAAACCCCAAGTGCTGAGATTACAGGTGTGGGCGGCCATATCTGGTTTGTGTGGCACTGGGGATTGAACCTGGGGCTTCTCGCACACCAGGCCAACTTCCTGAGCTACATCCTTATCCTCCCCATGGTGGCCGCCCTCTTCCCTAAAGTCCAAGGCACAGTGATGGGTGCTGTGGAGAAGTGCAAGACATTGTCCCAGGCCAGAATCTGCACCAGACTGAGAGAGCCACTTCCATTCAGATGCTACAGGCAAGTGCCTTCCTGAGGTTTCCAGTTAGGGCCCTTCCCATCCATTTCTGCAGAATGCTTAGCTGGTGTCGCCTTGGTGAACCACACATACACGTGTGCTCTGCTCTCTTTCTAGCCTGGGAACTGGGACCTTAAAATGGGCTCAGTTCTGAGGACGCCTGTGCAGGGAGAATGACAGTTTTAATTCTATGTAGCCAGCTCTGGTCCTGGATTATCCCAGGGAGCCAACAACTAGTGATTTTTTTTTTCCAACACGGTTCTAATCGAGTTATTCAAGACTTTAGGTTTGTTGTTATTATTTTTTTAATTTTTAGTTTTGTTTCTCTCAAAGTAAAAGTTCTGGGGCATGAACCAGGCCTGCCACTATTGCCCAGAGAAACCCATGTGTGCAGAACATACCTGCCGCTAAGGACAGATGGTTTGAGCCAGTCTGAGAGCTCCTGTGAGAAGGGGACAAATTGTCCTCCACATCCCCATAAGCAACCTCCAAAGGGAGGCTTGTGTGGACACAGGAGTCTCTGGGATTTGCTTCTGCGGTCATGGGGAATTTTCAAAACGAATGTTAGGTATTTTCATGAAATTCCTGATTTTATATTTTTAGATTCTCAGATTTTTCTTCTCTGGCTCCCATTGGCATACTCATCATTGCCGGAAAACTCTTTTGTTTTTTGGCAACACTGGCATATTTTAGACACATTGTTTTCTTATCACAGATAATTGGTGGAAAGTGGAGAATTCCATTGTTGCTCTTTCACTTATTGTGACTACTTTCTATCTTATGGAGGTTTTCTCCATTTTTCATTAAGATAACCCATTGTGCAAAGGGTGTTGCAGTGGCTAAACACCCAGAATTTGTTCCAGCCCCGGAGCTGAGCGGCCTGCCAGTCCCCGTAGGCCTGGTTGTGTCTGCCTGCACCGGGATTCTGAGGCACAGAATGCCAGGACTCCGAGATCCAGGGTGTGGGGACGAACTTGGATTGCCCAGGGTGAAGTGGGAGAGCAAAGGTCAGACAGCATAGGGCTCAGCATCGCATCAGTGCTCCCCACCTGTAATGCCCACAACGATGTCATGGTACGTCACCCTTGTGGTTTTGAGACAGAGTCTCTCAACATATCCCCCTGCTGACTTGCACTCACTGTGTAGACCAGGCTGACTTTGAACTCACAGAGATCTGCCTGCCTCCCCCTCTGCCTCTGCCTCCCTCCCGAGTGCAGGGATTAAAGGCGTGCCACCACACCCTGCTACCTGTAAGTTGTCTTCTCAGTCACTCACCACCTAAAAGCAGATGAAATGCCTGTGCAACCAGAAGCAACTTAGAGGGAGGAGCAGACTTATTTTATCTTACATTTCCAGATCACGGTCCGTCCGTCACTGAGAGAAGTTAAGGCAGGAACTCAAAGCAGGAACTTGAAGGCAAGCCGCTTGCTGTTTGTTTCACACAGCATGACCTCCTACCAAGGACCTCACTTCACAGTCAAGAAATACAGCAGGAACTGTGGAGGATGCTGCTTGCTGGTTGGGTGGTTGGGAAGCCAGCCTATGCGCAGCTAGCTTTCTATGTAGTTCAGGCCCACCTGCCTATGCTGGTGCTGCCCATAGTGGGTGTTACTCTCTCTCTTCAATTAACAATTAAGACAATCCCCAACACAGCCATAGGGCCATCTGGTCTAGGCAGTTTTTCAATTGATCTCTTCCCATATGACCCTAGGCTATGTCAAATTGACAGTTAAAGATGACCAGGTCAGATGAGAGAGGGGACGCTTTTTTTCATCAGAACCGGAAATGAAGATGTATCCAAGAAGTGAAATTAGGATTAGGAGCTGGGCTATGATGGTTCTGCAGTCACTGATCAATTGCCACAAGTCTCATTCTCTCCTATCCTTTGGCTAAATGTGGCACAATAAAACAAGTCAATGCAATATAAAACAAACAAAACATGGTGTTTCTAATGAACTTTTAATGCTACCTGGACATTTAGTTTGGAAAGGTGGGTTTCTTTTTCTTTCCACGATGCAAGTGTTTTGTGTATCCATTTTGTTCTTCTGTGTGCATGTTTTGATTCTCAGACTGATTTATTTACCACATGTGAATTCATCACGAGAGAGGTGCAAACACAGGTCTCAAGTCAGCAACTGTACTCGGATGTTTGAGCACATTGTGGCCTGTGAGCTAGTGTGCATTTGGACATCTGTATGGAATAAATGAGTGGACATTTGTGAGGGAGAGGCAGGGCAGCCATTGTCCCTGTGGAGATGGACCTGGGCTGTGAGGTGTCTAGAGCTATGTAGAGAGGCCAGAAGGCTTGGACAGGCTGCATGCTCTGCTGTCTGGATGCCTGTGTGAAATTTCCTTCAACGGTTTTCAGTTGGCAAAGTCTGGATCCTCCCAGGCCCAGGCCCGTTTACCAGAACTCAGAACAGAAGCCAAAATGAAAGGTTTGCTGTAATTTTGGTCATGCTCATTCCAGGGCCACAGTTACTGCAAGATTGCATAGAGTTATAGGACACAACGGTCTCCTCTCAGGCTACTAGACTTAATCCCAGTATCAAGCTCATATCTTGTGTGTCTAAACAAAAGGTTAAGATCAGCCTTGGGTTTTTTTTTTTTTTTTCTGATGATGCTATCTTCTTAAATTTTATTGATTGATTGATTGATTGATTGATTGGAGTCAGGATCTCTCACTTCTGCCTGGCACTTGTTGATTGAGCGAAGCTGGCCAGCCAGTGAGCCCTGTTGTTTCTGCCTCTCAGCACTGGGATTATCAGCATGCGCCACCACACCTGGCTTTTCTTGGATGGGTTCTGGGGATGAACCCCAAGTTCTCATGCTTATGCAACAAGCACTTTACACACCAGCCATCTCTCCAGCCCAGGACCACATTTTGACAGTTGAACTGATGCTTGGAGAAATGGCGAGAGGCATATACTCTGTGATGGTCACGCTGACTGTCCACTGGACACTTTTTCTCAGTTATCGCCAGGTTAACCCTTGTAACACCCTTAGGAACTAGCTTGTTGCCACTCCTGTTTTAGAGATAAGGAAACTGAGACTCAGTTGACTGGAGTTTGAACTCAGAGTTAGAATACAGAGCTATGGACTCACTCTTCTTGGAAGCAAGTGTAGACAAAGCAGGGGCAGATCTCTGGACACCCTACCACACTTGTGTCTGTCTGTCTGTCTGTCTGTCTGTCTGTCTGTCTGTCTGTCTGTCTACTGTCTGCTTCAGGACCTTGAGTCCTGCTGGAGGCAGATTGTCACTTTGCGATGTGTTGAGAGAATGGGGATTTGTGAGTTCCTAGAATGAAAAGACATGAGCTTGTGGCACAGAGAACAAGCAACAGAGGAAGCCATGTTTCTATGAGTCTTCCATTCGTCCCCAGTTGTACTCTTGTTCACCACGTGGGCCAATGCCTGCAGACTTGTGGACAAGTTACAAGCTGACAATTTGGTGAGTCTGCGAACAGCAGTTTTTGTTGAGAGTTTTTCTCAGACCATAAACTGCGTAGAGCATATACCCACATACACACCTATACACACGCACATGTAATTAATACCTGCACACACACACACACACACACACACACACACACACGCAGACATGCTATGAACACACAATTAAAAAGAATGAACAAAACCAGACAGACTTATGTTGTTCTCACTCTTAAGCAATCCCTGTGTCAAACTTCAGAGTTTGAACTACACTGTGTGGTTCAGTGTGGGAGCTGATAGTTGCCCATGTGTGCACTCAAACCTGTGGGTAGCACAATTAATGTTAGCGGTTTCATATTTCACAGGTTATGCAATTTACTCCTTTAAAAAGTAACCACTGTATTTGATTTTCACTCATGCTGTACATTTAATTTAGTTTACTCATTTCACTACTATTTCATTTGCTACTGTAAGGCTACAATGCTAGTTTTCTTAGTCTGTATGTGATAGCTCTTTAGTTTACTTCTAGTCTTTTTGTTTATTTGGTCTTAAAAGAATTGTGTCTCTTAGTGGTCCGGATTTAAGTATGTTTCCCAATGAGTGCAGGCACCCTGGTGCCCTTGGAGGCCAGAAGAGGGCATCAGATCCCCTGGAGCTGGGGTTACAGACTGTGTGAGCTGCCTTGTGGGTGCTGGGAACTAAACGCCAGTCCACCCGGTGCTCCTAAGCCATCTCTCCAGCCCATGTTTACCGTCTCTTAGGATTATGAATTGTGCCTTAGTAACAGTCCTTGGGCAGCTGCGCGTGGGCAGTTAGAAGGGCTTTCTTCAGAGTTTCTGCCAATGCAGAGGAATAAAGAGAGCGTCTTTTTTTCTTGGGTTTTGATTTAGATCTGTATTGCTAGACTTTTCGGGACAAGAAATGATGATCTCTGCTTCTAATGCAAAAACTGCCCTCTTCCTAGTGTTCGCTCTTCTCTATGCAGGGTGTCTTCTGTAATCCGCTCCTTTGACTTCTGAGCTTGAATATCACAGTGTATGGATATTTATTGGTGCACTCAATTTATTCCTTTCTTCATTTCAAAGAGGCCGGTAAATTTCCATGTTGATTTTTAGAAGCTCTATGTAAGTTGGAGACAAGACTGTAAGAGATGGAAATACTTCCCCAACACCAAGTTGCTACTGAACTTTTTATAGATAGATTTTTTTAAAAATAAGTTTAAATTTCAGTGCACACCTGCTGCATTAGCCGTCACTGTGGACGCCACTTTTCCTAGACGTCACAGCCAAGGAGTTGGTTTTAAATTATGGCTTAAGAGTATTAAAGAATATCATTTCGTCAAAGAAATGAAAAGTGTGGAATGCAGAAGTGTGTCTGGGAATTTGGCGGTGCGGGGACAGTAAATAATGCTCTCACACATGGATGGGGCAGCAGGGCTCAAATCCGAGTCTCTTGACCACAAGCCCTCCTCAGTTGTCTGGATGCACACCACCCTCACAAAGATGAGCTTGGAGTCTGAGTCCTGACAGCCTTCTAAGTCATTAATTTTTTTCTTTTTTTTGAGTCATGATGGAACACTGGCTCGAATGGATGTAGACCAGGCTAACCTTGAACTCACAGCAATCTGCCTGCCTTGGCCTCCCATGCACTGGGGTAAAGGCCTATGGCACCTCAAGTGTTCTGAGTCACTAACTAAAAACATCATTTAATTAATTGTTTATTTAGTGTGTGAGAACATGCACGTGGAGGTCAGATAACAAACTGGGAGTCAACTGTCTTTTTCTACCATGTGGATTCCAGGGACTGGGCTCAGGTCCCTTGGCAAGCCCCGACTCTCACCAAGCCATGCCACTGGCCTTCATTGTTATTTTTAGAGGGGTAGGGGTGAGGGACAGGATCCAGAAGGAGAAGAGCTTGAGACTCTTGGATTCGGCACCAGCAAACTGAGAACCCAGAGCAGGGAGGGCAGTCCAAAAAGAAGAGTTCCATCTTTCATGTAACTAAAACATTAAATAAAACCCCAATAATTGCACCATGCAGGTCTGATGCAGTCATCAACCTCCCTGAATTATTGGTGTGTGTGTGTGTGTGTGTGTGTGTGTGTGTGTGTGTGTGTGTGTGTGTGTGTGTAGGGGGTGGTTCAAGAAGTCCAGGAAGCTGTTTTTGCCTAAGGAATTACATTCCAGGGGACTCTGAGGATTTAGGTAACCACAAAAGCCATTTATTTCAAGCACACCAAGATTTCTTCTACTTTGATCCTAATCCATAGCATAATTAATAAATGGAAAGAGCTGGAACATGGGTCTTTTACAACGTGTACTTTTTAAATGGCTTTTGGTCTGACATGATTCATTTGCCACTTGGAAAAGCACTGTCACTTCGGGTGGGCAGGCTAGGAAGGGATGCCTGGTGAGCAGGCTAGAGCTGCTTCCTGGGGTTCAAGTTTCCACTGCCTCCCTAATGCTGCCACCTAGGAAACATCTGAGAACACAACGACCGGGAATGAAAAGGTCTGAGTGCTCCGTAAGCCCCAGGCCATACCTTAAAGGGTTGGTTGTGTTTCAATTTGCTTCTGCCCACTTCTGTTCTCATAGTTGGTCACCAGGGTTCAAGGCACCGTCCATCCAAAGGGAAATGCCAGATAATCGCTGAAATTTTTTCTTTTCCTACCCCCTGACACGTGGCCCCCCAACACTAAGGGGATGCTCCCTGACACATGTGTTTGAAAGTGTATCAGAAGAATCCTGGCACTTTCATTCTGTTGAAGGCAGGCATGAGGTGGGAAGGTAAAGGAGTCCAAACGGCAACCCAAGAAATAACATGGATCAAATGGATAAATTAATACACGTGGAACATGTAGCAGACTCTGTGTGTAGTAGCTTCCCCACTATGAACCCCAATTGTTAAATGTTATTCCCATCTTACAGACAGTGAAACTGACACCCAGGGGAAGAAGGTGGCCTTTTCAGACAAAGGTTGAGACTTTGACAGTGTTAGTGCGGTGGGAGCCGAGGTCTTGTTTGCTGTGTTGTCTTTGAGCTGGAATTGGGTGAGGCGATTCTAGTGAGGGCTTGGAGCTCCTGGGAAGAGGGAGCTGGGTCTGGGGCTTTCTTTGAGGGGCATACTCACAAGCCAAGTCTGAACTTTGCAGGGTCCCCAGCCCTGCTGCTCCCCTGCATATGGGTGGGTACCAGTCATGCTGGTGATACTGCCAAGAGGGAATTCCCAGCTCCCCTGCCTCTCACTGGGTCATCAGGGCCTTGGAACTGGGCGAAGGTGGTGGCTGTAACTGTTTTCATTTTCCCTTTGGCTCAGGGGATTCTGCTTTTTGACTAGGGTTGGGTAATGATAACTTACAGCTGCTAACAGGGCCTCCTCCTCTGAAAAGGGAGGGAGTGGCTTGTTACATTCAAATATGCCATAAAACTATTACCTCTGATGACAGGAGCTGGGGGGCAGGGATTGAAAGGGTCTGGAGAGGCCTGTTACAGCAGGGATGAGAGGGGGTGTGGACTCTCATCCCATACAAAGCACGCAGTGGGAAGATAGCCAAATGCTGGGCTTGGGGTGGGTGAGAGGGAGAAGAGAGGTGCACAAGGCTGGCTGGAAAATGTGATTTTATACAATTTGGGTAGAGTCACTGAGGCAACATGGACTTTACTGCAGTACCATGGGGCACCAGCAGCCCCGAGCACCATCTTTGGTCTTTGTGGCATTTAGTGACAAAAAGTGGCTGTCTCTGACTTCAGTAATGAGGGGATTGAGGGGAGTTGGGTTCACATGGCTTTCAGGTTGTCAGGGTCTCATTTCCGGTGAGGAACACACTTCTATCCCTGCCCCCCCCATGTATGCTCGTGTGTGTGTGTGTGTGTGTGTGTGTGTGTGTGTGTGTGTGTGTGTGTGTAGACGGACACCTGTGTGTGTGCCTGTGTGAGAACACCTCTGTGTGTATCTGTGTGTGAACACCTCTGTGTGTGCCTGTGTGAGAATGAACACCTCTATGTGTATCTGTGTGAGAATACCTCTGTGTGTATCTGTGTGAGAATGAACACCTCTGTGTGTGCCTGTGTGAGAACACCTCTCTGTGTGCCTGTGTGAGAACACCTCTCTGTGTGCCTGTGTGAGAACACCTCTGTGTGTATCTGTGTGAGAACACCTCTGTGTGTGCCTGTGTGAGAATGAACACCTCTGTGTGTGCCTGTGTGAGAGAACACTTCTGTGTGTATCTGTGTGAGAACACCTCTGTGTGTGCCTGTGTGAGAACACCTCTGTGTGTGCCTGTGTTGAGAACACTTCTGTGTGTGCCTGTGTAAGAACACCTCTGTGTGTACCTGTGTGAGAATGAACACCTCTGTGTGTGCCTGTGTGAGAATGAACACCCCTGTGTGTGCCTGTGTGAGAATGAACACCTCTGTGTGTGCCGTGTGTGTGCACAGGTGGCTTTGGCTAATGGGGAAGAGTGTCTGTGTGCAGAGTGACAGGGCCACCCTTACGTTCTCTAAGCTGCTGCAGGAGTGAAATCTACTGATGTCCAACTGTATGTGCCCCCCCCCACACACACACAGGAAGCAGTCTCACTGCGGAGTAGGCTTCCATAGACCTCCAGTGTCTGAGCAGGCCCCAACCTGCAAAGCTCACTCATGCCTTCCCTGGTGTCCAGTAAGGATGGTGCTGGGGGACCTTCAGGCTGTGATCCGAGTAGTACATCAGGCAGTGGCCTGGATTGGGTAGAAAATACTGTTCTTTGAACCTGAAGTTTGGGTGTTTTGGAGGTATCTGTGGGTTTTGAAACGTTTTCTAACTGCCAGGGTTTGGATGTGAGGGTACCACTCCCCTATACACATTTTAGAGGAGTGCTTTTGAGACTCCATAAAAACACCCAGGCTTTCAAGGCTGGGCCACTTGTCTCTCCTCCCACCCACCTACCTGCCCCCACCCTTTTTTGACCAAACCATGCAAACATTGGTATTCGAAAATATTTTGTTACTTTTCTTGGCAAAGGATTCCAAGAAGGAATTGCAACAGAGTCTCGGAGTTAGGAGGCAACTTTCTGGGGTAAAAGGCGGGGTGTTGAGGAGGGGAAGTTTGGGGTTAGAATCAAAAACAGACTCCGAAGCTTTAAAATAAGCAAAGCGGAGCCCTTTGAGCTGGCGGAGCTCTAGTTGGTGTGGGTCGGGCTTTACCGTGCCCACTGGAAACTGACAGTGTGAGAACTGGGCCATAAACAAAAATGTCGTCCCTGGGAGTCTTGTTCGCTGGACAATGTCTCAATTGTTCCTTTGCTTTTCAAGGCAGCAGGGGAGAGTGGAATATTAACTGTTTACTGCCCGAGTCTGGCTGTGAAACTGCTTGGGGAGAGGAAAAAGGAAAGACAGAAATGGGCATTAAAAAAAAAAAAAACTATTAAAAATGCCAGTAAATGATAAAACAACAGATTGCTTTATGTACTGTGCGCCATTCACCTCTGTCCTGGGCACTCTTTGGGGGTGGTGTGTGTGAGCCCAAGGGACAGCCTGGCATTATTTCTTAAATCTGCATGTTAGTTTTACAGATGTTAAGCTTCTGGAGATTGTTGCCTATAGGTGGCTGCTCCCGTGGATATGAACAGGAGTTCAGGAAAGGAAGTACCATTTCTGATAACAACTTAAATTTTAGATGTCAGCTGGCAAATCCTGTTAGTGTTTTTTTCTTCCTTTTAGACTGCACAAGTAGACTTAGCATGCCCCCATCCTCCCTCCCAAAAATAATCAAGTGGTTGGAATTTTGAAAAACAAAACTAGAGTTTCAGAACTTGGTTATAAAAGTACACTTAGTGCTTAAGAAAGGGGAGAAAATAACTTTGTCTTCGAGCAAGCTGGAGGCACAAAGGGAGGCCAGGGTTCTATTCACACTTGAACTTCGTTGATTAGAGGAGCAAACAGCACAGCCCGCTGTATCAGCCTTTATCTGGGCAAAGTTCAAAACTCAACTGGTAATTATGTCCTCAGAAGCTTTCAAAGGGCTGTTGTTTCCAAAGCAGAGCCCAGACTTGCTTCCTCAGGACAGAGTGCGCTTGCGTTGTTTGTTAGATAAACTCATTTTAATAAAAAGGGGTCAGGGGAGAGGTTGGCCATCTTGGAAGAGTTGGCCTCTGCCTGATGAAGGGCTGGCTTCTCTGGGGGGAGCTTGAGGCTTTCTCTCTGTTTAACTTTTCCGCAAGAATTTTGCAGGCAGCTAAAGTGAGCTTTGGCATCTGCTTCCTGTCAGACAGGAAGTCACTTCCTTCGCCAAAATTACAAGCTATGGCAGAACTCCCTGGCCACACCGAAGAGAGCGTGTTTTTCCCAGAAGACTGTGTTTCTAGATGCGGAAGTGTAAATTGGTACACTGTGTGATCACAGAGCCCAAAATACACAGGGAAGAGCTTTGCTGGGAAGAACGTGTCCCACAGTCAAGGCACTGCTCAGAGTAGTGGTTGCTCTGCCTCTGTGAGGGGCTGTGGCCTGCTGTTGCATCTAAGTGAGGCAGTAGTTCCCTTGCCAGGTTCATGTGCAGGGAAGACCCCCATCTCGGTTATTTAGGAGGCTGAGGTCTTAAGCGTAGCAACTCTGTGGTAAAGAATGACCTCATAAGGCCAAGATCTCGGGGTCCATTATTAGGCCTTACTATGAATCTTTCTTCCCCCTTAGTTCATGAACTCAACCGCCCACCTTGCCTTTGCTTGTCCACTACCTCTGATCATAACTTTCTGAAGACAGTCCAGTGACTTTTGGGGGACAATTTCCTAAAATTGGCTGTAGTTGACCTCTCTCTCTCTCTCTCTCTCTCTCTCTCTCTCTCTCTCTCTCTCTCTGTGTGTGTGTGTGTGTGTGTGTCTGTGTGTCTGTGTGTGTGTGTGTGTGTGTGTGTGTCTGTGTGTCTGTGTGTATGTGTGTATGTCTGTGTCTGTGTGGTGTAAGAAGGCCAGAGGCCAATATCCAGCATCTTCTTCAATAACCCCCTCCCTCTGTATTGAAACAAATCTCTCACGGAACTGGAGCTTGACAACTGGTCTAGACTGGCCAGTCACAAAGTTCCAGAGAGCAACCTGCCTCTGATTCCCCAGGATAATGGTCTGACTCTGATTTTTTTTTTTTTTTTTTTTGCATGGGTTCTGGGGAATTTAACTCATGTCTTCTTGCTTGTGTGGCAAGGGTATTTTGGACTTAGCCATCTCCCCATCCCTGGAGATTTATCACATATGGTCCTTTCATAGAGCTGGTGGGCTGTTCTCTCACTCGGTTCCCATTATCCGGAGTCCTGTGTGTGGATGCCTGGGCATCCTTCCCCGGGAAATGCTCGGTGGATAGACTGGATCTTGCATTTTCTGTGTCCCTACTGCATTCCGTCAATAAAGTGGATTAGTGTCTACCACGACTCATCTAACTTCAGCTCGGTTCCCTCTGGTGTCTGGGTACTAATGAGTGCATTTGTAAAGGGTGTTGCAGGTATTAGCTGGAAAGGCTGGTCGTAAATATTTCACACTTTGCTCCTTGGTCAAGACTTTGGAGGAGAGGGAAGGCCTTGTCACCCAGGAAATTTGCTCTTCCATTGAGATGAAAGGGCGGTGAATTAAGTGCCTGCTTTCTCTCTCTTTTTCCTTCTGACGGTTATTGATCTTCCCCTGGAACTGTACAGTTACATTCTGATCTTTTTCTTGACAAAGGGAATTCCCAGTTTGTTAGCTGGCATGCGCGCACAGTAGCTGCTCAGTAGTTAGAAGTTGACGGTGTGTGTGTGTCCTCTTGAGAGTCATCATATTTCCAGTCCCTTCTTAAGAGGTAGGAGATGTTTCTCAAAGAATCTCTTTTGTGACTGTGAAGTGGAGAGAGCTTCAGAAGCAAAGAGGCAGTCACTGTCATAGTAAACATCTGTCTCTTGTTGCCAGCGAAAGGTGACAGCTTGCTTACTAAACTTTTGCCAGGGAAGGAGGAGGGGACGGAGAGTACAAGTTTCAAGTTTTGCCATGGCTGAAATAGTTGGAGCGAGAAATTCTGTGATAACAGAGGAAATCAGTATTATGAAAATGATGGTGCCGAGAAACTTAATAGTATTGGTTGCTTTTCCAAGACCCAAGCCCAGAGAACACTGTGGGGTTGGATGCTGACACTTTCCCATATTGTCTTGCAACTGGTGACCTTCCATGTAGATGGACTTCCTTAGAACCTGGCTAAGTCTTACCCTGTCTGTTCCCATATATTCATAAAACATACCCACCTTAGGTACAAGAAAAGGAATTTTTTTGTACCTAATGTGCACCTTCCCCTAAAAACTTTGGCTTTTATTGGCCCCTCTAGAAGCAGAGATTAAGTTATTCCTGGAACCCAGTCTTCTTTGTTTTCCTGGTCATGTCTCTGACATGTGTGGTCCTCTCCTGGACATAGTGCTTTTTTGTCATTATTCACCTCCATCCTAACCCCTTTTGGGGGGTGGGGTGGTGAACAGATAATAGTTTTTAAAAGTTTAGTCTTTCTAGGCCAGATTACTTGGTTTTTGACATCTAGGTGATACTCAACCCAATTAAGAGTCCATTAGGTATTTGTATAAGCCGAGAAAGGAATTGAACCACGACCTGGAGGTCAGGGCTTTGTGGTTTGTTATAATCCCCTTGGGTCTGCAGCCTGTAGGACGCTTAAGGGGCTTTAATAAGTGAGGGGGGTTCATTTTGAGTTTTTTACTGCCAATGACCGAAGAATAAACCGGGGGTGAGGTTTTGTCAGAAACAGCAGCACCCACACAGATGAGTGTGTTTGTCCATACAGTCTGAAGTCGATTGGTTGGTGACTCCATGAATTTCTTCTTGTACAGAGTGGAAACCAAGCACTGAATGAAAGCCAGACCTGCAAACTTGAACTTCAGTTCTCCTATCTAAAAGACAGGACAGCAGCTGTTATAGGGTTATGGTTTCTGCCTTTGTCTAGGGGCAGCCTTTTTACCTGGACTCTTAACATGGCTCTAAAAATCACACTAGAGCATTCTAGTTGTTTCTACGTGCCATGTCCTTAGCCCTGGCAGTTACTGTTTATATTCGTGAACTCCCTTTTCCTCCTACCTCTCCTCCTCTTCCAACTCACCCCATGCCAGGGCTAGGGATTGAACGCAGAACCTTGGGCTTCCCTGGAGATACACTCCAGCCCCTGGTTCCTTGGACAGTGAAGTGATGACAATTTTATAGTGTAGTCTGCATTGTTGAGTGGATCTCAGTGATCCTGAGATGGGGTGTGAGGGAGAGAAGTGGGAAGGAGAATGGAATCTGGAATCGGATGCTGGATGACACGTGACTTGGGTGCTGCTATCCAAAGCTGTCCAGTCTGTCACTTTCCACCTGCAGCCCTCCCCTTCTTCTGGCTTGCTTGTCTTGAGCGCCTCGATGATTCTAAGCCTCTTCCAAGGGGACTGCAGGAGGAGAAAAAATAAAGGAAGAGAAAAGAACCATGAAATGGTCAGTAAAAGAGTTTAAGAAAAGAGAAATATGGTAAGACATTTGGTAAATATCAAACAGAAGGGCAAGTATGGACAAGATGAGTGTTGCGGGGAGAGAGAGCAGGGGTGGGCAGGCTTTTGTTGAATGGGCTGTCAGGCTATGTCACCCAGGCAGGTTGGAGGAGGCTCCTATAAGGTCGTAGGATGTCTAATAGACAAACCTAGATCTCCCCAGGGAGGAAGGTGAGCTGTTTATTGCTACCTGGAAAGATCATTACCAGCTTGAAGCTGCCTGGGACAGTCTCTTTTCATTTTGCAGGGGGCTGTGTTCTTTGGAACCGATAACAAGTTTCCAGTCAGGCATCAAGACTGAGACATTCATTCATTCATTCATTCATTCATTCATTCATTCATTTATTGTCTATCTAACCATAATCTATCTGTCTATCTACCTACCTATTTATTATGTTCTTTGGCTCAGGCTGGCTGGAAGAAGCCTAGCATTTGTCAGGGCCAGGCCTCCTGTTTGGGGTGAGAGGGAGGGGCCAGGACTGGGCAAGCTTCCAGTTGAGTTGTAGCCCTAGATACATTTTCCAGCTAGTCCTACTCCTTGTAGGAGGCTAGTGAACATTTAACTGAGTAGTAGGCTCACATCTGCTTCTGTTTTCCCCCTTTCTGTGGGCCAGACTGAAAACTTAATCAATTGTATGAAACTTAAGTAAGCATGGATGTTAGGGAACATTAAATAAATTACATAAGTATGTCTACCTGTAACACTTTTATAAGGTGAGTGCGTGCGGGATACTTTACCACGAATGTGCACATGAACCGAGCTTTGTTCTACAGCCCCTGTTGCAGCACAGCCATCGTGAAGGTAGTGTAGTTCTCAGGCCTTTCCTTCCCTCCCTGGCAGGCAGGCCCCGTCCTGAGCTTGGAAAATTCGATAATGATGCCATAAGTACCCTTGTGTAAAACTTGTTTTTTTGTTCCAAAACATTGCCAGTTCACGGCACATAAAACCACCATGAGGCTTCGGCCAGTTTTCTTTCTCCCCAAATAAGGTAAGCGTTAATGAAGCGGCCTAGGGCCTGGGAAAATATTTGGTCATTGCAAAATTTCTCCAGTTCTTGGGGGCAAACTCCTAGATTGTTGAGCTCTAGTGAGCCAGTGTCTAGCCAGACATTCAGGAAAACCTGTCTGTTAGCAGTGTGACTTGCAACAACCTCCCATCCATGTAGTGTCCTGCCTTCCCGTGTCCACACGGGTGACTGAGAGGCCCTTATGGAAAGGATGGCTAGACCGTCCCATTCTACAGAGAGGAAAGTTCAGTTCAGTTGGTCCAGCCAGCTTCCCTGATCTGCCACTTAGGCCTGGCAGAGCTCTGGCTTCCAGTGGCTGCAGACTCTCTGACACCAAACAGTTCCTTGTGGAACCCCGTGTGAGGCTGTGTTCCTAGTAAGGTCTGTGTGGATGCGTGTTGCGAGGCAGCAACCTCCAGCCACCGGTGGAAGCAACAGGAAAGTGTTTTAACTGTGGGGAATGTAGTTTCTAGCTGGATGTGTGAAACATAATAACCAGGCAGTTTGGATGTCTTTGGGGCAGGGCTGAGGGATGAGATAGGTTACACACGGATGTGCTATTGTAGAGGAGACTTTGTCCAAATACTTAGGGAAGTGTACCTTACAGGCTTTGCTTGGTGTAACTGTTGGGCATGGGGTGGGTTAGGAATAGAACTCAGGCTTTGTAGATGGTTCCGGAGCATTTTGCCAGTGGGCTACCTCTCTAGCCCAGAACTGTGTTTTTATCCAGGTCGTGGAAGTATCTCTTGCCTCTGAACCTGCCAAGCTCACACACATGTGATTCTCTGTGCCTGGGCTCCTCCTCACACAGCTGTGGGCTCTCACAGTAAAAGCTGAATATGGGGCCTTGGTTCCTTTACCTGCAAAGCACAGGCTAGCCATGACAACAGAAGGGAAAGGGCCCTGACATCCATTAGTAAGCGCTGGCTTTGGAGGTGGACATGCTTTAGTCTCCTGGACTTAGCTGTCTCCTGCGTGACAACTCAGGAAGTTGCTCATTGCCCAGTGTGTTTTATCTGTGAAGTAAGGAAAGGACAGTCACCTCCCCTAGGGGCTGCAGCTGCAGAAAGTGCCAGGTGTTCTCAAGTGGAGAGAAACTCACTTTCCCTGCATTGTTGCTCTGGGTGTTTAGGAGTTCCTGTTCATTTGAGTGCGGCAAGTTACAGGTCTTCTGTTAAATACCAGACCAGTGTCGCACACACCCCTCCCTCCCAGACAGGGTTTCTCTGTGTAACAGCTCTGGCTGTCTTTGAATTCCCTATGTAGACCAGGCTGGCCTGGAACTCATATAGATAAGCTGCCTCTGCCTCCCAAGTGCTGGTACTAAAGGCGTGCACTACCACTGACCAGAAACTAATGGCTAACGTCATTGTTACCTGGCCTAGGTCATGCGTGAAAGCAAGAAATGAGAAGTACACTCTTCAACACAATGTTGTTGTTGTTGTTGTTTCTGATTCTAATACATCATAAATTGTCAGGTAGGTCTAGAATAATATATTTTCAAGGAGGAAAGAAACAGTGTGTTAAAGTTGTATGGTTACACACCCAGACTGTCGAAATGTAAAAGTTCAGAAGCCATGACAGAACTGAATTGGTCATGGGGACACCCTTTGAAATCAACAGGCTGTTCTAGCTTTCAGACGTGTGCAGCAAGAAAGTTCCAAACACACTTTTGGCTATGTGGGGGTCAGGGGCGGGGTCTAATGGACCGGTCTTAAGTTGTATTGATGGCAAACCTGCAGTGAGTCCTGAGGGAGTCACCACCTGGAAAGGGCCTGCCGGTGGCCTGCAGGAGTCTATGAACAAAGGTCTGCAATTCCAAGTTTGCATGTTTTTGACATTTGGCAGGGTCACCAGCACTGAGAACTGATAGATGAGGTTAGATTGCTGCTGCTCCATAGGCACACCAGTGGGAACATCCCCTCACAGGGACAACTGATTCCTCAGTGGGAGTGGGAACAATGACTGCAGAGTTTTCGCTGGGAGACATTATCAGAGCATCCAGCTCCTCGCTGCACTGTTGGGAAGAGTGGTTCCTGCACATTAATTAACCTTCATAGAATACGGTGCATTTGAACATCTAGTTGGAGAATGCCCCAAAGAACATGCATTTCTGCTGTGAGTGACTTAGAATAAATCCAAGTAATAGCCCTTGGTTATTAACACATGATTCGGATTGGACAATGATAAGTACTTTGGGGACCTTGAACTACATCTACCAGCTAAGAGCTTGTAGGACAGGCTCCAGAAGGCCTGGAGTTCTCAGCTTGGATGTTGTCATTCAAAGAAATGAACTTCAGACCACTCACTGGCAGGAGAATTTTCTGGTTATAGTCAACCCAAAGTAAATTTTCAAATGTTTGGGCTGCAGCACAGATTTGATGAATGTCAGATTAATTGGATCTCGGTTTCTAGATGTGGGTCAGTTGGGGTTGGAAGTCATTTTATTAGCAAGAAACCTTCCTGTAACCCCCACCCCCCACCTTTAAATGCCAGGCCCAGGCAGGCAGCCTGGGGAAGCAACACTAGGCCCCAGGCATAGGCCCGCCAGGCCCCAGGAGTTCCTCTGTGGCTCAGGGACTCTCGGGAAGCACTGAAAAGCAATGCATTTTCTCTGTGAGATATCATGAGAAGCAGTGCTAGGAGCTGGTGAAATTATGTTTGGATTTCATAGACTTTCTCAGTGTGTTGAAAGTTAAATTCCAGGACAGAAGGGAAGGAGCGCCAGGCTCAGCATCTAACTTGCCACAGGACCTTGGGCAAGTCTTGGCATGTTTTCCTTCGAGGAAAAACATTTTTTTTTTTAAAGAGGAAGAAGGGCTACCCAGGATTTCATTTATTTATTTATTTGTCTATTTATGTATTTATTTTGTAGAGCCTGTACTCTTAAAGACTGTACTTCTTAGACTTTGTCTGCAAAGTGGAAAACAGAGTGATTGGGGGAATCTCAAAGTTTGGGGAGAGCCAGGGTTTTCTCTTCTCATAGTCTCTGAGGGCCCTTAAGAACCCCTTTAACTGGGTCCAGGTCTTCCTCTGTGACATGTGCTACGATATTATAGATCAGTTAGATCATGAAGTCTTTTAAAAAAACAAAAAAAATAAAAAGTCATTGAATGCCTTGTGAAATTTACTGAGGACACTCAGTGCTAAGGGCTGTCCGTCTTGCGTGGAAACACACTAGCTGGGCAAATCTCCTTCCATGTAACCACTCTGTACACAAAGGGCTTTCTCCCTCCCTCTGGACTGTGGTCTGTCTGCTCTTCCCTCTGCTCTCTGTGAATACCTACCCAGGTGTTCTTACTCTGGGACACCATTCAAAGCCCTCCTTCCATCATCCAGGCCGCTGGAAATGGGAGTGGTTCTCTGAGGAGCAAGGCTCCTTAGTTGGGGTGTGTGGGGTTAATATGAGGCTTCACCAGAGTCAGGGACAGGACCCTCTGCTGTGGAATGAGACCTGTCAGAACAATGTCAAAATCCTGAGTGCCCAGAGCACAGACACTAACTAAACCGCTGCTGGATGTCGGCCGTGGGAGGCCTGGGAGGTGGAGGCTCTGGTTCTTAGCCTGTTTGGAGGGCCACCGGTCACGTTGATACCAATCTTCTGTGCCTCACCACGGTTTTACACAGCCCTTCACTTAGTGTTTCTTCCTGTTTCCTGCCTGCACTTTTGCCCTGCCCTCCGTCTTGATCCCCTCATGCTTTGCGCCTTAATCTTGTCTATACTCACAGTCCACCTGGGTCCTTTCCACCTCATCTGTGCGCTGTAGCCATCCCTTTACCTTGGGCTGCCACAAACAAAAAGACAAGAATATGGTCCTTAGTTGTGGATGGAGCTGGTGGCACTTGTGTGAGTCTGTGCTACCAGTCACTGTCCAGGCTTGGATACCATCCGGTTATCCTGAATCCATCACACCACGGCTTTGACAGGGAGCTGGCTATCTCTCAGGGGTCCAGTTAGTCACCTGGCTGAGGTTCCCATACCAGAGCTGGTCGGTCCCCTAGAACAGCGGGACCAAGCGAGCTCTAGTGATGTTGCTTCCTATATGGGAGAGCTCCGTTTGCAAATTTCCCAGCTCCTAGCATGGTGCCATTTTTGTCTGAAGTAATGGTTGAGGCCAGGAGAGGGGGCCTGGGAGAAGACTTGGCTTCTGTTGGGTCATGTGACAGGTAGTGTGGGGACACATGCTGAGGAAGTCAGCCAGCATCCACTTGGTTTACTCTGGTCAGCAGTCGGTTTGTTGCGCATTTACCGGGGATGTGGCCTTCTTAGTCCCGTATTCGGTAACCGCAAGTATTGGTGTTTGCGTGCTCCTCCCGTCTCTTACGGATTGTGAGCTAAGAAACTGCAAGGGACACCACCTTCTCGTCAAATCTGTTGTAAGCTATCAGAGTGCCCTGGCTGTTGAACGGAAGAGCCCTACAGGATGCTGCTGTGTTGGACTGTGCAGTCCCTCTTTACAGCTTCTGTAGTGTTGCTTGGGTGAGAGAGAGAGAGAGAGAGAGTGTGTGTGTGTGTGTGTGTGTGTGTGTGTGTGTGTGTGTGCACATGTGTGTGTTTGCGTGTGTATGCATGTGTGTGCACGCCTGTGTTTGCATGTGTGTGCATGTACATGTGTGTATATGTGTGTGCACGTGTGTGTGTTTGCGTGTGTATGCATGTGTGTGCATGCCACACATGCACGACTGGTGAACTAATGTCTTATTCTCAGGTTAATGTGGGAACATCATGGAACAAGATGCAAACGTTTAATATAAGACAAGCATCAAGGAATATTTGTATTTTGTGCTTACAACAAGCTTGCCAGATTTCCATGAGAGGCAGTCATTTTATTCTACAAGCAGGCATCTAAAATGTTGAAGTTTTTTTTTTTTTTTTTTGAAAAAGTTGGCCAAAGTCTCAATATTGGAGGGTTGGAAGAATGATCTATTTCTATCTGAGCTTCCTATAGGAAACCCCTAGGGGAGGTGTTTGAAACAGACACACTCTTTGGAGTGCCTGCTGTGTGCCAGGTGCCACACGAAGTTCTTGGTGTGCGTGATATCTCAGAGTAGACAGTGCTATCTATCACCGTGTGAGGCACCTGACTCTCAGGTGCCTTTGTGTCCAGCAGATTAATATTAAATGGTGACTCAGGCCGGGAAGGTGCAAGCCCTGTTTGTTAGATAGGGTTCTAAACGCAGATGTATTCTTGCCAAGCTTTGCTGAGATGTAACTCACAAGCCACACAGTTTACCAGTGGAAAGAGTGCAATCTGTGGCCCAGGTGTACTTGGGACAGTGACACTCGCCATGAGCACAGTCGGTTTTAGAACATTCCCAAGGATCTCTCAGTGTGTGCTCTCCATTTTCCACAATAACCTCAGTCATGGGTGACAGCAGTAGAGTCAGTCTGTCTCTGTGGGCCAGCCTGTTCCTTTCACTCAGCAAAGTGATTTCTGGAGACCATTGTCCCTTTGCTTCTTGGCCTCAGAAGACAGGAAATCCCAAACTGACTTTCTGAGTGGGCCCAGAGTGGTCAGAATGAGTGTTGTGTTAGCGGGTTAGTGCCTCTGCTGGGGTGGGGGTGTTGCTCCCTCACCATGTCTGTTCACCACAGGTGCTCACACCTCAGGGCCCCGCTGGGGCTGAGAACATGACACCTGGCTTCCATGAGTAATGTAGAGTGTGCAGCTTCTTCTGTGTGGAATCCACCCCAGGGGCTTTGCAGGTGTCTCCCCTGTTCCTGCCTCCATCTCTGTCACTTCCTTCTCGGTTCACACTCTGGAGGGAGGGATCTTACCTTTCTCCTCAGAGCAGCCACTGTAGGGAATATTATCAGGGTTGGAACTAGGCACAGGCCCAAATTCTGCTGGGGCCTGGACTGAATCTAAGCTTAAGTGTTTTCTTATGAGCTAGCTGCTTCCAAGGCCCTATCCTCAGGAAATGTCTGTCCTGGGTAGCCTGGCAGGCAGGGGACCCCGGTAGTGGAGATGGTGCTACCTTCCATGAGGCGGGTATGGCAAGCCCGGACCCAAGGAAATGTCCATGGCCCTCTAATGTGAGCGGATCACTGTAGGTCAGGGGCTGGCTTGGCTGTGGGTGCTTGAGAAAAGTTACATCTTGACACTGTCCGCAGCACCAGTCCCCAAGAAGACGCCCATTCTGCTACTCTGACAACGCGCCATGAACACGCTTTTCTGATGATGTGCTTGTTTTCACATTCAATACACAAAGGGAGCTGGCACACCTTATTATGTTTGGAAAGCTTTCGTGAGATACTGTGGTGACTCACCGAACAAAATACTCACCTCACAAGCCTGGGGACCAGAGTTCAGGTCCCCAGCACTCGTCTAGTATGGTGGCCTTTCAGTAACCACAGCCTTGAGGAGACACGCCGACTGGCTGCCCTCGCTGAATCAGAAAGCTCTGGATTCAAACCATAGACACCTTGTCTTGGTGTATGAGGTAGAGAGCAATCAGAAAAGGCACCTGTTGTCAGTCAGCCTCTGGCACACCAACACACACTGGAGCATGCATGTACACACACATGAATACTTGACTTCCAGCGGGGAGAGGAAGAAAATAAAGCAATTTGATTTCCTATCTATACCATAGTAGTCATGGTAATGGGTATGAGATCTTTTTTGGTTTCAGTAAAACTGTGAAGTTTAATAAATTCAGGTGTTAGTGCCAAGTGATGAACCTGGTCCCTGAGTTAGAATAGCAACCCTTTACTGGAGCGCTGGTGGCCTGAGGAGTCACATGTATGAGAGACCTGGGGGGGGGGTCTCTTTTCTTTCTTTCTTTCTTTCTTTCTTTCTTTCTTTCTTTCTTTCTTTCTCTCTCTCTCTCTCTCTCTCTCTCTCTCTCTCTCTCTCTCTCCTCTCTCCCTCCCTCCCTCTCTCCCTCCCTCCTTCCCAGTGAGACAGGGTTTCACTGTGTAGCCCTGGCTGTCCTGGAACTCACTCTGTAGGCTGGACTCAAACTCTCAGAGATCTACCTGCCTCTGCCTCTGCCTCCTGAGGGCTAGGATTGAAGGCGTGCAACCAACCCCCCCCCGCCCCCGCCCTGTACGCGCCTGGCCAGGCTTCACTTGTGACCACAGGTCCCAGAGAGAAGGGTTACCATGGTAACTGATGAGAACCAGGAAATCTGGGTTCCAGTGATCATGATCATTTGCCTTTGAGCAAAGGGAGGCCATTCCTTCCTCCCCACTTTGCCTTCGCTTCCCAACCTGTTAGCCTGAACATGAGTCACGCGCCAGTCGGCCAGGCCCTCATGCCTGCCGCCCTTCCTTGTGGCCTGGACCATTCCCGGCATCAGTGGCTGGCACAGTGTCCAGAAGGCACACCCCACCCCAGGAACGGTGCTGCTGTGTCAGAACATTTATTCTCTTTGGAGGGAGGGGAGGCTCTGGAGTTGTGTCCCGGGTTTAGGGTCTCTGCATCCCACATCTGCTGCTGCTGCTGCAGGTCTTTACGCCTACCCTTTCCAGCTGGCCTTCTGCTCCACAGAGGGCTGTGCACCCTTGGTGATGAGAGGGAGGTCCACAGCTGACTCACACACCAAAGGTCAGAACGGTGGCCGGTGCCAGCTCTCCTCTTCCCCGGGCATGCACATCATCCTGGACCTTTTAGACACTTGGACTGACTTTATATAGAACATTCTGGATTTATGAGTTAGACTTGGGCTTGGGTTTATTATTTTGTACTTTGGAATCTTCCTTCAAGAAGACCAGAGATTAAAAATACTATCCTTTGCCAACTTTGCTACCATCAGCCTCTCCTCACTTCCCTCCAGAAATGAGAATATTAGAAGGGTGTGTGTGTGTGTGTGTGTGTGTTTCGTGGATGGGCAGACCTGGTAAGCTGTGGGATTCAAAGAAGCCTAGGCATACCTAGAGCCTCACCCCACTTCCATTGGTGGCCTTGCTGTCCTGGCTATTACTAATCCTGTGGCTTCCTAGCTTGTAATTTACAGTATTAGGGGCACTTGGAGTTGTAAGGCTTGAGAGATGGGTGGGCCATGGCCTGTTTAGTGTTTGGGTTTCCTGATCTTCATTGGCTATTTGGATTTGAGCCTGAAGTTTGGAGGCTTGCTGCTGGCTACTGCAATGACCCAAGTCTTTTCCAGTCAGGGTGTGCATCAGCCCTGGGTATGTGAACATTTTCACACTCGTGCTGTTGACTCAGTGGTTTTCCATTGGGTGGTTGTGTTCAACAGACGACAGCTGGTGTGTGTGTGTGTGTGTGTGTGTGTGTGTGTGTGTGTGTGTTTGTGTGTGTGTGTGTGCTGTGTCATCCAGTGGATAGAAGCAGTTCTGTTCCCCCACCCCCTGTCTTGAAACAAGGAGAAATATCCTCTGGACAGTAGCATGGCAGCAGGGGAGCCCCACTTTAACATAAGGGTTTATTGGGCAACCAAGAAATAAACTAAGATGTAGAAAGAACCGGTTTGCAAATGTGTAAATTGTATTTTAACACCCCAGCTAATTCATATGTTTAAGAAAATTTAGTGATTTACTGAATATTATTATTATTTCCTCAGTCTGTTTGTTTGCTTGTTTTATTTTCAGACAGGGTCTCACAACCCAGGTCAGACGCAAAGTCGTTATTTACTTGAGGGTAGCCTTGAACTCCTGATCTTTCCGTCTCTATGTCCTGAGTGCAGGGATTCCATCCAGGTGTGTGCCTTCATGCCCAGCTGGTTTACTGAGTGCACAAATCCTCTCCTTCTGAGCTGCGTTTTGCTTTAGTATAAGCAAGAATATGGAGTGTGTGTGTATTACGTGTTGGGGGATGAAGTTCTATTTTCATTTGTCCCAGCCTTAGCTTCCTACTTAGCTAACATTTCTAAAAAGAAGGGACCCAACCCTAAGTTGTCTTGCCACTTCCAGCTTTCCAAAGCCCACCCCACACCCCATAGAAAAGGTCAGGGAGCTGGGGGATGGCTCAGTCGGTAAAGCGCTTGCTGTACATCAGGAGGACCTGACTTGATCCACAACACCCAGTTCCAACAATTACAACCCCCAGAGTTTGGGAGATGGAGACAGGGGCCCTGGAGCACACTGGCCAGCCAGCCAGCCTAGCCTAAATGGTGAGTTCAGGTCCAGTGCTGAAGAATGACGCCCAAGGCTGACCTATGGCTTCCACACTCATGTGCAAGCAAGTGCACCTGCACAAATGAAAACAATAAATCAAAATCAAAGAATAGTTTTCCTGTTATCCTCTGGGTTTCACATTTTGCATTGTAATCTCTTCTTAAGAGGGTGCCCGTGGACAGACAGTAAGTACATCATCAGTTTCCTGGCCCTTCCAAGACACGTCTGGGGAAGTAGATGAAAGGTGTAAATTAAGAAAAGCAAGTGTTTGTGGCTCCAAACTTAACCTTCTGTTACGTTAAATGGCTCTGTTGAAGGGGGCTGTCACGGCTCTTGAAAACTTGGGAAAATCCTAGCAGGCTGTGCCATTAGTCACCTTTGGTAGCCCAGGATGTTTGATGTGAAAATTATATGGGCACATCTAATTGGGTACATTTTCACCCCACAAGAAATGTTCTAAAGGGGTGACACTCCCCCTTCCCTTCTTTTTAAGCTAAATTGTTTAATCTGAATTTCATACTATTTAGAAGAATTCCAAGGAGTCGGCTGCCATTTTACAATGTCTTTTGTTTAGCCATACTTGTCTTTGTGAGCCAACCACAATATCTCTAGAGACCCAGGAGGAGCTTATGTGGGGGGTGATGAGACAATGACCCTCCCTTCATGCCCCATAATTCAGTCTCCTTCTGAATCTCCCCAGAACCCAGCCAGCAGGGAAGAGACAAGCAAGCAACCCCCCCAACCCCCAGCAGTGAGTGTGTGTGTGTGTGTGTGTGTGTGTGTGTATGTGTGTGTGTGTGTGTGTGCCTGTGCTTCCTGTGAAATGGGAAGAATAACTTTTGTCCTGCCTGATTCCCAGAGCTGTGCACACATTTCCAGTAAAAGGTGCTCAGAGTGAGATAGAAAGCGTTCACACCGAGATAAGATAATGGACAATTAAGTTAATTTAAACCCTGGAGTTAATGACTGATGGGTTTATTCATACACAGTGGAGTTCACCCACTTTAGCAGAGCAATGGCTTTAGTGAATTTATGGAGTTGTTCCACTGTCTCCACAATGTTGGGCTGTTGTATGCTGCTCCCTCCCAACCAAAACCTCCCCACAAATAATTCCATGAGCTGTCACTCCTGTTCACCTGTTCTCCAGTCTCTAGACAATGGTTATTCTTTTCTCTTTCTACATAAAGTTTCTTGTTTTAAGCCTTCCCTTACCATGGAAACCATGCAATCTTCGGTCCTTTGTGATTGGCTTCTTTCACTTGGGCTGATGCTTTCACGCTCCATGTGTCTTCCAATATATCAATACTTCACCCTTTATCTGACTGAGTCATATTTCATTAAATAGATAATTCATGTTTGATTTATGAAAAATTTCAAGATTAAAAACCACCACCTAGCTGGGTGTTGGTGGCTCACGCCTTTAATCCCAGCACTCGGGAGGCAGAGGCAGGCAGATCTCTGTGAGTTTGAGACCAGCCTGGTCTACAAAGCTACACAGAGAAACCCTGTCTCAAAAAAAAAAAAAAAAAAAAAAAAAAAAAAGGAAAGAAAGAAAGATGTTAAGGGATATTAGAGAACAAAAGTTGCCAAATCTGTGAGGGGCCTTTGTATTTCGATAAGTCTGTACCTGAGCAGAGGCTATCTAGGGGCAGATGCTGGATGGAGCAAGGAGACTTCACTCACGGTCTCTGAGGGCTCACAATCAGTGGAACAGTAACCATTTTCAGTTAGTCTCTCTGTGGGTTGACTCAGGGTTAAGATGTTATCTCCCATGGCTGCAGCATGTCCCTGATAGAGCCCTCTCTCTTGCCTCTGTGTTTTCTGCTGGTAATCCTTGCTGACAAGCTAATCAGTCAGCTGGCAGCCAACAGTGTGTGGAGGTGAGGCTGTGTCCATCCTGGGGATCTCCTCCTGCTTAGGGGCTCCTTCCTGGTTATTGTTTCATGCGTTGTTTTGAAACCGTTGAAGGGTTGAGAGGCTATGTCTGCATTCTGGAAGAGGTCTGCTCTGTGGACAGTGCTCTTCGGTTGATTGGCTGAAGGAAGGCAGGGTCTTGCTCAGGATGGAGTCTGCCTGGGTCATATGCTCTGATGGCTGCCCTCCATGTTGCTGGCATTCATGTCCTGTAAATGTGTTGTCTACTTATGTTACACATTTGATTCTAGCTTCATTTTTCAAAGCAGGGATGTGTTAGTGCAGAGACGGGCAGAGACAGACAGAGCTCTGTGAGTTTGAGGTCAGCCTGGTCTACATAGCAAGTTCTAGGCCAGACAGAGCTACATAATGAGATTCTGTCTCAAAAACAAAACAACCGTAACAGAAAAGATCACAGAGGGCTTGCCCAGTATGTACCAGGCCTGGTACCACACGAGATAGGTATGGCGATGTAGACCTGTAATCCCAGCATTTGGGAGGTAGAAGCAGGAAGCTCGAGAGCCTGCAATGCAAGGTCTCCCTCAGCTCTGTGGTAAATTTGAACCTGGGATCCTTAAGACTCTGCCTTAAAACAACAATAAAAGATGGAACACGGTCTGATCCTTCTACACACATATACACACACCCACATATACTCACACACTCACACACGCACTCACATGTGTGCACACTTGCACAGGAGTCCCCTTTATTAATGTGTCTTTGGTTATAAGGAGATAGGCCAGGGTTTGGGCTCTACAGACCCTTTTGTGGCAGGATTCTCACTTCTCCTCCCCCCTCCCCCAGGAATCCAAATCTCATATGAAAAAGCAACTGAATCAGATTGGGTCTAACCTAAGCAAACAAACCTGCTTTTGGCTGTATCACCATCATCCAGGCTTGGAACAGGCTTGTGGGTAATAATGGCAATACAGCACCCCCACCCCTGCCATGGCCACATTTTTTTCCTTGGTGGCAAGTATCATTTTGTAGCCAGGGATGCAAACTAGTGGAGTCAGCAAGGCTTTTGTATGTCCCCATTTTTGTACAAGGTATTGTTATTCAAGATCAATCCTTTTGGTAGGAATCATTGTCTTCTGAATATATCTATTTTCAGACTCTTCTGTTAATAATTCCTCCTTTATATTCTCTTGAGCTAACGTTAAAGTTTTTCAGTGTGACGCATCTCATGAAATTAACTTAATGTCTGTGGTGTGCCTCAGCCACCATGGTCTGTTTTCACAAGCACCTTGAGACTTTAAATATTCTCTCAGAAATAGCCCCTTGTTCGCACAACCATTCAGTCATTAGGCCACAAAGACCCACTGGGGATGGTGTCACCGGGAAGCATTTAGTGGAAAGTGGTACATTATTACCTAATGCTAATAACTGGTTAGTGCAATGTGGGAGGAGGACCCATATTTGGGGTTCCTATGGCTAACAGTATGTGGGCTATTCAAGCACTTCCAGGATGAGCTCCAGGATTCTTCTAGAAGTCTGTCATTTGCATCTAAAAACATTTGATTCCTATTGATACAGGAGCAAGTGGTCGTTCACCAATGCCAACTTATTTAGCAAGGCTATGTAAGTGTCCTTGTGGTAATGAGATGCCCAGTCTGCCTGTTCTGTCTCCCAATTCTCAATTCCATGTTAGGCAGATTTCTCTCTTTGTGAGGAACAATCTAGTTTTTAAAGAGAAGACAGCACAGATGCCGAACAGGGCTTCTTGTCCCATGGTCCATGACTCCCCCAAGACTATTGGAGGTATTCAACTTGCATCTCATGGATGCACACACCCCAGAATAGCTGTTAATGTGGCCCCACACAAACCTGAACCTGCTTAAACAGCAATTTTAAAAACTCAACTCCCTAGTTCTCCATGTGGGTGCTGTGGATGAGAGCTGTTGCGATGTCAAAAGCTTGGCCACATGTATATACTGTTCCACAGAGCTGGCCTGGGAGAAAGAGCTCCCACTATCCAGAGCAAGCACTGAATGGCATTTGCATCATCGCTTGAACTTGCCAAGCTCTCTGCAGCCTGCCGTTCTTTAGAGCTGAACTGCCTGCTGTCTCGAGTTCCTCCACAGTGGGTTGTTGCTGAGGAAGAACTTGAGCCCGAGGGTTAGGCTTGAGTGTGTCCTCATTGAGCATGGTCTTACAGGCACTGTTTGCTTAGCTAGAGAGGTGGCATTGCTAAGAACAGGGACGGTAGGCTCCATATGAGGGTAAGGGCTGAGAAAGTGATATAGGTGCTACTTCTCATCTTCTTGAGGTCCACACTATCATAGAGACCAGGAAGAAACATCGTGAGGGTATCAACTAGGGTGTGGGGTGTAAGACTTGGTATTCCAGCTGGGCCTGGACCTCTTAGAACTTTATTTGTTCTCTTGCTCTGGCTGCCCTTCTCAAGTCTGGGTAAAGCTATGGCTCCCACTTCAGCGTGCCACCTTTCATACCAGGAAGGCCTTGGCCTCCAGAGTTAGAGGTAACTTGACGTTGATAGCAGATAAAAGAATAAAAACACCCATTTACTCAAATTGACCCCAACAACTGTCCTCTCCTTCCCGAACCATCCCAGACTCTTAAAAAACATACACGCCTATGTTGTACCCTCATTTCCTTCCTGGTGTATGATAAAATATACCATATTTCCAACTTCTCAATATTTGATAGCTAGATTTGTTTTCCAAAGATGGGGTCAGGAGAACAAGTTGTCAAGACTTTGTTTTCTCCAGGAAGGACCTTTGGTAGGACGCCATTGGTTCACAACTTGTGTCTTCCCTGACCATATAGGACATTTATGTAGTCAAGTTGGTCTTCATCCCGTATTGCCTTTTCTCCCTGGTTATGGCTGTCTGCCTCCACGTCCATACCTCTTTCTGTAATGGCGGTGGCCAGAGAGAAGAAGGCATAGGGTTTTTGGACTTGTGAGCTAGCAGACTCATTGGCAGGACAGACTGAGCCCCTTGGCGGTCTGTGGGGAGTTACAGAGTGCTTGAATCGAAGGTAGGGACTCCCACACTTATGTGGGAATACACTCGCTTCGATTGGACCCTTGCTTTCTCTCTAAGTTGGGGTATGTGAAGGCCCAGGTGGACATTGTTCCCATATCCTTTGACCTTGGAGATGGTCGCTCCATGTCAGTTAATGCCAATTCTAGTAGGGTGCTTGAGTGACAGAGACTTGCACACTTAAAGAGGGAGAGGCTATGTATATGGCCTGGGCATTTGTCTGTCCTGGCTCTGAGACTTTCTTGTCCAAGACTCATCCTGCCTGACCACACACACAGTTGTGCACGTGTGTGGGCCATGCACAAGCGTGTACCCACTCACACAAACTCACATTTTTGGAAAATTACTGGTAGAAAAGTGTTGCATGTATTTGTATGTTAATGATGCTACCTGGGTTTGGGGAGGAACTGGGCTTGTTTTTAATGATTAAAAAAAAAAGTAGCTTGCCTGGAGGCCAGATTACAGTTGCTTTGCTCCACTGTAAGCTGTTAGAACATAGTTCAATGTAATTAGTTCCCATCTAAGTTACCTCACCGTCTGAGGTGAGAATTGTTGGTGGTGCTTAAAAGTCAGATCAGCGCGACCCATGAAGACCTTCTTCTTCTCTCCAAGGTGATGTTCGTGTGTGTGGATTGTTTTCTTGGTTGGATGGCTGCTATTGTTTTTGTTGGCCTTGATGGTACTCATGTGTATGTAAACTGGCTATTGTTGGCATCTCTGTCAAATGGATTCTTTATTCCTATGAAGATATAACATTTTCTCAGAGACCCCTGAACTACTGGTTTTTTAAAATCTGGGTTTCAGTTTAAGTTTTTCTTCCCCACCTCCACAGCTATATGGACTTGGACAGGCCAACAGATATGCAGAGTGATGGCAGGGTTCATTCCACGATCAAGTTCTGCTCTCCCTTAGGGACTCACGGGTGATCTTTCTATACTTTTCAGTGGAGGAGAAAAGGGGCCTCAGAACCCAACCATATATATTAGGGTTCTGCAGAGACCGAACTAAATGAATGCTATGTAGGGGCATAGAAAGTGATTTGGCGTCAGTAACTGCCCCACACAGTTAGGCTGACAGGTCCAAGGGTCTGAGATTGGCACACAGGACACTCAGGAGGACTGAGGGCAGCATTCTAGTTTAGTCAAAGAACCAAGGACTGGCAGAGGACGGGATGTGATGTCCTTCTGAAGCCTGATACCTAGGAAGGAGAAGTGTTTTAGCCATGCTCAAAGGCAATTAGGCAATTAGAATTCTTTCTCCCATCCAGGGGTTCATTTTCTGGTTTCTGTAGGCCTTCATCTGTGGCTGGAAGGGGCTGACCCATACCTGGGCAGACAGTGTGCTTTACCTAGTACATCTATTCAAAGTTAAACTCATACGAAGGACACCAGAACTTGGCTTATTTATTTATTTATTTATTTATTTATTTATTTATTTATTTATTTATTTATTTGCCTCCGTCCCCCAAAACAGGGTTTCTCTGGTTGTCCTGAAACCAGGCTGACCTCAAACTGAGACATCCTCTTGCCTCTGCCTCCCTAGTGCTAGGATTAAAGGCATGCACCACAACCACTCTCACCTTATTTTTTATTTTTTCTTGTGTCAGGGACTGAGCTGCGGGCCTTGAACATGTTAGGCATATATTGAGTTACATCCAAGCCAAGAATAATGTTTGAACAAATATCTGGACAGCCAGTGCACAGTCCAGTCCAACAAACATGTAAAACTGATTAAAGACACAGAACCAATAGAAGGTACATATAGTACATGTTGTGAATATAATAATAATAAAGTCTTCATATAAAGAATTGGCTTACACAGTTATGAAGGCTGGGACTTTCTGGAGTCAAAAGTAAAGCTTAACCCTTTTTCTCCCCCACTCTGTCCCCTGCCTGGTAGATTGATTCAGATTCTTTTAATAGTGAACAGCTGTTGGCCAATTTCACTCTGATATTATTTTCTGCAAAATGTTTCTGAGTGTTTTAGTGATTTTAGAGCTTTTTTTTTTTTTATAATTGTTGTCCGGCTCCTGTTTTTTGTACTTCCCATTTGTGTGTGTGTGTGCGTGCCTGTGTATGTGTGAGCGCGTGGGTGTTTTCCAGTAAAGCAGTTTGTGTATGGTAACTTGCTGGCCTCCATTCTATCACATGACTTGACTATCAACGTCTTATGGAAGGAGGCAGTGAGGTCACAAGGAAGTATGAGAGCAGAATATGCCAGTACCTCTGGACTTGGTGGGTATTTCCGGCGGCTGTGTACAGATCTGCCTAACACACCTTGTTGTTAGGTGTTAGGCACCTTCTGTCCCCTCCAGCCCGCTTTCCCTATTAGTGTGTTATGTGCTGTAGCCCCTTACTTTTACCTGCCTTCCTGGGAGGACACCTCCTTCAGAAACCCACCCACGTCTAGGCAGTATTTTCAGAAGCCAGGGCCACTGCCAAGGATTTGTGACTCCCACTCCCAGATCCCCATTCCTGATTTGGCCAGAACTGCCGTGGCTTTGCCCAGGACTCTGGAGGACGATGGCAGGACAGTGGGGCAGCTGACTCTACCTGGTGTGTGGCTGGTGGACCATGTGCCACTCCAACCCTGGCACAGGAGGGATCTCACAGGCCTCTGCTTTCTTCTCCACAGAGTGTCTGTCTCTCTTTCTCTCCTACGGTTCCTGAGCTCGGTCTATGATGACCAAGGTGCTCTGCTCCCAGTTTCTTCCTCTCTCTCTGCATCCCTAACACAAGGTAGCCTGAGAAAATGAATGTGCAGAGCTGTAACTGAGATGTCTGGCTCATGTGGCTGGATCCAGGGGCCCACGTTCGAAGAATGTTTCCCAGGAACGCTTTGCTCTGCCATCCTCCAAGTTGACTTCATTGCACAGAAGCTTATTCTCGTCCAGGGAGACCTTTGTCCCTTAATGTCTGTGACTTAGTTTTGAGTTGGCGTCTGTGGTAAGAGGTTGCAGTGTGCAGGGTGGATGCCTACTGAGCAAACCTGTCCATGCCTCAGGCTGGGGAGCAGTGCACTCTACCTCAGCTATCAGCTTCATAGCATAGTCAGGTTGGTGTCTCCTAAATAATTTAAGAAAGGCCACAGAGGACAAAACCCAGCAACTGCTGACTCATCACTCTCAGCACCTGCTTGAGCTTTGCGCTCCTCAGCCACAAAACCCTTCCCTTCCCTGGATTCATGTGTGCGTCCAGGGCTCTCTAAGGCTTCCAATGCCCTAAACTTTTTAAGGAGTTTATAACTCATTCTATTCGGTGAAAATAATAGATGAAGTGGGGAGAGGAGAATCCTTCAAGTTCAAAACTGTTGGCTCATCAAACAGAGGGAATATGACCACCAAGTTTGGCTCTGAGATTCCCTGGCTCCAAAGCATGGGCGATATCTAGGGTTAGTGTGTGTGTGTGTGTGTGTGTGTGTGTGTGTGTGTGTGTGTGCGCGCGTGCGCGCGCGCGCGCACGCATGTGCATGAGAGAAAGAGAGAGAATGAGCTCTATAAGAGGTAGGATAGGTGGTGAGGAGGTATCCATGGAAAATAACGGCAATGTATTTGAAGGCGGCCCTTGCTCATTGTATAGCTTTAGTATTTCTTTCCCAAGCTCCCTTCTCCAGCCACCTGCCCCTAGAAGACTTGCTTTTGTGGCCCTTGCTTTGTTAACCAATAAAGCAAGGAGATAACCACTAAGCCTTTACATTGCTAGGGAACAACTGGAGAGTCCCTTCAAGGGCAGCACTCAGATGAGTGCTGTAGACACTAGATGCCATCTCCTGCACTGAAGCTGGGCTGGTCTTTCAGATGGGCTCACACCTTGCCTCACCCCACTTACCAGTGTGTGCTGTGAAGGCCCTGCTTCCCAGATGGGCACACGGCAGCTCTATGGTAGGAGGCCAGCACTCTTCCTGACCCTTAGCTGCTGTTCCTGGACAGGCCCCAGCTCCTAGCAGTCGTTTGTCCTTTGTCACCTGGGGAGCTCAGTTTGCCTGTGGATGGTTGTAATACCCGAAAGCAACCCAGGACATGTGGAAAAATGGTGTTGTGATTGGTGGCCTTGTAGGCTGCCCCAGGGCTGTGGCTCCCAATCTTTACTTCCAGAATCATCTGTAGGCATCTGGGCTGGGTGAGTTTACTAGTGCATCTTTTGCAATGAACATAAAAAGATACACTTCCCCTTTTCCTTCCCTCCCTCCCGTGTTGGGGATGTAGCTCTTGCATAGCATGTGCAAGACCCTGGGTTCAAACCCCAGGAGCACCAGAAAACCAACCAACCAACAAACTTGAAAAATCTGGAATGGCATTTGTTCTTTTGAAGTAGCCCTTCTTCACACCCCTAAATCCTACCTCTAAGTTCTCTACCTTGTAAATGGAGCTATAACCAATTTCTGACCAAGCTTGTGGGTCTACACAGCGGCCATTTGCTGGTGTTGACTAAGCACAGTCCATCCTGTCCCTCTAGCTGTGTGACCTTGGGCATGCTCCTTAACGTCTCTGAGTCAGTTTCCTCCTCTGGGAAATGGGCAGAACACTCTTACCCCATGTGGTGGTTGTGAGAGCTAATGGAGTAGTCAGCACCACCCTCTCTAGGGGCCCGGATGGAGAAGGCAGCTTTTGGGAGCTGACACATATTGAGTAGACTTTTCTTCATCACACTTCCTGAACACATGGGTGTTCAGCTCCTCATCCATAGAGGGGTCCCGTGTGGTGCTATTGTAATTTCTCTTAGAAGGCTATAGTCTGGGGGAACAAAGGGGTGTTAATTAAGACAGGAGCCCTAACAGCTCAAGCAGTGAATGCAGTCATACATAAGTATGTATGACTGTAAGGTATATATACATATAAAGTACACATGATTGCAAGGTGCAAACCCACAAGGCTTATCGCAATAGACACTTCGGTAAGGTAAGTTAACCAGATGGCTGGTTGCTTAGAGGAAGGAGCAACAGTGTACATTAGGGGATGATGCCGTCATGGCTGGACAAGGTGGGAAGGGACTTAGTAGGAAGGTTGCATGAGGAGGTTGTGTTTGAGATGTCTCCCAGGGATTCCAGCTGCATGGTAGGGAGGCGATGAGAGTCCTGGGCTCCTTTGGGGCACCTAGGGAAACATGGGTTAGGTGGAGAGTCAGGCTGTGGACTGTATGCCTTGGTGACTCAGCTCTCTCCCTGCTAAGCCTCACTCTGTTCCCCTTTCTTCCTGGCAGCAGAGCCCCCTCCCTTGCTGCACTCAGGGACATGCCTGTCAGCACTTCTACCCCCCCTCAGACTTCACTGTCAGCACGCAAGTCTTCAGGGACATGAAAAGCAGCCACTCCTTACACAAGGTTGGGGAGCCCTGGTGTCTGGAGGTAGGTCTCGGAGCACAATGACGGTATGAGATGAGCCAGCCTTGAAATGAAGTCACCCATCCAAAGTTTCCCTCACACGAGGGCAGGGCCCATGCATCCACCTCCATCCCTCAATTCTCCTTGGGTCACTTTCATTTCAGGTGCCATGATGTCTGGCTGTGCTGACCACTGATAGGGAAATCATAGCCATAAAACCACCACTTTACAAGAGGAGGGTGGAGGTGCTGCCAGACTGGATGCGTGATGCCCGCTGGCTCATAAAGGCCACATGACCCAGTGTCACACGCAAGCATGCACGCTATTCCATCAGTCTTGAACCTAGAAAGTAATTCCCTGGGGCTCTTTATGGCTCCCACTGGAAGGGAAGCTATCACCTCAACTTTGCCATTGCTACTAGCAATTAGCAGTCTATAGTATAGATTTTCTTTTCAAACTCAGGGTGCTGAGAAATGCCTCCCACACCACAAGATCCCTGGCTAGCAGAGGCAGGCACAGCCCAATGACTGCTCACAGATGTTGTTCTCCAAGGACAGGAAGCATTGTTAATTTCCTTTAAATAATTCAATGCGATGTCAATACCCCACACGACTCCGTGCTCCAGAGTGACAGCTCTCTTCAAATTAGTAGTCCCAAGAATAAAGAACTTGCAGAACATTCTTTTATCTTCAGGAAAGCAAACATCAATGCAGACTTTCAAAAAAAATTAAAGTAACTCTTAGATTTAGATAGAGGATGATGTTTTGGTTTTCATGAATATTCACAAGCCAATTAGCGGAGTCCTTTTTAAACACCAGTGATTGTGTCCCTACTAGGTGCTGAGTGTGTGCTGTGTGCGGAAGGGTACTTACTGGGTTAGAAAGCAGGGCTTCTCTAGTGGGCAGAATGAACACCTGGAGAGATGTGGAGCATGCACACATATGTCTTATGTCTAGAGAGGGAAATTGTGGGAGAAATCACGTTAAAACCCTTGTTCTGCTTAAGAAACAGTAAACAGCCATTTAGGAGAACCAGAGACACGCAGAAAAACATGTAGACAGCATGTCACACCCAGACCCTGCACTGCCTGCTGATCATCTTGTTTTTGATGACTGTCTTTAGTCCTTCATGTTCCCAAACTTCACAAGCAGTTGGGGTCGTACTGACGCAGTTTTGCATTCTCTCACCCCTGTAAGGACAAGGGATGCTGTCTTTTGTTTCAGCATGTGCTAGGAAAACCTTCCTCGGTGTCCTTGGAATTCCTATGCTCTAACCATTATTCTTCATCCAAGTGGGGATAAAACAGACGGGTGTTCTGGGGGTGTTGCCCCTCTCCTGCTCCGTTGTCTCTGGCATGCCTATAGTTGGACTGTACTTACACTCCATTACCTGGTTCGTGTGTGCGAGTGTGTGTTTAGCTGACTCAGCGTGACAGGGCACTGAGGCCCACACTCTGCAGTGATAGTGACCTTGTTGAAGTTTTTCTTAGGAGATCCTGTCTGGTCAGCTTTTCCTAAGCATAGCAGCTCATTCTGACTCTTGAGGATAAGGCTAGCCCACCATGCCTGGCAGATAAGGCTAGCCCACTGGGTCTGGCAAAAGTAACTCATTAACCTTTGGTCAGAGTTGGGACTTGGATAAAGGAGAACCGGGTACCTGTTTTGATATGAGGAAATGGAAACAGAAAGACACGCTTCCTTGTAGCTCAAGATTTGCAGGAGCCGATTAGAACCCTGGCGCCAGTGACCTTCCACATTTCTTCTGCTTGTCCTCAGGATGGAAAAATAAAAAGTCACATTTCCAGATGAAGGATAAACTCACAGAATGTGAATCGGCTAGGCACAAAAGTGCCAAGTATGAGCAAGTTACCAAACTGCCCTCTGCCTCAGTTTCCCCTAGTCCATGGATAGGCTGTGTAGAAAGCCAGTACAATAGCATGCTCAACAGAGCAAGCACAGGAGACCAGACATGCCTGAGCATCTTTGCAGTGGACTAGTCACTGACGTTCTGCTCAGCTGTGTGTGCTGCAACTCTTTCTTTCCATGCTTTCTGTCCTGCATGGAGAATTACGTTTAACATTGTTAGTACTCTATACTTGTGGAATTTTGGTGGAGTGTGAAAATCCCGACCTGTGGTGTGAGCATTCCAGAAACAGCTCTAGGGAGCTGGATGATTGGCAGTCACCAAACAGTAAGTCCTGAGTCTGTCACCTCTATTGGCAAGGCTCTCGCTCCTCCTGGATGCAATGCCTGGATGTGTAAAAAGCCTGGTAATGGAATACCGGCCAGGCTTGCTCCTCTGGGTACCCAGGGAGATCCTTTGACATTTCACACAGACTTCCTGAGGTCCCGGCACTACTGTAAAGGAGTGCACTACTGTATTAACTCTTTGGATTCCGACAACAGTCATAATAGGCAGCACTGCACACACCCATTGTGCAAATAGAGGTAACTGAGCCAGAGCCATACAGCAGCTTAAGATCACACAACTAGAGAGTGGCTGCCAAAAAAAAAAAAAAATGCTGCTAAGAGCAGACGTGGTTCTGTATTTGCTCTCAGAACCAGAAAGAGGGTGCATTTGATCCTGTTTGCCACCCTACATTCTTGGAAATTGGAGTGTCTCAGTCAGGAGATCTTCATCATCTCTGAGTAACAACACCCATTGTCCTTCTCTCCCTTCCTTGATACTGGGTTTAGGTCCTGACCTTTGCCATCTGCCATCTATCTCTTCCTCTAGGGAATTCAGTAGATAGATGGGTTGAGTAAATATGACTAAGAAAGTCAACACCCACCTGGACAGGCATGAGTCACTTTTTTCTAGTTAGCTAGTCATGTACATTTTAAAACTGGCCACACAAACTCCCAGTATTGGGGCCGTGAATAGTGACAATGGCAGGGTGTGACACAGCATAACTGCCTGCAGATAAGAGAGGGCTTGCCTGTAATTGCTTAGTCACCACCACTGCCACTGAAATGCTTGCAAACAAACTTCTTAAATAGTTCTTTGTCAGGAGCCTCCTCTCATTCCCCATTTCCTTCCTCTTTGGGGGCTCTATGAACTTTCCCCAGTTGGTGTCTGGGGAACTAGTAAGACGGTACACTCACTCTGCCTCCTCAGCTTTTATTTTTACTTTTGGTTGACTTACCCTTTGGCTGGTGGTGAGCCTGTTTTGACTTCATTTTTAGGTGTGTGCTCTCAGAAAGGGCCAACTTAGCGATGTTCCTTACTCCTCAGCTTCGAAACCTACAACCATAAGGGGGAAGGGCAGTTTGGCTCAGTCTGCAAAGCCAGTGTGGAGACAAGGAGGTTGACCAGTTGGACAGGGGAAATGAAACTTTCCCTAGGTTTATTAGACCACAGCCTGTAAGTCTGTGGCTTCTTGTATGTCTGGTTTCTGAAAAGCATGGTAACACAGCTGGCTTTATTTTTGCTTATTCGTCACTTAAAGCAAATAAAGATAATTATTTCATTTCCCAACTTCTTTACTTTTCAGCTATATATGGAAAATGAATGTATATGTTAGAAGGGATGGTGTGTGTGTGTGTGTGTGTGTGTGTGTGTGTGTGTGTGTATGTGTGTGTGCCGATTTGTAAATCTTTGTTATAACTCCAGCTTAACAAGCATCCAGCTACCCCCTCCCCCATAAAAACAAAGTTTACCTCCTAATTAGAAGCAGCCTGAGCAACAACATCAAATGCACCCCCTAAAGTTTGAATTCGGATGAATGTCCCGTGTTCCAAAGCCGAGCTTCAACAGTCACAGGTGGGCTCACACCGCGTATGCTCCCCACTTGTTCTGTGACTCTTAAATATGAAATGCTCTCCCAAGCACATGGGGTGGACTTTTAACTCCTCCAAGCTGTCCATTCTAGAAGTGGGGACCCCCTGCTGTCACTCCCAAGCAAAGGTGACTGTTCTTCAGCTTCACGGCTGCAGGGCACTTGGCAGAGGGTGTATGTTGGAAATACCAGAGAGGGAAATTCTGCAATGGTTTGTATAGCCCCCAAATGTATGGACCGTGGTTTCCTTGTACAACCTAGAATCCCTCTACACAAAAATTCACCATCAATCCCCTCCTCCCTTCTACACCCCTATGACAGGATATGTTCTCACCACTGTGGTCTTCTAGGCTAAATGAATACATGGTCCTTTGTCACTTTGAAGTCCTTCCTGGGTATTTCTCACACCCCAGTGAGGCCGCATCCTAGCAAATGGGTGTATGGTGCAGTCTCCACTCCACTCCTGTGGTACTCGCTGACTATAGGAAGGGGACTGTCCCATTTCCTCTGTCCCGTGTTTATCATTCTTAGACTGAAAGAAAGCTATGTCACTGTGGGCATTCTTGTTGCTTCGAGCACTTGTCTCCTACTCTGTGAACTGGTATATGGGCTAAGAAGTCCCTGTTGTGTGGGGCAGTCACCTATGGAAGATGGCTGGCTCTTCTACCTTGTGAGAAGCCCTTAACTTGGTGTCTGCCTCCCTTTCCCCCTTCTGTGCTAGTCACATGCTTTCTCCACATCCCTGACACTGGGGCCTCTGTGGGTGACAGCTTGTTTCCTCTTTATAGCTCTTTAAGTGAAAGATTTTCATGTGCTAGATTCCATCAAGAGCATCAAGACCCTCCGTTCTCATGACCCCCCCCCCCCGAAATAAAAGCAGTATCTGGGCTCTAACACTGCCTCCCAGTCTCTCTCCCTCTCCCCCCTCTATGATGTATCTCTGGTTCCGGGGCCTTTCCTGGTATCAATCTCTTTAGCGATGTCGGAGAAGTAGACATTTTGGACTTGGACATAGAGAGGAGACATCCCTACTCTGGAACGAGGCTTTCTTTTATATTAAGGGCGTCACTGGTGTGAGCAGAGTGAAGCTCTTACTCGGCACACCTCCTCCTCCCTGTGTCCAGGGAACCTCATTTGAAAGGCATTTATTGTTGGGCAGCTACTAGTTTAGCAAGAGCCTATAAAAGAAGTTTGGTCGTCCTCTGTCCTTCACAAAGACCTTCCTGCCCCTGCCTGGAGAGTCTGTTTCAACCCTGCTTGAATTAAAAAAAAATCAGGTGTGTGTGGAGTGGGGAGTATATGCATGTGTGAGGGGTGTATACCTGTTGGCACATGTGTGCACTCACATGTGTGTACATGTGTGTAAAGAGGCCAGAAATCATCCATGGGTATCTTTTTCAGCTGCTTGCCAGTCTGGTGTTTTAGGGTCTCTCACTGAACCTGGAACTCACTGCTTGTTTACATGATCTGAGAAGAGAGCATCAGGAAATCGCCTGTTCCTGCTACCCAGTGCTGGGATGACCAATGTGCACTGCTTATGCTGAGGTTCTGAGTTCAAGTCCTCAGTCTGGGCTCAAGACATTTTGCTGAGCCGTTTCCCCCATATCTTCATACCCCCTCACTTTGTTTCTAGTTTGGGGGTCATGTGGTAGAATCCACATGACCCTTGATGTAGTCAGGATCAAGTTTTGGTTGCCCTGTTCTGATCCACTGCTGGTCACTGCTAGGGCTGAGAATGAGGAACAAGGTGACTTTTGTACAGCCCAAGTTGATAACTCTATTAAAACACTCTTGGGTGTGTGCTCGTCTGAGTACACGTCTATCTGTCTCTTTGTCTGTGGTGTCACACAGCATGTGATCACTGTCAGCCTCCACTGCTACTGCCACAGAGAGCAAAGTCTTTCTCTGAGGTCTCCCCTCTCCTCTCTCTCTCTCTCTCTCTCTCTCTCTCTCTCTCTCTCTCTCTCTCTCTCTGTGTGTGTGTGTGTGTGTGTGTGTGTGTGTGTGTGTTCTCGTGCAAGTGGAGTTCACAGGACAATATTGGGTGTCATTCCCCTCTCACCTTTTCTTTGTGAAACATGGTCACTTACTGGCCTGGAACTGCTAGGTGAACTTGGCTAGCCTGGGATTCCCAGGGACACTTGTGTCTGTCCTCTCCTCCACTGGGATCACAAATGTGTGTCTCCATGCTTGGCTTTTTTAATGTAGGATTTGGCAATCAAGCCCAGGTCTTAATGCTTGCCGGGCTTTGCCTGCTGAGCCATCCCCCACCCCATACTTTTATTTTGAAGGAGGGTTGATTTGATGCAGTTTTTCATCCGAAAGCTCATTTTTAACGATTGATGTCAGTTTCTTCCCCTCCCCATCTCTAGACCCTCTTGGACACACAGAGGGAATCCCTGCTTTGCCTGTTGGCTTCCTTTACTGCTTTTCTTTGTGAGACACTCTGGCCTGCACACTAGGTTGCTTGGGCCACCTTACAGACTTACGAGAATTCAGGCTAATGCTGATGATGGTGGCATTAGTGAGGGTGACCTGCTACTGCTATCCACAGGGGCAGCAGGGTGGAATGAAACAAATTTGGAACCTTCTATGTTGAATTATCTGTTGTTTTGCAAATGCCAGGATAGATGACCAAGATTTGGGCATGGTGTCCTCAGTGAAGATAGAGCATGATCTGTAGATTTGTTGACCTAACCCTGGTTCTCTCGGGCTGTCTCACTTGTCCCATTAGCTCAATGAAAGGAAGAGCTGGGAGACCAGATCTCTGGAGTTGCTTGCAGTGTTTGTGCGTCCCCACCTAGGTTCTCCAACAAGCTGATTTCATGCCTGGGGGGACTTAGCTGTTGCTTCCCCAGTTGTTTGGAGGTTATGCTTTCTAGGGGTGGCATGGAAGGCGGGGTAGCCTGTGCGTGCCCCGTCCTATTGGGAAATGATGAGAGGTGACCTGAAAAGCCCTCGGCTGGAGTGTCACACTCAAGTGAACCGAAGATGATGCATTTGGCTAGGGAAGGTAACAGCAATCACACACATGTAAATGCTTGTGCAATCTAATTCCTGTCTTGGTAATTACTTGGAGACCCGCCATTGCAGCCAACTGAGAAGAAGGATGAGCAGTGACCCAGGCAGGAAGCAGAGATTGGAAGGGAGGAGGAGAAGGGCACCCAGAACAAGTTGTAGCTTTTCTGTCTCTGAAAACCCCTTTAGAAGCAGGGAGAGGCACAATGGTCGTCTTCCATGCTCACCACTCAGCTTTCACGGGTCCCCAGCCCTTGTAGGGTAGGGTTGGTTTGATATTGATACTCCCCCTATTCTCTATGGACACCTGCCATCTTGAGATGGGTGGCATGCAACTGTAGTCCCAGTTGGAAGGCCACTTGCGCTCAGAGTTCAAGGGCAGCACTGGGAACATAGCAAGATCCCACCTCTTAAAACTCTCAGACAGCGGCCTGGTAGTCACTGCTCTTTTCAACACCTATTCTTGCTTCCCCTTAACAGCTCCCCCAGGACACAAATATCCAGTTATAACTTTGCACATAAATGAAGCAATGGGTAACATTTACTGTGTGCTTATCCTATATCCCAGGCTTTGTTTCAAAGTCCCTTTCTGTATAATTCTCACTCAATCCTCCCAGTCAGTAGCAGCTGTTTATTTTAACAAGAAAGAAGCTAACAGAGTTTTTTATTTATTTTTATTTTTATTTATTTTTTAATAATTTGTCCCTGGTTCTGCTGAGAGTAATTATTGGGACCTGGGGATTCAAAGCCTGGGGTTTCAGATGTTTTCCAAGACAGGGTGCCCAGCTCCCCACTGCCCGGACCCCTTCTGCCCTGTGACATGGAAGCTGTAAGCAGAGGCACACATGCTCTCCAGACACTCTGGCTGAGGATGGTTGGGACAGGAGGAAGGGAGAAACGTCTCCAAGCCCAGCCGGAAGTTGTTCCGAGTCTCTCAGCAATTGGCAACATAGAGTTTTGTTTTGTTTTGTGTGTGTGGTTTTGTTTTTTAAATAATTAGAAACAGTTCAACTCTTGTTACCACCCACAGTAAAAAAATTGCTTAGCTCCCACAAATTAAGAGAGAAGGGGGAAAAAATAAAGCCACTTGGTGGAATGATTAAAACGGGGTTTAAGGCTGAAAGTATTTCCGAGACAGCGCATTGGACATGTGACTGTCCGGGGTGGGGGTGGGGGTGGGGGGCCCTCAGTCTCCTAACTCCTTTTTGTCAGGTTCATGCTCATGGTAGTTGCTCTATGAAGGAAGGGAATCTAATACCCACAATGACTCTGGGAGGAAGCCCACATTTTTCTGTACTCGCTAATGGTATGTCTTCTGTGTGGGTGTGAGCACTGAGAGCCTAAAGCCCATGTTTGCACAGTGTGTGGTCCTTATAGGGCTGTGCTCCATTCCTCATGGTGGTGGCCCACGAGGAGAGGGGGGAAGAGGAGGTGGTCTTGGCATGGCCACAACTTGTCCCATTGTATAGACCAAGTCACTGAGGCAGGTTCCTTAGATAGGGGTGTGCTTTTATGAGCAGTCAGCACCGTTGTTCATAGGTCAACTCAGGGTTAGTGGACATTCATGGCTCCATTTACCCACCCTTCTTAGGGCTGACAGTGGCAGGAGTCTGACTGGACTCTCTCTGGCAAGCCAGATGTGCCACCCGCTGGACACTCCCTGCCCATGCCTGCTCCTCGCCCCTCTAAGTGGTCACATGGGCAGATGGATGAGTGACTTCCTCATCCTCCTGGGAGATGGAGGGTTTGCTGCTGGGCGTGGAGGAGCATCCCACCCGAGGACGCTGGGCTCCCTGTGGCACTCTGAGCCACATTGCTTTGATTTCGATCTGTGACGACTGCTGTTGGGTGGCCTCCTCGTGCCATCCTGACTTGTTTAAGTTTATGCTTTGTTGGCAAGCAATTTTTTGATGCTATTCTTCTCATAGCCAGAGGCCAAGATCCCTTGTGGAGCAATGCCTGAACTTAATAGTTTTCGTCTGGATACTAGGGAGGGTATCAAGAAACAGGGGCAGGGGTGGGGTGGGGTGGGGTAGGGGGGAATCTTAGCACTCATTCCATCTCCCAGCCCCATTTCTTACTGTTTCCTTTCAGGTCACTGTATAAAAGCGACTTTTTCCCCCTTCAGAGGGTGTTATGTTCCATGGTGTTACATACTGACCCTACAATTGTAGGTCAGAAGACATAGCGCCCCAATGGTCTTGCAGATGGTTTACAAACACACATGCCAAAGTTCCCATTAAACTCGATCTGGAGTGTCTTGGCAACACTTGGCTTCTTTCCTGGCTGCTGCCAGAGTTTGGGCATCCACCTATATGGTTTGTGACCTTGGGTGACCCTGTTCTACCCTTCTGGCTGTCTGGGAGCCTGGTTCCCAGAACCAGATTCTTAGGCACACAGAACAGTGCTGTGTGGGCTTGGTAGATGAGGAATAAAGGCACATGGAAGGCACGGAGCACATGGGGACAAAGAGCACCTGTGATCTTTAAATCCTGCTTATCGAGGCTAGACCTTCTCCCCAGTGCAAGCATGAGTCTGGAAACTATAAAAAGCCCACATGTGTATGTGACAGGGATCGCAGCCCCAGGAGGACTGGACTCCAGTTCATAGGATGCCATCTAGTCCTGCAGGGCTGGCGCCAGTCTACCCTGAAGAGAAGGGCTGAGAGCAGAAGGGACCCTTCTATGTCTAGCTGGAAGTCATGGGCTGAGTTTAGTTCTTCGCCATCTCCCATGGAGCCTCATCTCAAATCTGAGGCCTGTTCCTCTCTGAGGTGATCACCAGAAGGAATTCCAAGGTCAGCCAGCTTCTAGGAGTTTGAGCTGTATCGGAAATCAGACCCTCTACCTGTGTGGACAGGCTTAGTGTGAACGGCCTCGGTTGTGAAGCTGTCAGGGAAAGCTGCATTGAAAAAAGTGGGCAAGTTCACCTTCAGAGTTTCGGGAACCTTCAGAGCTGTGGTTCTGGACATGTTTCTCTGCCTCTCCAATCTATACTTCTGTAACTACTGTGGCTTTTTTTTTTTTTTTTTTTTTTTTTTTTTGGCCTGTGTCTTGCTGAACCACCTCCTCCATGTAGTAGTTTTGGGCTTCATTTCCATCCTCACCTCTTTAACACCAAGCCTTCGCTCCTCTCCTCTTAGCCTGCATCAATCCGGAGTGCATACCTGCCTATCAGAAGCATACCCATTGGGTGGTGACCGGCCTGAGCTTCCGAGCATTCTGGCCTCAGACACTCTTAGAAAGCTGAAGTGATGTAAGAAGGGACCTGTTCAGACGAGGGTGAGCCTCTCTGAGATTTTAGTTGAGAAAGATGGTCTCCAGGATTAGAGAAGAAGCGATTGTTTGGAGAGATGATGGTGCCTGTCCTGTGCATAAACAGATAGCATTGAGGCAGAGAGATGGTGATAAATCAAATGTTACCTAACAGGTTAGGTTTGTGTACAAGTGGACTACGAGATTTGCTGGGCCTGGACTCCTAGGAGAAGGCAATAAAATAACTCAGACAAGGAAATGTACTTATCGGAGTGACCTAAACATACAAAAGCACACATCACAGGCTCTTGAGTAGCTCACCCCAGCCAGAGTAATTTTAATCTGTTTTCAGTAGTTGGTGGGTTGGAAGAAATCTGCTGTAGAACCTGGGGGTTGTTGCAGTGACTAACAATACCCCACCTACTCCATCAAACCTCTCTCGAAAATTTGAAAACTGAGACTCAGGTACAGAAGGCTGCTGTAAGACTCTGAGGCCACATTACCAGGTGATACAGGGACCCAGGACAGAAATCCACTCTCCTGAGTGTGTCTTCCTACCCTACCTCTCTGATGCATGGCAGAGTTGCATTTTGTTCTGTGCCGAAGTTGAGGCTCCTTGGAAGCCAGTGTGGAATCCAGAGTGTCCAGGATGAAGTCAATTTTTCCCTCTTGAAATCATGACTTTTCCTGTACATTGGATGCTGCAGGGCTCATCAGGAGACTCACACAATGGTGACAGGGGATGAATGCCTCTGTGGAAGGATAGATAGGAATCGGGACCTAGAACTTATGTGTAAAAAATACTTGAAATCTTGCAAGCAATGACTAGGCTTTTAGCAACACCTAGCAAAGTGGACCACACAAGGTGACTCACACCAGCAAGCCCAGCATTCAGGAGGCTGAGGCAGGAGCATGGCTGTGAGCTGAGACTACAGACCATACCATAACCATTTATATGAGAGATGAATATTTGTGTGTTCTTGCTCACCTTCTTTCCCCAAGGACTGGTGCTTGGGAATTCTTTTAGGTTGTTGCTTTCTTGGATTTTGTTAACAGCCCAGAAATGTGTGTGTCGGGGGAGACTTTCTGAAAACAATATGTACAGGAGGTAGAATGGAGATCACGATGCTGTTGACAAGCTTAGAGATGCTGTAGACCAAGTTAGAGATGTTTACGGCTTTGCTAAGAGCTCCATCCTGCTGTTAGAGCCTGTGTCATGTAACCAGGAAGCAGGCTGATGCCCTGGGTTGAGTTCAGCAAGTTTGTTTTGACTTGTGGCCCATGAAGAGAGTGAAGCCCTGATTATGTAATAATGTTAACTGAGCCCAGAATGTCAGCTGGGCCCTGCTTGCCAAAGCTTGAAGAGTTAGTTGGGAGCAGACTATGTTTAGTATGACTAATGCAGCTTGGCAGGGTGAAGGGGTGGGTGGGTGTCGCTCTGAGAGTGAGGGATGACTTAGGCTATTTCAAATATTATCACTTTGTGTGCACTATAGCTGTTCACAAAGTGACTTAAGTAGTTAGCTAAGTTGAGGCCTTATTAATCAACTAGTACAACACTCCTTGTTGACTGATGGAGTCAAGACACCAAGGTATTCCACTTTCGATTAGGAGAGTCAGGCTTTCAGGTCCTGGGAAATGCTTCCTATAGCAGCCTGTGTTGGTCAAGTGTGGCTGGCAGGGTACTCAGTAATTAAAGCTGGTATACAAAGCCAACACCAGATTCCATAATAAAAGTCCCAGCGAACCCCAATAAAAATGTAAAGTAAAGAAAAAATGTGGCCCACTTTCCTAATAAAGATTCCAGATGTAATTTAGACTCCCGTCTCCGACCTCCTCAGTCTTTATTTGGGCGCCTTTTACTCCTTTTGCTCCCTTCTTCCCCCAAAAGGTCTCTCTTGGTCCTTCTTATGAGACAAAAGATCCCCATTTTTATGCAGATGTCTTTAGTTGGAGGCAAAAATAATCCAGAAGCATGTTTGCACAACCAACCATCCTTAAACAGTGCGTTCCCTGCCCCCACCACGCAAAGGTTGCTCTTTGGAGGGATTGATGCCCTCCCTGCCTGAGGTGAAGTGGGGAATCGCTTTTGTCCCTTCCCTGATGAATGGATGTAAAATGTTCACTGAACCTGGAAACACCTCCTTTTGTGCCTGGTGCCCCCCTAACACAGGCTGTTAAACTTGGGGCAATTGCTCGTGGTGGGGGATTGAATGGGGCCATTGTGGGCGGAGGGGCTCACACTGAAGCCATTGTGGGCATAGAGATGTCATTGTTTCCCACGTATTAAGGAGTAGACTCTGGGGACCCCCAGGCATCAGTGTGTCCAGCCACTGTGCTGACTGCACAGCGTTTGTGGGTTTGAATTGTCCCCTAAAATCCCCCGGCATCAGAAAGGCTGGACAGGGCTGGTCATCTTGAACCGGTCAGGCCACGGTGCGCCCCCTACAGGATTTATGTGGTAATTCTCACAAACATTGGCTTCTCAGGCTGCCCCTGACCTGGGTCACAGCTTCTCCTTTGATTGCTAGCCATCATTTCTGCTGGGAGACCACTTATCCTTCAGGCATCAGGGGAAAACATTTGTTAAAGATCATCCTTCCACCTTAGGAATAACAAGACTCCCCCGTTCTTGCTGGTGGCGTTTCCATTCTGTTTCCCTTTGGCCATATGGCCTTCTGAGGCACTTCTGATCTTAATTGCAGCATTCCGCCTTTGTTTATTCAAAAATCAAAAGGCGGATAGGCTATTGATGGTTTATCTGTATTAATTGCAACACCATACCTGCCAACTGTCCCTTCGGTTAGTAAAGGAAACTGCTACAATCCCCGCCAACAGTTCACATGTGTGTGCTCACATCACTTTACCACGGTGTGTTCAATAGAGGTAGGGATATTTTGAGACTTTAGAATTGCCGTGTGGGCATTTTCCACTACGACCCTCTGTCACACAGTGTTGACTTACAGGGAGGTGGACCTGAGGTTAGGGAGAGCAAGCAGCCAGGAAGTACTTGAGTTGAAACTCTGAGTCTTATTGTGTTAACTTAGAGGCTTGGGGGTATATTCTTGGCAATGTTGGTTTTTCCTTCTGTAAACCAGGAAGGGTAGTGGGGTTAACATCCTGGGAATGACACAAAGTTTATGCTACGCATTTATAAAAGACAATCCTGTATTCATTTTCCTCACAGAGGGTCGTATAGGGCTTAAGGACTGTACGTTGAAATTCCCATTCATCTCACAAGTAAGAAATTTAATGCAGGGTCACTCAGCATTTTTTTTGCCCAACTCACTGATAACTTTAGCGTTCTAAGTACATCGTGGTTCAGAGTGAATGTATAATAAAGTCGGCCCTTTCCAAATGGTTCTGACTAGAAGATGTTGATAAACCATCGCAGAAACTGGCTTTGTGTTACTTAGGCTTCGAAAGGCCAGTTCCTGAAGCCAGTGAAGACATGTCAGGAAACACTCAACACATTTGCTTTGCCCTTGTCTTGAACAAGCATGGTCATTCTTGGCTTCTTCCTCTGATTTAAGAAGCCCTTCTTCGAGAAAAATCAATTCTTATGGATCTCTATAGTGTCCGAGTAGAGACGTCTTTAGATAATAATGACCTTTCAGTTGTTCTAGGTACTCATGCCTTCTTCATGAGCCCAGCACCATTTGAATAATTGCTTTTAACGAAGTGTGTTTGAGGAGCTGTATTTAAAGAATTTATAATTTCAATTCTGAGATACTGCCATTTGTTGTCTGTCCGCCTCTTCTCTTCCCTTTCTTCCTTTAAGACCCCACATTCCAGCAGTGGTATTTTTAGGTACAGCTCTTGTATCTTGCATTTATCAAGCATTTAACCCATGTTTAATCGGTTCTATGGGATTTATACTTGGCATGGCAGGAAGCATGTTTTGAACTTACATACCTCATTGGTTTCGCAAGTGCTTTTTCTGACAAGCTTGGCTGCCTCAAAATTACAGTGAAAGCAAAGTAGATTCTAATTGCTGTTTCTTGACCCCTGAGCATCTATATATTTTACCTAATTTATAGTTGGGAAAACAGCTAAAAATGTTGTGTATCTATACTAGTCATTTAAGTTGTTGTAGTTTATAAAGCCTGGAACCCAGCGTGCAAACACTACATGGGCCACACTAAGTCCTGGGTCAAAGAGACAAAACCCAGGGGGCTGGGCAGATGGCTCAGTGGTTATGTGCACTGCTGCTCTTCCAGAGGACCTGACATTCACATGGGGCTCATGACTATTAGTAACTCTAGGTCCAGGGATCTGACACTCTCTTGTGACCTCTGCAGGTTCCAGACACGATCGCAGAACACTTATATATACAAAGTTTAAAAAATGTAAAATAAATTTTTAAAAGAGATAAAATCCAAATCAATATTGGTGTTTATGAATACTGCCTAAGTGCTGGTAATATTTCTGTCTCAACTACAGACTAATTTTGCCAAATGAGTGAACCAAACAGAAAGCATTGGGTCGATATTGAGAACAAATGCAGTCTGCTTGTTGACGCTGAGTTCCTGTCGATGGTGTCTTCTAATCTCCACAACAGCCTGTGGTTAGATAATGTGAGAGTATGGTGTAGCATGCAGGCTCTTTTTTTTTTTTTTTTTAAGCGATACAAAGCTGTGTTACTTCCCCAACATGTACGTAAAGCTAGCCATTCGTTTTCTGTCTGATGTCAGTTGACTATGTGGCAGTGCTCACACTTTCAAGATTCTCAGCACACTGAGGCCAGGACTTGCCCTCAGTTGATTTATTGATTTAGCTTTAGTATGGAAATCTGGCGGGGTGATATTTACTGAATGTGTGAGCAAACCTGAAGCCCTAAGGATTCAAGAGAGAGCCTGTGATTGTAAGACAGCAGCAGAGGCCTCCCCTTCCTCCTCTCCGTCCTCCCTGCCTTCCTCTCCCTCCTGTCTTCCTCTCCCTGGCCGGTCTTCCCCTCTCTCCCAACCTTTCCCCTCTTCCTCCTCTTGTTCTTTTCATCTTCTCCTCCTCTTCTTCCTTCTCCCTTTCCTCATCTTCATTTACTAAAATTGCTATCCAGCTTTCATTAGATCAGTTCTTCCATATTCTCTGAGCTTGTTTGCTTTTTTGTCTGTAAAATGGGGTTGCTGCTCTGTGTGTCTTTATTTTGGAATGAGAAATAGTCTCTCCCAAGCTTCCTTGAAGGGATACGCTAGACAAAAACAAGATGGATTTGAAAAAAACAACCCACAGTCCAGACTGTTCCAAGATGCTTGGTTGCATTCAAAACCAGTTTCCCAGTCTGCTTCAGGCAGGCCGTTGCAACACGCTCTCCATCTGGGCCTAATGCAAGCACATTCCCAACTCCATGCTCTGGCAGGAACCCTGGCAGGGCTTAACCCGTGAGAGCCAATGGGCGTTGTTGCTATGGTGGAGGCAAGCCATAATTTAATTTTACTTTATTATTCACTGGATGTGCCCATTGTGTGTCACTCTCTGGGTGTGTTTACAAGGGGCTTAGGAAAGCAGCGGCTGTCACATCTGTTGCCTGCTTTGACACTGCATGGTGGGTAGTTCACACATGTGCTTGCATGCACAAGTACACCCCTTTGGGGGCTGGGGAGACTTCCTGCTCTAGCTATCGACTGGCCAGGTTCAGAAGGACCTGCCTTCATAAGTCCCATTCCTTCAGTCTCCTGGAGAATTCCGCTGAGACAGCTTGGGCTTTGGCAGGTGTACTGCTAATTTCTCAAACAACACAGGTGCTATGAACAAGTCTCCATGCTTACTTAAATAGAGTATAAATCAGCACGCTGGACTTGGGGACTCCATTTGGAAGCCTCCCTAAACCTCATATGACACACAAACATTCAAAGACAAAAACAAAACAAAACAAAACAAAAAACCATCATTTGCCACTTAATGAGAATTGGGCACTTTCAGGATGGCATCATGTCTTTCCACTGTCCTTTGGCCCCCGATGCAGTGGAAATGCTCAGTCTTTCTGCAGAGATGAGCAGTGTTGTATTTTCAGCATCTGAGTCAATACAGGGAGGTGAATTTGGCTGGGATAGCATATTTAGATCCCCTCTTTATTTGAAAAAAAAAAAGAAGCAGCAGCAGCCTTCCTACTTTAAAGCATTGCAGGTGGGTTTCTGTCATGGCTGGTGTTAAAATTGCCCCTGTCCTCCAAATAACTTGTTAGTTTTGACTCCTGCTTCCCTTGGCAAGTGACACTTGGCTGAAAGTCCCATTCTCCGGTTTTTGTCATATTGCTATGGTAGTACTAATTGGAGGCCCCCATGAATGACAGAAGTCTTCTGGCTCAATAATCAAAACCCAACCTCAAGCCCTGGCCATGCAGGGTTTTAAGCATCTGTCCTTATGCACAAAAATTACTCTGATCAAGCAAATTTGTGCAGAAATCCCCACAAGCATAATTTCTAACTCACTAAAGCAACTTGGTGTCATTGTTTACCTCTCCCCAGCCCATACTTCATTAAGTGGGCAAGGGCTATGAGGACTTGAGTCTCACAAGTAGGTATGTTATTACCTAGGAGAAGGGGAGAGCTGGCTGGTGGGGCACACTGATATTGGGTGGGGTCTCTTAAGGGGGTTCTTCGAGGATAGCCATTTGTCCTTTTGAGAAATTGTGATCCTTTGTTCCTTATTGGTCTTTGCTCACACTTCTCCTGGTCTCAGAAAAATCTGTGGTTTCTTTTCTTACCCACCAGCATTTAAAGAAATAATTAATTCTTTTTTCCTTATTAGAAATCGATGACATCGTGGTTACTATAAACCCAAGGATTTCTGTTATCTGACCACAATTTTTTTTTTTAAATAAAGACTGAGAGGTAGGTAGCTAAATCCTCGAGTCAGACACAAATGCAAAAACGGTCCTTTTAAACTTTGGATGCGTAGGCAGTCACGCATCTTCAAAGTTTCCAAGCATGATTCAGCTTTTCAGAGCCCATCATGTAGGTTTAGTGTGACTATCAGCTGTTACAGGTCAAGTATGATCTTATGCTTGCTAAAATCTCGATAATGCCGTCTCTAATGCTGTGAGTTTTGCAAAGGAACCCCTGACAAACAGTCAGGAATTGCTGCTGCTAGCATCTTACTTATTGGCATTATGACTGGCTAAGTTCTCTTGGTTTGTATGTTTGTCCTGAGATTGCTATCATCTATCTATCTATCTATCTATCTATCTATCTATCTATCTATCTATCTTCTATCTTTCTATCAATCTGCCTGTATCTTTATCAGAATTGCGTATCAATGAGTTGCACATTTGGAGAACAGACCCTTTGTTTTTATATTTTCCAAAATGTGTCTGGAGAATCTCGTGGAATGCCCCATGTGTGCTGGCCCTTCGTGCTGTGATTTCTATAGAAAATGTTTCTTTGTAGATCCTGGCTTGTCTACTTGACCTCTTTTGCATCAGAGGCCTTGACTCTGGTTCTTGGAGCAGAGAGTCCTTTACTTGGCATCTTGCAGGCAGTCCCTGTGAAGGCAATGGTGTGTGGTCTTGGGAGAAGCCACAGTCTTAGCGGGTCCACGTTTTTCCCCAGCGTTGAGTTTTGTCATTTCTAATGATGACAATCCATCAGTCCACACAGCTCAAAATGAAGATAAATTGAATTAGTAAACGTGAGTTAAATGACTCATTGGTATGATTAAGCTGTGACAATTTCTTGAGTGTAACCTCACATGTTTAGTGGTGTTAATTGTAACAGAATTTCACCAGAACATTTGATTTCATAAGCAAATAGAGTAAGTTATTAATTCTCCAAAAAAAAAAAAACAAAAAACAAAAAACAACTATGTCAAGGCATGTACTTAGAAAGAATATGTATTTAACTGGCCCAGTTTGCTTTGGCATATCAAGATGGAAATTGCTAAGAATATCCCCCTCTTAATTCCAGGTTGTATGGATTTGTAGCTACATGGGCTTAAATAAATGGTATAGCCATCTAGTAAATCTTAATAAGTCATTGAAAATTGGAGCAGACTGAACGACAGATGCCTCTGAGTGTGGTTTAAATGGTGCTCATAGCAGGCAGGACCGAGGAGGGTCGAGGAGCTTAGGAATGGTGCTAGATGGCCGACTTGTAGAACTCGAGACACAGATTAAATGAAAGGCTCAATTCAAATATTTTGTGAGATGTAGGCACGCTGTGTAAATCTCCCCCCCCTTTTTTTTTTTGCTGAAAAGCATGTTTTCTCTCATGTCAGAAATGATCACAGGAATCCTTTTAATATTCATTTAAATAGTTCTTAATTGGCTTCAGCGAGTTTAAAGTTCAGTACGAAGGTGAGATCTAAGCTTACTAATTAGATCGAATGCATTTTGACTTAAGGAGCAGACTCCATAATTAAAGAATTCCGCATCCAATGTGCCTTTTGAAAACAGTCCTCTCCTCATCCTTTAGTTTTTGTTTTTGTTTTTGTTTTTGTTTTTAATCTCCCATTTATCACAAACAGGAATTTTCTTTTACGGGGGATTAAAAAACAAAACAAAACAACAAAGCCTCTTGTGTGGCTTCTTAAAAAGTGACAAATCAGATTTTCAGTGCAAATCTCCATTTGTGCGTCATTCCACATCTCCGTTCAGGTTATTCTCCATTTTCTCCATCTAAGTAGAATTTTGACTGGCCCAGAACGCCAGGATGAACACAAGTTGTTGTCTTGTGTGTCCCCCTGCGAAGTTGTTTGATGCTGTTGAAATGGAAGGCTGAAGTAGAAGGGGCACTTAAGCAGTGAAGGGTTTTTCTTTGTAAATAATAGATCAAGAACACTGGATGTGTATCTAATGGAGCTGTGTGCGGCCTCGGTTTCAAGGACAGTGCGGGGTTTTAAAACCTGCAACTACCGGCCATCCAGTCTGCAACCTGTGGTCAGTTTTGTGCTCGTGTGTGTGTGTGTGTGTGTGTGTGTGTGTGTGTGTGTGTGTGTGTGTGTGTGTGTGTGAGCCTTGTAATCCTTCACTATTTTTCCCCTTAAACGGTTTGTTCAGATGTCATATTTTATTTCATAAATGTAAAAACACTTGCAGTAAAGTCACTTTTATATATTTATCTAGCTCCTTGCTGTCATCTGGTTTCTGAAATCGTGAAATGGTTTATAGGAGTCAGGTCTGCCCCACTGAGATGCTTAAAAGGGTCTGTTTGGCTGTGGTGTGCTTCTCCAAGAAAGAGTGGCTGGAGAGAGCCGATGTGAATGTACAAATCACTTTGGCATAGGGGCAGAAAAATTGGGTTGGTTGTATTCTCTAACGTTCTGTATGTTGACAATTCAATGGTCATTTTAAATTTATTATTTCCTTCCCTGTATTTTGGAGTGCACAGATCTCTTCTTGTTTGCTACTTTGATCCCTATATTTGAAAATTGCCTATTTAATTCTCTATCAGTGGGTTACCACGCACAACGGCTAAAAGCATCATAGGGCTTTGTGCTTCCTGAGTACATGACACTCTTTCTTGCATAATTAATACTTCCCACATTTGTGAGTTCATATGTGTTCTGGCATCTTAAATGTTTAGTCTGTGTATGACAGAAAACTAAACATGGAATGTTGGGTGTTGAGTGGGAAACTGTATATGGAAAACGGAAGTAACACCACACTTCAAATGGTTCCTTAGGAGGCTGTCAGTTACTCTGAATTGAGATCGACTCCTTTTAGATGTCTCTTTTCGAAGTGAAATCCATTCATTTGAGTGCCCCAACCCACCTTTATTAAAGGGTAAAAAGTAATTTCCTAAAATAGGTTCCAAGTAACTAGAGATCTAGATAAACAGATTTTAAACCAAACATTTTAATTACCTACAAAAGTATGTGCAGGTGCCCAGTGCTCCTGAGCGTTCAGAAGAAAAGTGTTCATCTTCTCACACAGAAGTGTGAATTTGGTGCACACTTGTCCCCCCAAATCATTGATTGTTGGTTTTAAAGGAAAGGTGTGAAATGGATGTGTTTTGAGTTTTAATCCTGCAATTCTGGATGTACAAGGAGTTCATGCAATTTGACCAGAAGCATAGACAACCCTCTGATACAGTGTCTAAAGCATTCCTGTCAGGGCATTGCTTAATAGAATAACTTTTAGATTTTAGTTTTTACAGAAGGTGAGATACTGTAGATCTATCATGTAACTGCTTTACATGGAGACATGCTTGTCTTGAGGGTGAAACACATAACTTGGGGGACATCAGTTCCTTCTTTTACAATCTTTCATCCCTAACTATAGCAAATTATTTCTTTTATTTTTGCTTATTAATTCAGTCCTTATACTCTGGCAACAGCTCCAAGGGGAGCATACAATCAGGAGGATGTACTTCATATGTCAGATGCTGTAGCCTGAAAAACATTAGTACTTTCCTGGAAGGGATTCTTATTCTCTCTCCCTCCCTCCCTCTCCCCCTCTCTCTTTCTCTCTCACTCTCTTCTCATCCTCCCTCTCTCTCCTCCCAACAAATGCAGCTAATGTAACAAATTATAGAAATGGATACAATGAAATTTCCCCCACATTTTGGTTGGCTAAGGGAGTGCAAAGGTATTGGAATATGATTATCCCTATTTCAGGAAAAAATGATATAATTTTTCTCCTTACCAGTTCTCGGCATTCTTTGTGGTACGCGTTAGTCAATGCCGGGAAAGCGTCGTTGTGACAGCTAATAGATATCTCTGTCCTTCATTGTTCAGACATTTTGTCTTTTGTGACACTGAAGGAAAAACAAGGAAGGGAATAGAAACAACTAAAAAAAATGTCAAAAGATCAAAAAAATCAATGGGCCGCAGGAATGCGATCTGTTTACCAGGGCGTAGCTGCTCTTTCTCTTCTGCCACAAGTCCGTCTGAGGCGGCGTCCGGGCCAGCAAGTCCAGCCAGCTCCCTCCCTGGGAGATGCCACACTGCACACAAAGTGGGCACATTAGCCGGCTCACACACCACCTGCCCCACCCCTCCATAAATAATAAAATAAACACAAGATTGTCTCCTAAGTCTGTATCTACAAAACAAGGAATTTTGTTTGTTTATTTTGTTGGTTGTTTTGTTTTTTGGTATATTTTTACTCCCAACCACTCCCTGGTCGTCTTTAGCTCTGCCCAGCAGACATGTTAAGAGATTAGCTAATAGTGTTTTAATTTTCTGGTCAGGGGAGAACTACTGACATTTATTTATTTGATCTTGGAAGAAGGAAGTCACTGGAAATGAACTTGGTGATCATTTGGAAGACTGTGTTTTGTCTCTACCTTGACCAGTTTGGACTTGTTACACGCTGAGTGAGTGGGGACAGTTGAGATTTTATTTGAATATCTGTTTCTTAGGGAACAGTCAGTTAGGCAGGGAGAGGGGCCTTCTTAGTTTTATATGGAAGACACAGTGCCAGTGAATTCCCCAAAAGCTCTCTTGAATTTGTGACTATAGACAATAGTTACCATTTCAATTTTAAAAACTTTTCAACTAGTTGGTAATCTGGGGCGGTGTGTGTGTGTGTGTGTGTGTGTGTGTGTGTGTGTGTGTGTGTGTGTGTTCACTGACACATTTGCCTGAAGCATAATGACAGACCAAGACAAGGGGTCAACCATTCCGGGGGAGATTGCACTCTGCCAGGGAAGTTTGTTGCTAAGCCTTGTAGTTGCTATTTGATAGTAAGGGTGGCCCAGGCTACATATTTTATAAACTTTCTATTAGAGTTGTGGCATGTTATCATAAAACTCAATTGCGATACTTTGTATTACGCTCTGGGATGGAGAGATAGACATAGGATTAAAAAAACAATTTCTAGGCATTTCTAGATGATAAATTTAATTTTCTTTGCTATTTGGAGGTCTTCTTTGAAAATGCAATTGTAATGAGCGCATTCAGAACTGGAGAATAGATTTACCCTTGGCTTCAAATAGTCGACGTTATCAGGCGCTGTCATTCGTTCCTTCCTATTTTCGGGCTGCTAATTGATGTTTTTGATGTCAGCAAGAAAATTGAAGAAAATGTCATGTGTGAACCAGTGCGGAAGTTAATAAGATTGACTTCGTTGACAGAATTTACAATGAGAGCAGAGACCGCATAATGGGACCACTGCGAATTCGTGTGCTCTCTTTGGAGTCAAAATTGACACCTCACGCTAGGCCAGTGGTCGATAGGAGAGATGGAACATTTGGGAAAGTTCCTAATCTCATTTTTCCCCCCTTACCTTTTGGTCTCCGATGGTTTTTTTAGTTTCTCCAGCAGCTGCTTTTCCAGGGGCTGTTGCTGCTGACCACACCAGGCCCTTAGTTCAGGCTCCTGGTGCCCCCAACAATGCTTATTTCTTATGCTGTTTTGAGTTTGAAAGCAAGGGAGTCTTAGAAAAGTTAGATTAAGATGTGTCTTAGGGAAAGATATACTAATATCGGTCAGGGTCATTGTAGATGCTCGGGTTATGTGCAAGCAAAGCCCAAACGCAAATCCTCCCCTGAATAAAAAGATCCTGTTGGTAGTAAGATCAGTCCTTGAACACAACAGAAGGCAGAAAAAGAATAAAGTTCTCAGCCACATGTCTCTGCCCTGGGGGGGGGGGCATTTTGGCCACGGTGCCCCTTAAGGTTTTAACTTGATTATTATTTATGGAGGTTTCAATATAATAGTTTCCTGTTCTCAGAGAGTGACAAAGTTTATTGGAGCTGTGTGTATAATTATGGATTGGATTAGTTGAGTTTGGTTCAGTGCATCTGATTATCTTCTGGCCTTCAGGGAAATGCGCTAAAACCCTAATATGTCCAGTACCCCCCAGCGGTCTCTTTTTGAAGGCGCCGCACAAAATGTGGTCTCGACCAGCGCTCGGCCTCCAAGGATCTTCAGTGAGAGACATTATTCTTGGAATATCCAATTAATTCCACGGGCAGTCATCAGTTAGCGCTTCTTCCTCCTTCCTCGCCATTTGAAATGCTAACACAATGAATATTTTCTCATTGGTCTGTGTCCCTCGGCTAAGCTGTTGCCGCGGGCTGAGAATTTCATCGACTGATGAGACCAGAGGCTCCGCCAATAAAAGGTTACAGTACGTGATTTGCATGCCAAGTGGGGTTTGGTTTCATGAACTTAAAAGTTCTTTAACTTTTATTGGAGTTTTTTTTTCTTTTGTTCAAAGTCGATGGAGGGGGTAGTATGTTTGTGAGTATAGAAAGTATGAAAACTACCAGGACCGTAGGCCACAGCGACGCTACGGACCATAAAATGGGAGAGGAGATGGCCTTTGTGCCATTTATTAGCGTTTATGGAAAACAAGCAGAGCAACCTCCAGATCGAGTCAACAGAAGGAAGTTTGGTGAATGTCATGAGCTGGCATTGAGTCCCTCTAGACCCCTTCCCTAGTTTGACATTTTGGGATGGGGCTGGAAAGACTACCTTGTAGCACATACATACAATGGCATTTGAAATGACTAGGGAGACATTGAGTAGGACATCTGGAGGAAGAAGAGATGCCCTTTGCTTTGGAGTGGTTGGTAAGCAGTCTTGGATAACAGGCTACTGTTCCTAGAGGCCCCTCAGAGGCAGAATGTCCTCTGTTTTCAAGGGTATATGGAGGATGTTGTAGACATTGAGTTACATTTGCCACAAGAAGATGTCCAACAAACCCAGCCCATGTTCACTGGATGATGCCAATGGTGTGGTAGATGTGCCCGTAACCAACAGGGCCCTAGCTTCAGGGATGTTTCTTTACCACACAAAGCCCTGGAAGTATGGAGCCAACCGCAGCATTCACTGACGTCCGACTATGCCTTCCATGGTATCTTTTTCATCTTGAACCTCCTAAATAAGGATTTGTATGAAGTTAGGATCTCCTCGTTGATTTAAAACTATCATAGATGTCTTCTGGCCTCAGCAGTACTGTTTGACGGTGGGGTGACGTGGCCGTGGTGGTAAAATAAAGGATGCTCCATCTCTTTGCAAAGTGTGAGGGGTAGGGGTGGGGTGGGAGGGCTGAAGTAACAGATGAGCTTTCAGACCATTGTCATCTTCCAGTCCTGGTAACATTTCTGGAGACTTGACAGGTTTCCACTGAATGAAAACTCATGATACCTTTACCTAAATCGTTAGCAAAAGGAAACTGGCAGGGACCAGGACAGAGGGTCTTTCCCCTCTTCCTCCCCTCCCGCCCTCTTCCTTCCTTCCTTCCTCCCTTCCTTCTTCCTTCCTTTCCTGGCTGTCTGTGAGGAGCAAAGCAGGTGGCTCCCCGTGGCTGACTTTTCATGACAACATGCCATTAGGAATTGCCATCCCGTTGATCAATCCTCTCGACATGACAGGTTTGCCGCAAGGCCTGGCTCTTTGAGCGCCAGCACTGTGGCTTTTCCCTCCTTTTTTGCTGCACTAATTGGTGAAAGTTTTTTTTTTTTTACTGTGCTGTGGCAGAGGAAAGTCTTTTGAACATTGTCACAATCAAGTGTTGACTTCTTTAGAATTGCAAGTAGATTAAGTGACTATCAACACGGGGGGGGGGGGGAGAAGCACCAATGCAGTCACTTCCACCAACATTTTGTGGTTTGAGTTGCATTGCAAAACCAACTAATTGGATTTACACCCCCAACATGCGCGTGTGTACGCGTGCACGCACGACTGAGGGCAAGTATTAAGATGATGGCCCTTTTAAACTTGCATTATCTTTTGCCATGGGGTGGGGACAGCCCTGCTGTTTGAAAATGGGGAGCTCATGTTGCCATATTGATTGAGGAAAACACATCCATTATTTTCTTCCTATAATTGATAGATTCAGAACAACCAGAACCCAAATGCTATATAACGGGCTGTCAATCAAAGGGTCACATACGACTCCTGATTGTAGAGTTTTTGTCTCACTAAGTAACTAACCGTGTTCTTCTTTCCAGAATCAGCATACAAAGACTCGCTGGCAAAGGGTTTGTTCTCTTGTATTGATTCTTTACTCATATCAGGAAGCTTACACTTTCTGTTCTGGCTCTGTATCAGGTTATTTTTTTCAACCGGCAATATAGTAACCCATTGTATGTTTTATAAATCACATCGAAACAGGATTAATATTAACACATCTTTGAGTGTGCACCCTGTTTTTATTTTCTGTGATTCAAGATATTTGCTAGGAACTTGTATAAATAATCTGTGCTTAAGTACATATTCCTTGGCAATGGGGAAAAATCACTTTTAGATGTAAAGCTGCTGAGACAGCTCGCATGAGGAGCCCATCCAAAACTGCCGTTCTGCCGTTTCACAGGGTCGGTGTTCTACATTCCTCGTCTTGCCTGGCTTGTCATGTCAGGTAATTCCAAATTGGAAAACAGTAGTGGAGAAAGTGGATCTTTGTGGATTTGTGATCCCCCCCACACACACACATACACACACACGCACACACACACACACACACACACACAAACCTTCATAAAATATTTTTTTTGTATTGACCATTATAGGTACATTGTGGGCACATTCAGAAGAATGCTGCTTCTATTCTGAGCCAATTATTAGCAAGGAGATGATAGCTATAGGAAAGGGTGACTTTAGGATTGTTGGGGACATTTTTAGTAAATTAGGCTTATGTTCACAGAGGAAAGGTGAGGGACAGAGTGAAGTTGTTCAGAATTACCCAGGCCTGGGGCTCCCCGAGTGACCGTAATCGCCCAGTTGTTACGTTATAGGAGAGAGGATAGCAGAGAGCCCAATTGCAAAAAGCAGCAGTTCATATAATTAATTTTGCCATTGTAAAAATCATTTGTGAAATTTGCATTATTAACATTATCAAGTCACTAGTTGGTGAGACATCAGACATGATGAGAGTGAAGGGCAGCTTAGGGAGAACCGGGCTTTAAACCCTCAGTAGATCGGAGTTAGGATCAAAGGCGCTTGCTTTATGTGGCTGTGCTAGGCTTTGAAGTCATGACTGCACCTACAGCACTCATTTCATCAAGTTCACTGGTGTCTTAATAGCAGATCAATAAGTTTCAAAGTCGGAGAGTTAATTTGATACCTAGTGCTGATGCGATCGTGCTGGGGAAGCCGGGAGAGGCAGAGAAGGCTGCCTATTAGCAACCCGGGTACAGAGCACACAAAGATGCAGATTAAGGACGTGTGTGTGCCCCTGAAAAGGCAGGCTCGGGTCGCAAATGGGGAGGCTGATGGTTGATAAAGCAAGGGGTCCTTAATTTAGACATCTCAGATTGTTTGGAAAGCTAGTCCATACTGGCAAAAATCTGTAGTGAGATTCATGCATGAATGTGTTTGCATAGGTCTCTGTTTGGTACTGATCGTGGGCAATGCATGCACAGGCCTTTCTTAGTAGGGGTCTCAGGGCCCCACATTTTATGGCGTAAAGTCCATTCATAGATTTTATGGGGCAGTATGGAGAAGAAAAAGGAACAATCTATTTGTGGTTTTTGAAAGGAAAGTATGCTTGCATCAAAGGGATGATATTTATCTGTTTTTAAAGTAGCATCGGAAATATCTCTTGAGTAAATAGCAGATATCTGTTCATGATTTGATACAAGAGCGAATTTATACCCCCCCAAAAAAAGAATTGTTCAGAATAAGTGTGAACCTCCAGCCCCGCTCCTTCATTATAGCCTGGCTCCATGTGCGTTCGGACTATGGGTTCCTTTACAGAACCGAGTCACCCCCCCCCCCACACACACACACACTTTGTCTCAGTTCTCCCCACGTAGGAAGGAGGTACATTTTGATGATCCATTCTAAAGACTTGTGAGACATGAAGAAACCAGTAGATAAAGCTCTGGTAAATTGAAAGAGAGAAGAGGAGAAGTTGGGGCAGAGTGGCATGTTTGTATGTGTGTTTGGCAGTTCTCTTTGTTTTTTGTCAATTTTGCTTGGGTCCTTCTAATGGGATAAGCAGAAACAATTGTGGAGTATGTGGTAGAGATGACATTGGTGGCCGCTGCAGGAGTCAGGGTGCAAGGGTGCTTTATTTGGTGAAAGGGAAGGCTATAAAGACACAGAGTTCAAAGATGTGAATCATAAGAAAGCAAAACCTTTAAAAAAAAATTGTGCAATAAGAACTTTGCCATCTGATGTTCAGCCCAGGCCTCCCAGCATCGAAGGTCAGATTCACACCCTTTTCGAACAAAACTCTAATTTAGAATGTTCATCTAAGGGTTGATAATGGCATTAGAAGGCCGGTGGGGTGGTCAGTGGGTGTTGAAGATTAGCTCTGTGGCCAGGGTGGCTTTACCTAGACCCCCGCGATTCACTGGGTAGATTAGCCATGACATCTGTCATTTTATCCCTTTACCACATTTAAAAAAGAAAACGGGGGTGGAAATATTGTCTCGAAGACAATTTATGTGGAGCAAACCAGTGAGGCACACTCTGCCTAAAACCTAAGAAATTGCTACATAAGTGTCTGTCTATATGTATGATTTTTTTTGTGCGCCCCTTCAGTCCGCAAGGCAGAGAGACGTAGATGTTGAAATGATTTGGGTGAATTCAAATAAATTGGTTATACCAGGTAAGCTACAAGTTTTTACCCTTAATTCCTTTTAATCACTCTTTCGCCTGTTTGTGGAGGAAGAAAGGTGCGGTGTGTTTGTGATCTCCTGAGCCATTTGCTGTTGGGCTGACTGTGTACTTCATTAACTTGCTGTTAGTTATTCCTGACAAAACTTTCATCTCCACTGTGCATGTGTACCCCCAAATCAGGCAGGCACGGCTCCTAAGGAGCAGGGAGAGAACTGTCTCTGATGGCGTTTCAGGAAGCGTGGTGGCTACCCGGGGGCTTCCTCTGACTTGGGTTGTTTCCTGGGTGCTGGCGGTAGAAAGCTGTCACGGTGAAAGGGAAGTTCGGAGCTTCTGTAAATGTAATGGTTCATCCTGAATAAAGTGAGAGAGACAGAACTCGGGATCTGGGGAATACGGGGCGAAGGAGCCGCACTGATGAAGGTGTCTCTTGTCAGATTTGTGTAGAATTATTTACTGTGCTGTCTTTCCTGAGCCGCACAGTTAAAGTGAAGACATGGAAAATTATCCCAGATGGGACGAACTGCTCATTCTCTGTTCTTTTTCTTTTTTTAAAAAAAAGGAAAAGATTTTTTTTTGGGGGGGGAGTCGTCTTTTTCATTAGAACAGTATGAGTAAAATCTGGACAGCTGTCGAGAAAGATACGCCGTCTGCATTTTTTTTTTTTAAATTTAGCTTCCACCATAACTAAATAGCTTGAACAGTACATCTTTTCTCTTTTTTCCCTTCATACATAATGATCTCTACTTCATTAAAAGCGTATTAATCTGGTTCCCAGTCTCTTGGGAGACACCTTAAGATGGTGATATTGTGGGTTTTTTCCCCCCGAATTGTTTAAAAAAAAAAATTCTAGCAGATTTGGTCCCTGTCAGTCAGAAATAATTGTGTTCTTAATCTTGTCCCTGATGGGTGACTTGGAGTTCAGCAACGGACCGGCTCCAATGACAAATACAGTATTAATATTCATTAACTGCTTTGACAATGCTAATTTTGATGCAGTAGTAAAGGGCCTTCCAAAGTTAGCGGCCAAAGCATCAGAGCTGCGCAAGGTGGCAAGATAATTTGTGCTGGTTTGCTGAGCTGAAGGCTTTTAAAGTCTATAGCAAAAAGCTAGGTACCACAAACAAAAAAGAGAAAGGGGGAAAAGTTCTGAAGCATTGGAAGGCAGGGCTGCGGAAATAATACGATCACAGTCCGCTAAAAAATTTGACACCTCTGATGCAGTTTCTTTGAGTGAAATTTCTACAAAGTTGCAACAAAAAAAAGCATAGCATGGTAAGTCAGCACATTCTTGATTTTGTTTAATCTTTTTGATCTTTTCAATTATCGCTATTTGAAGATCAATAGTCATTTTTTCCTACTATGCTTAGAAGATGCGCAGCCGTGGTTTAATATGTGTTAGGACCATTTGCTTTAAAGAAACACGTCCACAAGTTTTGGTAGTGTTTTTGTTTTGTTTTTTTGGGTTTTTTTCTTTCTTTTTTAAAACTTAGTCATGAAAACTGTTATACAGTGTATCCTTGTGAGATCTCTTACATTGGAGTGTTTTAATAATCTGTTTGATTTTTTGTATTCCCTCCCCCACAAAAAGTAGAATTCAGTGAGTTAATTAAGATCCGAATGTTGTCAAGAATTTTATAGCATTCTTTCAGGTGGGGGAAGAACCTTGGGAGTGAAGTGGTACTCCAACTTTATCTAAATTCAGCTAGCTTCCTCCCCTTGCTTTTCTGAATGGCATCAGATAGCTATTAAAGCTTAATTTCACCGGAGATCTGCAGAGCAGTTACTTTCACTAACTTAGGTGAACTCTCTCGGATTATTGAAATTGCTTTTATGCTTGCCAAGTCGGCAAACAAAATATCAGGGCTTTGTTCTTTTGATTGAATGCTGAGCTGGGGGGTGAAAGAGAAGAGTGAAAAAACCCTGCTTTTTTTTTATAACGCCCCCTCCCTCTTTTGGGGTGGATTGTTGTGGAACCGGGGGAGATCCCGGTTATTGTGCGCTTCTCTGTGAATGGAACTGAGCCTGAGCAGCCTGCGCCGCACGGTTGCTGCGGACTGCTCCTGGGAGCTGCGGGCGCTGCGCGGGCTGCAGGGCGGGTGCTGCCCTCCAGCGGGCCGGGGCCATCCGTGCGGCAGCATGCCCGCGAGCCGGTGGTGGCAAGGACAGCGCGGCGACCCCTAGATGGTAAGCGATGTGCCCCAAGTGCCCAGCCTTGCATGCTCTGTGCCCAGCCCAGGCCATATCCGCTGTCATTGCGCAGTAACTTTAAGATCGGCGCACTTTGACTGGTAAGGTCCAGATGGATGGAGCAGATTTGTTTTAGTCTCCTTTAAAACAACAACAAAAGGGAGAGAAGGAAGGAAAAGGAAGGAAGGAAGGAAGGAAGGAAGGAAGGAAGGAAGGAAGGAAGGAAGGAAGGAAGGAAGGAAGGAAAGAGAGAAAGAAAGAAAGAAAGAAAGGGTGGGTACCTTTCCCTTTCACACTATTATTGTTTAATTTGGAAGTATCTGCACTTAGAAGGCATCCTTTCCCATCGCTCACACCAAGTTAAAGCGACAGCCTCCGCCCTCCTTAGCCCCCCTCCTTCCCAGCCGTAAGTATTCTCATAGAGTGCATGCACTTTCACCTTCTGTGTGTGAATATGCAGATTTTGGAGTAATAGACAGCCACATCTTTCCTATAGATAAATGTTTACTATGTAGACCTGTCTGTCTAATCCTCTAAAGCTGGTCTCCCGGCCTTGTCATTTCCCCGTACTGGCATCTTAAACCTCTTTATCTAAAACAACAAAATGAACTTTGCCTGGAAACGGGGATCATGGGACAAGAATGGACAGTCTCGGGGCCCCTGCTTCACTTCTCCGCCACAGGATTTTACATAAGTGCCATGCTAAAAAAGGACTGCTCTCTGATTTTGTTTTGAGAAAGTTTTGTTTATTTTATATTTTTTTTATCCCACCACCTAGCCCAACTTTGCTTCAGGCTTTAAAGGCTTTTGACTTTGTTTTTTTTTTTTTTTTAATGGAAAATTCTAAGCATGGGTGTGTATCGAACAAGTCTAGGTGCTTTGGGGGTGAGTTCTGGACAGTGCCACCGGATAGCAAATAACCTTAAAGAGTTTCTTGGGAGAAGTTCTCAGTCTGATGAGAATTGAGAGACCCCTTTTCTCCTTGAGGGGGAAGAATCTGGAATCAGGTTGGCTCCTTCCCTGTTTCCTTTTCCCTTGTCCTAGCCCAAGTTTCCTGTGATGTTTGCAGCACTTGTGAAGTGATTGTTGCTGGGTGATCAGGGCCTGTCCATCACAGATAGAGAACTTTCAGTTTACTTAAGAAATTGCAGGAGCCACAAAAGCAGCTGCGGGAGTGTGGTGGTCTTGGTGAATAGAGGGAGGGAGGCAATTAGGGGACTGTGCGGTTGGGGCTTTTTACTTGTCAAACTGGAAGCTCGTTGCTTTTGTTACTGCCATGTAAAGGGAAATGGCAGGGTTTTGTTTTGGTATTAAGGGCCTTAAAGATTGCGGCTCCACACTTACACAAGAAGTCTAGATAAGTCCAGAAAGAGGCCACAGAGTAGTATTTTTTTTTTTTTTTATTAAACAAGAGATTAGAAAAATGAAGAAGTCCTACTTTTTTGTTAGCCGTAAGCCCTTCCAGCCCTTGTTTTGGTTGATTCATTTTTGAGGGGGGTAAAAGGGGATTAACTTGCTCTATGCATTAACATATCTCTTAAAGACCTACAGTTCTGTGGCCTTGAAGATAAACAGCTGGCCAGCCGGGCAGTCTGTACAATAAAGGGAGACCATCTCCTTCATCAAAGTCAGGTGTTTTGAGTCCGGGAAACCAAATCTTGGCCACTAGTCTTGCTCTTAGCAAGACAAACCTAGGGTGTTTTCCTGTGTGCTTGCCGACTAGAGCTGTGCTGTGTGTTTGCTCTTGAAGAGCATGAGTTAATTCTGGAATTCAGTCCTTTAGACAATCTGCTGTGTGACTGTGACTCAACACCAACTTGGGCAACCAACCTCTGAGCGCACGGGGCACACACACACACACACACACACACACACACACACACACACCCCACCCCGTGCAAAGGGGACAATTTTAAGCCTGTGCTATCTGAGGACCTCAAATTAGGTTAAACTCACACCAATGTACTCAACCCCGGATCCTTTAAAAGCCCCAGGAAAAGTAAGTTAGGCTCGTCCCTTTCCTTTTACTTCTCTGCTTGCCCTTTCCCTTCCCTCTTCCCGGGAGAAAGCTGACACAGCCACCAGCTAGAGAAGCCTGCTAGCTAGAGGTATGGCTTGCCATGTCACTGGTGCTGGGCCTCCACTTTCCCTGCTTGCAAGGAGGCCATCTGAAAATCAGGCAGCCTCATGCTCTGGGAAGGAAGAGAGGATGTGCAGACAGGGCCTTACAAGGTGTCACTTTTGTGTCACTGTGACAAGAAAATATACTTCCTCCCTCCCTCCCTCCCTCTTCCCAATGCAGCCCTCTCCCTAAGAAATTTGTTTTGAGGGATTTGACAATCTTGCAGATGAAGAGCCTGCCTGCTGCACTCCCAAGCCCATCCTTTCCCCTCATGGCTGACCGGAATTTCTTTGCTACTCTTAGCTCTGTCCTTGCCACCCAAGGTGAGGGAGGGGGACTTTTCTTAGGTGTCCTGAGCTGGCTGGGGAGAACGGGCCTCCCCCCCTTTCTTCATGGGTCCTGGAGTAGTAAAGATTAGGAAGTAGAGGGAGGTTTGTATCTTTAAAAAAAATTAAATTGAATTGCAGCCAGCTGAATTAGATAGCTAAGTGTTTTAAAATTTTTTAAGTATTTTTTTTCAGGGAGGGTTCCCCATGGGAAGGACCCACAAAGCAGTAGAGCAAGCCAGTGTGTCCAGCAGAGATCTTGAAGCATTCTCCGGCTTTTGGGATGCAGTTTTTCAGCTCTTTCAGTGAGCTGTATAAAGGGAGGGGGCACTGGGAAGAAAAGTGAGAGAAGCTGGGAGGGAGGAAGAGCAAAGCCGGTCCAGGCCCATCGCAAAGGTACAGAGAAAGTTGTTTTTTTTTTTTTTTTCCTTTTTTCTTTTTAGAGTGGAGAGAGGGCAAGACAGATCTATTATGTACCCCAGGGATGCCATGTTAGTGGGAATGGAAGATTGGAGTGGGAAGGGAGGAGCAGTGGCCCCTGGGGTCTCTCTCTTGCAGCAGTTGGGCGCTTGGCACCTCAATTTGAATTGCTGGGTGAGTAGTGGTGTGTGTGTGTGTGTGTGTGTGTGTGTGTGTCCACACTCGTGGTCTTGACCATGAGACCAGTGCTTCCTTTTCTTCTTTGAAAGACTTAAAACAAACAAACAAACAAGCAAACAAACAAAATCTTAGGCAATGGGAAGTGGGTTGAAGCAAGAAGGAATGGCCCTCACAGGCTATGCGCTATCCCTGAGGGATTTTGCAGCATCCTTTTGGGGGAGAGGAGAAAGGGTTAAAAGAAGATGGGGAGGAGAGAAAGTCTGACTTTCATCCTAGTTCTTACAGCTCCTGGCAAATGGACTGTAGTAGCTTCACCCACCTCAGAGGGTTGCTACCATAAGCAGAGAGGGGAGGGAGAGCGGCCTGGCCCCCTGCAGGGACCATGCCTTCCCAGGAGCCCAGCTACTGACTGTACATGGACTGTTTGGGTTTCATAGTTAACGATAACGATAACTCTCCCTTTGGTTGTTTTTATTGTCACTCTCCAAATTTGAGATTGGCCTTTCCAGGCCCTGATGTTGCTGGTGTCATTTATATTTTGCAAATTTGGTAGAAAAATGTTTTGGGGAGCTGATGGTGGGACCATTGACTTCTCTTACTGACAACGAGGACGAGATCCCGGGCGCTAGGATACACCGCTATCCGCTCCAGCTCTGGCTCATATCTTTTGCCATAAGCAATGTGGATGGATATTTTCTTGAATCTGCAGGCAATTCTCGCATTATCTTTATAATTACTACAATTACTTTTGTTGTTGAATGGCCAAATAAAAATACTTGAGTGTTTGACCGGGTTGGATAGGAAAAACATTTTTTTTTCCAGAGAGAAATAAAGCATTATGTAGACTATGAGAATGGCTGTTAAAATAAACCACTGATTGTCATATTAAAGGCCAACTTGGTAGATGGTTCTCTGAAGGGGAACACGAGGCATTAACACGTGCAAGCCTTCTTTCCGCTGCTTCCTAGTTCAGCCTCGTAAAAACTGTCAAGAATCACAGGGACAGGGTGCTGACTGATGCTGTGTGAGTAGTTTCATATTTCCCAAGACACCTCTGTCCCCTGTCTGCACAAATGACTTAGAACTTTGTTGTCCTGTAACTCAGGGGAGGGTTAACTTCCATTCTCAGAGAAGGGACTTGCTTTTCAGAGGCACATTTTCAACTCGCGTGGCCCAGACATTATAACAGTTGTGTTGTCTTAGCACGCTGCCCTACCGGCATTTTCTGGAAGCAGCGAAGGAGGCAATCGTGCCTTCTCAGGGAAACCTCTGTTGGTGCTGTTGGTGGGGAGCCCTGCTGAGCTGAGTTCTGGAATTTTTTCTGTAATACTGTGGAATGTGGTGCAATCTTGTTATACTATCCAATTGCATACTTGTACCCACATTGGAGGACTCAGAAAAATTGAACATTGCTCATCCTCACAGACTTCCCCCAAATCAGCCTAGGATCATAGGGAGCAGCCACCACACTTGCTTCGGCTTGGCCCATAGTGACTCAGGGTCATTCCTCTGGGGTCCGTTATTCATCCTACATAGCCTTTAGAAGAAAGGATGTTGAAGTTTGGGACATTAGCAGGACAAAATGGAGCAGCCAACACCTCCGTTTGTCTTCTTTCCGTGTGCATGCGCCGATTCTTCCTGAATCCCGGAGTCTGGGTTTGTGTTTACTGGGCCACATGATGAGGTCTTTCTCCTCTAGGCTGCTTTCCAGGGAGAGAATGTACTTCTTACTGAGGGAAAGGACTGCTTCTTGAGCTCTATGGAGCAAGCATGATTTTTTAAACACAGATCTGAATTCCTGTTAGGCCCTGGTGTGGGAGCTGTAGGCAGCAAAGGCATTTTCAGGCAGCTGTTCCCTTGTAAGTAAACTCAGAGGGTGTTGTCAATTTTGCTCCTTACTTTCCTTAAACTTCCAGGATATAATGACCATTATGTACTTAAAATTTACTCTCAATCAAAACGGGTGATTTCCTTTCCATTGTGTTTAGGGACCCAGGTCTTGGGATTGTTGTGCTCGGGGGATGGTGGCCTGGAAGTCGTTATTGTATTTTAAAGTTGTTTCACATTGGCTCATTTGGAGGACTTCACTTGGAATAGGTTAGATTTATTCTTGGCTCTTCTAGAAACAGCTGTATCCTCTTACCCAGTTCCCAAACATTCTCCACACACCCAGACGCCCAGCAAGATTGATTATGCTAACGCTAATCATTTAATACCCAAGTAGTGGAGAAATATTTGGCCGGAGGGTGGAGGTCGCAAATTCCTGGGAAATTACTTAGGGGTGAAGTGGCTGCCCCTTCAGCTCTGAACCCTGTGAAGGATTGGAACAGCCCACAGACCCTGTTAGGAAGCGATGGTGCTGGAGAGAGGCAGGAAGGAGGAAAACCCTGGAAGCCTAGCCTGGACCGGTGGGCCAAAACTTCAGTGTGCAAATGTTTTAAGGTTTAGCTGGGGGAGGCACAGGGATGTTTTTTTTTTTTATTGGAAAATAAATGAGAATGAGTGGCAATAAATTATGTTTAATGAACTTAACTGGGAGGGATAGTTCAGGAGCCTTGCTGGGTGGACCTGGCCTGCAGTTTGTACAGAGCCACACGCCTGCAGCACAGCTCTGTTTTCTAGGCTTGAAACCCCACTTTGCTTGTGTACCCCAACGCTGCTTCTCCCCATCTCCACTTCAGGCATTCCAAAAAGATCACTAGAAACTGCCGAATTTGACTCTCTATGCTCTCAGCTATGGAGACAGGCTGTCTGTTTGGTGTGTTAGCAGTTGGGTGATTATAGTGTTGGAAGGCGCCCCCTCCTTCCAACGAAGGCAAGGTCTGAGGATGGTTTGAGCTAGCAGTGTGTATGTGCACCTATGTGAGACTTTCACAGAATTGGACTGCACCTCTCTCTCCTCTCCTGCCCAGTCATTTCCTTGTAAGGAGAGAAACTATGAGTCTGCAGAATTGTGTGTGTGTGGGGGGGGATTTCATCGTTCCTCTTCTTGCTGAGTAAATGGACTTGGGGGGGGGATTGATGGTTTACAGAACAAGTAAGCAACACCAGCCATCACCGCGGCTCTCAGTCTCAGTTGTAGAAGACGAAACTTTGCCTCCTGCTGGGAAGGCGCTTGGCACAGCCCTCAGCCAGGTCGATGCTGGTGGTCATGTCTTTTCTTTATCTCACAGCAGACCTCTTTCTGCCTTGCTTTTCCATGTGAAACTCAAATGCAGAGTAACCTTGCTTCCCTCTTTCGTTTATTACTTTGGTTAACAGAGCAGTAGCAATCGAAAGTTACCTGGTATACAACATGAGGCATGGTCAGCCAGGAGAAAAGCCCCTCAGCCGAAAAAGAACAGCATGCAGCTTGTGAAAATACCCTGGGTTGCCCCTGCCAGGCTTCTCATGGCTGAGGGGAAGTGTGAGAGGTCCTGAAGAAGCCTCTCTAGAGTGAGGAAGGCCATGCTTTCCGGGTTAGGTATGAGGGGTTTCGCAGGATACAGGATGCTGGCCAGCTGAGCTTGGCTAGGACAACAGGCACATTGCCCAGTTTCTTAAGCAGGACATCTTACAGATGGTGTTGCTTAGTGTTTGGGGTGCCAGTTTTGGGGTAGGGTTAGGTTACACTGGCTGACTGTCCTACCCTCTTCTAGTGCAAGGCCTAAGAAAAACAGGATCCAGTGCAAGGCTGGGAGAAAAACTGCCAAAGCCTTGTCGATGACTAGAAACAGCTCACCCTAATCCCTTTCCCTCACCGAACTCTGTTGCTTCGGTGTGTATGAAGGCTTAGCTAGTCTCTATTGGGCTCAACACAGGTGTAGTAGGCAGAAAAATGGGTGTCTATACTAATGACCCCTATTTGCATGTAAGCCTACCTGCCCTGGGACAGACGGGCCTTATGGACCCACTGCACACCCCGTACCCACACTGAGGAGTGGAGAGAGCCGGCAAATGCTCTGTATTGTTTCTTTTGTTAGCTGTGCTGGGCTCCTTAAAGGTACTTTCTGGCCCCATCTTTCTCCCGCAGCACGAGGGGGCAATGGGAACTATTGAAGAGGAGGCTCCATTTGTTCCCACTGTCTTTGAAGTGAATGGTGAGCTCCCAGTTCTAGGGAGTTGAGGGGTTGGGGTTAGAGGGTGGTTAGTGGAGGGATCCAGAAGGTCCCAATTTCTGAGCAGGGTTTGGAGGGTGTATGGGTGCCTGGCAATGGTCAAGTCCTGAATACTAAACCTAAGGGTTCTTGAGAGGTCAAAGGTCATCCACTGGATCTCTCTCACTCACCCCCACCCCCACCCCACAGCTGGATGAATGCTCCTGTGGGTGGAAAGGCTTTGTGTGTTCTGAGGGCCATTGAAGAATCTTTTCTTTCTCATTTAACTATTCAGTGCTAACACACACGGAGTTTAATGAAGGAACCAGGGAGAGCCTGGCCTGGGGGTTGCGAGTCTGTCCAGGTAGAAAGCTTAAGGCTCCAGTGACTGGGAGTCCAATGAGTTTTGGTCCCTTTATATACAAAAAGCTTGCCTCCTTTGATGAGTTCAGGGTTTTAGATAGTTTGTTTATTTTCTTTGGTTTCTTATCAGCTCAGAACCAACCACATATAGCAATTGTCACCAAAACTCTGCTAGGGCCTGGCTGTGCTTGGGAAGCAGAGACAGCCCTGTTCAAAGCTCTGGCTCCCACCTCCCTAAGCAACCTCATCTAGACAAACCCCTCTGAATTAAGCCAGTGCAAGAGCTTGCCTGGCAGGGTTGGGGGGGGGGGTCGGGGGCCTGGCAAAGTTGGGGTTCTGGCTGGGTCTGGGGGAGCTGGAGACACTTCCGATTTCCTCTCAGTCCTGAAGCATCTGTGTCTGGGGAATGTTGACACAGCCTGGTCTCACAGGCTGCCTCTCACTCCATCAACAGGGCAGTTACTGCCCCAAGCCGGTCTGGCTTATGGGCATTTCTAAGGTAGCTGTGCATTAGAACAGTGGAGGAATTGGGGATGCTGAAAGGTTAGCAAACATCGCTCTACCAAGGTGTGTAAAAAATACTTGTTCACCTACTGTGTGGAATAAATAACAGAGGCCAGCCATTCATACCTGTTCTGTGTGGCTACACTGAATGAATGAGACTGTTGCTCAGAGGTGCACATCTGTGCTCATAGAAGCAGGGGCAGGTCTGAGCTGCTCTGGGCATGGCGACAGGGCTTTGGTGTAGTCATTGGCTGGTCCCTTTCTTGCTCTGGGACCAGCAAGACAACTTGCTTAAAATGGCTGCAGGGGTGAGTTTCTGGTCGTAATGTGCCTGCACGTGTGAACAGCTGTAGTATCCTAGCTTTGAAACTGTGGAGTATCTTGTGCATATTTGGGTTCTAACTATTGTTTTTTTTTTTTTTTTTGTGGGTGTGGGTGGCCCAGACATGCATAGCTTTGTCGTGTTCTGAAGATATCCGTAATAGGCTTTTCACCTGAACCATCCCTGACTTGTCACTACCATGACCTTGAGCATTGGCTTAGCTGCCAAACATTTTGTAACCCAGACCCTTTTACAGATATACCCAGGGAACACAGCTACATAAAGGACAGCGTGTTTTCCGTTACAGTTAGTTGTCTTAGAATTTGGACCCCTGTCTATGAGAAAGGGTGTAGGGACTGGGTGTAGAAATACAGCAAGCATTTTAATCTCCCTTCCCTCTCAGTCCTGACTGCGGCTTTAATTTAGTCCCCATGATGCACTTCTGGAAGTGTGAGCATGACTCCCCCCAGTGAAGTTACTTTTCTCCCAACATGTAGAGTGAACACAAAGCTTGAAGATCTCCTTAAGAAGCGAGAGCTGCTCAGAGAGAAGGGGAAGGGAGTGGACCCTGGCCATTTGAATATCTTGTTTCACTTATGCCAAAGCTACTGTACAGGTTCTCATCCAATTCTAGAGGATGCATTTATCTCCAGGTTTTTGTTTGTTGTTTGTTTGTTTGATGCTTTTCACTGTGAGATCCTCCGTGGCAGTCTTATCATCAGCACAGTAAAGTAGTTCATTTCCCCCATGAACTATTCAGATATATTTATTAAATACAGCATTGAAGAAGGGTGTGTCACTTGGGTGGGGCAGTCACGGACCATCCATGCTCCTATGTGGGTGATGATTTCCTTCCCGTGCACAAAGGGCATGTTCTGAGACTGTATTTTCCCCCTCTGTGAGTTGAACTGGAAGATATTGGCCTAGTGTAACTAGCATCATTTATATTATCCAGATTGCATTTTACCAAGTTCCTTTGCATTTATTGCATGTGTGTCTGTATCTGTGTGGGGCACTTTGAGTGCATGATCTTAGTCAATCCTCATAACCCGGCAGGACAGGCACAGTATTTACCTGGAGGCAGACATGAAGGAGACTGAGAGGGTGGCGGGAAGGAGTAGGGAAGGGAGACACCACTCGGCCAAGCCAGTGAAGCAGAGTCTGCGTCCCAGTCCTCCTAAAATCCACAGTTGTCACTCTCAGGTTCTGATAAACCAGCATAAAAACCATCCTAAAGACACTGCTGTAACTGAGATGGTGTGTGCCAGCTTTGAGCGGAGTGTGAGGACCACCCAGCAGGCATCTCAGATTCTGAGTGGATAGTGTTGATGGAGCCCAGCCCTTCCAGAAAACAGGTCCTAGGGTTGATTGGCCCTGTCGTGTTCTACCACATGTACTTTAGTTTGGTGGCTTTCACGTGGTATTAGAGATGGTATCTGCTTGCTATAACAGGCTGGACATTGCAGGATTCAGAGTTCCAGAAGACACAGCCCTTGTCTCTCAGGATAAGTATAGTGTGCTCCAGGAGAGGTGTGTACTCCACCCCAGTGATGGGAAGAATTTAATGTGGAGAGAAAGGACCTTGGGGTCCAAAGTTAGAGAGACACAGGTGTTTACTAGAAGAAAACCCTTTGTTGTAAGGGATCCAGGTCTTGGCAGGTGGTGTGGGGTAGCAGGTAGCTCCTGCCTTCTGTGTATTTGACCTTGGCGTTCCTCCTCACTTAAGAACAGGCCAACCTTGATAGACTGTTGGTCATGTAGTTTCTGAGGACTTGCTGGTTATATAGTCAAGGTCATGGCCAGTAGGACTCCCATTCCACTCCTAAAGTCAGGTAGCACCTAAAGGTTCCGTTTGTTTTCCACTCTCTCCACTCCCTGATCATCTAAACACTAGTGGAGAGTGTTGTCTGGGCAGGAAAAGAAAGCACTGGCTAGGCTCAAAAATGATACAGGAGCCTTGGAAGCATCCACTGAGCTCAGACTTGGTTAAAATTATCTACAGAATTAAGTCCTTTGCCTGCGTTACTGCTATCAAATGCTGTTGTTGTCTTTCCCTGTAGCCAGAGAGAAAGAGGGTTCCCCATTAGTCCTGCTTGGAAGATAGCTTGTGGTTGGTGGCAGACCCACCGTGATTAACCCTGTAGGGGAAGCTGTGTGATTAACCCTACTTGGAAGATAGCTTGTGGTTGGTGGCAGACCCACCGTGATTAACCCTGCTTGTAAGATAGCTTGGGACTGGTCACAGAACCACCATGTTTCCTGCCAACTCTTTGCTAATCTGCATGACAGTGATGATGAGCCACTGTTAATAAACACACCACATGTTAGGTTTGTGCAATCCTTCCCCAGGTGTTCTCTGAGAACAAGGGCTGGTTTCCCGTGTAGAACTCACATCTAGGCTTCCCTGTGCCTGTGTGACCCTTGAGCCTAGGTCTTCTCAGCTGTGGCTAATGAAGGAGCCACTCATGTTGCTCCATATCCACACCCAGGTCCTGTTTCTACTGAGAATTGGCCTTGTACCAGGGCTGCCTAACTCACAGAGATGGCAGCTGCTGGTTTACCTGCCCACTTCTGGCACTGTCTACCTCCCTGGTGGCTATCATACCTGACCACTGCTCAGGCGGTCCCTGAAGCAGGGTCAGTCCTATGACTCCTGGACCACAACCATCCCTGTTTGTGAGATACGTGGCCTGTCTTGAGAGCCATCTGCTTCCTTTCACATCACCAGGGTTTCTCTTTCCAAACAAGTTGAAAACTAACAAAAGGCAGCCTTAGTCTTTCTTTTCCCTCCTTCCCTCCAGGTAGTCCCCATACCATCTCTATGTCTTTCTTTTCCCCACTCTTTCTTTCTTACTACTGCAGTGGGAGCTCCTCCCTTAATCCTCCTCAATCATTCTTGACAGAAGACTTTCCTAGGAGTCTTCCTGAAGGACCTCAGTGTGCTTCCATGAAAGATGGTCACCGGCTTGGGCACAGCAGCTCTTTGCCTCTGTGCACCCAGCCTGGCCACCATCGTGGTTGCTGACTCTGGGGGCCACTCCTTTCAAACCTTTGAGAATTTTTACCTTCATCATTTTCATTTGCAAAAATGGTAGGTAGGTCCCCTGAGCAATTGACTAGCCCCTTTCTCTGGAAGAATTATGGTTTTACAGGAAGCTGTGAACGGGGTGACTGGGGGATGATGCGCTTTGGGGATCTTCTAGGAAGACCATGTTTATCTTTCCAAACACGCCATGGGGAAATAACGCTTCTTTGACGATGCCTTTGCCATCCTTAACCGTGGCGGGAAGCTACTCTTCCTGTGTTTTATGCCTTTCTCGGTCTATTTAAAAAGCTAGAAAGGGAGCCAGGAGGAAACAGGGGGAAGAGAGCTAGCTGCTCAGTGGTCCCTGAACTCAGGAGGCACTGATGGGCAGTGCTAGAACCTGCCTTCTTCTCTCTTAATGCAATTCCTTTTCCTTGATGTTAATGCAACTTGTGCCCTTCCTAGAAGTAATAAAAGGAAATGAAGACACATTCTGAAATGAAACTTGACTCTAATCCATTCATCATCTAATACTAGCCTCTTTATCTTCTCTGGTACCTAATCTGGTTAAATGTCCCTGTTGTAGGATTTTAGTGAAAATCCCCTATTGGGAATAGGGTTTTTTGCAATTGGATTACTCTCAGTAAATGGCCCAGTAGTTCGCTTGTTTCAGCTTATTTTTTTTTCCTTTGTGATCTTGCTGGGCTGAATTATAGCCCAGCATCGAGGGGGAGGGGCCAGAGCAAGGGGCAGAGAGGGGCGTGCTTGGAGAAGACCTGGGGAGGAGGCAGTGAGGACTGCTTTTTATTTTCTTTGTTTTCCTGCTTCTCTTCACCATCCACTCTGCCCCAGGACAACAAACACTTGTATTTTATTAGTTAGAACTACCCATTTCTCAAACGCATACTGTTTATTAGCCCAATTCATCATCATCCAGTTAATTTATTAGTGGTCCCTGATGGTTTCCTAATGAATCAGGGCCGAGGTAATCTGCATAAAATATGCAGGTGCCGGCTGGGCCAGAGCTTCTGGTTAAGTTCAGTCTGCCATCCAGGCCTGAGTGTGAAGGGTGCGATCCTGCTGTGTCAGAGACTATGGAATTAGGGGGTGGATGAGGAGACTGTAAGGCTTTGGGGTTCCAGCCTTACCAGGTCTCTTGTGAATGAAGATTCCTTTTTCCTGAGTTACCTATGAAGCCAGCCTGCCTCCTAGAGGTCCCTGGGGTAGTCGATTCCACCCCACTGTGTGCCTCGCCCTGCTAAGCCTCTGCTTTTGACTCACCTGCTGATGGGAAAGGTGCAAAGCCTTAGGTTCTGGTGGTGACACTTGGTGATGTAGGTAGAGGGTGCTCATAGGTGAACCCGAGGCAGGACAGTGTGGAGAGCAAACGTTCTCCTACTCCTAAGTGGATTAGGGAGGTGGGGTTGGGCAGAGTGAGTTCGGGCATCTTACAAAGTCAAGCCAGGAGGGTGTTACAGGGGACATGGGGCTCATGCTCTGAAGTTGTAGGCTGTGGTGACCCAGCTCACTCACCATGTCTTCCTCTGTTCTCCCTCCCCCCACAGTCGAACAAGGTCCCGGTGGTGCAGCATCCCCACCATGTCCACCCCCTCACTCCTCTCATCACCTACAGCAACGAACACTTCACCCCGGGAAATCCACCTCCACACTTACCAGCTGATGTAGACCCCAAAACAGGTAAGTTGGGGGGCTCTAAAGGCCTCTGTGGAGGGGAGTGGTATGAGGGGGTCTTGAATTCTCACCTGGGAGCTGAAAGGGAAGCTCTTAGGGGGTCTGGAGCCTGGTGTGTGTGTTGGGGGGCAGTTTCTCCCTCCTCTTTGGAGAAATCCACTTAGAGGGATAGGATTTATACCAGGGCTTTTGGGGGGAGGGCTGGCTCTGATGACCTCCCTAAGCAAACCAAGTAGTAATGGGACTGGTGGTGTCTCCTGGGTACTTTGAGCTTCCTGAGACCAACATCATGGTTTCAAAGGGATCCAGTCACTTAAGAGTGACTTGTTGGTGTATCCTTAAAGGGACCACATCACCCGGGGTCTCATATTCCTTGTAGATTCTTTGCAATTTATTCTTCCATTCCAGTATCTTGGATGTGTTTTTGTTGAATCCATTTTACAGATGTAGAAACTGAAGCCTTGGAAGCTTTCCTCATTTCAGCCAGCAGTGTCTTGAGCAGAAGGTGCCACACTGTCCTCAGCCACTACACCTGTCCCTTTTTTTTTGTTCCCCCAAAAGGAAATTGGTGAAAGCCAGGGCTGCTTATAGCTCCCCCTACGGCAAGATTCTGTATGGCAGACAGCCGCTTCTCACAGACAGGCCCTCTAGACCTTCTGTGTGGATGCCAGATAGAGCCTGGCAGTTTTTGACTGACTGGAGGAGGCGACCAGCCTGCCCCAGGCCCCCGCAAAGTACAAGGCTCCACTTGCAGCAGGCAGCGTCTCATTTGAATAATGGTAGGCCAGGGAATAGCTTTTAAATGGTTATCGTAAACCATATGATTAACGTCTAAGGACTGTTTATTTTTCCTCTGCGAACATTCTTTCAAGTGTGCAAATGGCTCAGTGTAGGGTCCAAGCCTGGCTAATCTGTTTGCTTTTTGTAACAGAGAGAAAGCAATGTCTGCATTAAAATGTCACCCAGGGAGACTTAATTTACAGATTAAAAGCTTCCTGAATGAATTTCTTGAAAAATGAGATAGTTTTTATCGGTGAACGTTGCCGTCCTGTCCCTCCAATTCTGGGTTGATTCCGGCACCTTCTGCACATGTTGCTTCCCGCCTGGACTGGGCAGCTGGGCAGAGCCATCCCTTTCAAGCCTAGTTACTCTCAGGGTTCCACATCCTGAGGATGGATGACCACATACGCGGCTTGTGCAGTTAGGAAGTGAGCCATGGTGACACTTTCAGCATGCAATCTCATGGGCCTCAGGAGAAGGCTCATGGTCCCTGACCCACGAGTACCCAGCCAGCAATAGGGCTGGTGCCCACAGATGAATCTGCCCTCCAGGGATCAGAGTCCAGAGTTGAGCACACCGGGCCACCTTCTCCATACCTCCCCAGGTATGATGGCTCCCGGGGGAAACACCGCCTGGCATCTGGTGGTTTCTCTTCATGGAGGAATTGACCAGCTACAGGAGCTGAGTCTTTTGAAAGAAATCAGGCTCACCTCTCTGAGTCATAACTTAAAATGAATTGCAAGGCATGGCCATAATCACAGCACTTAGGAGGCTGAGGGAAGAGGCTGTGAGTTCAAAGTCAATGTGGGCTGTGTAGTTAGACTCTGTCTCAAAACACTAAAATCAATTAGTTAATTAAGCCTTACAAATTAGCAGTATAACTTTCACATTCTAAATAAAGGGTAACGGACCAAGTTCCAAAGCGAAAGGAATTAGTGATTGTGACTTCTCACCTTGGTGTGCCAAGCTTTTTAGTTTTGTTTTTTTTTTTTTTTTTTTTTTTTAAACTTGAAGTAACCACTTTAGTCACACAAAGCAGTAGTAGCCAAGATGGCATCCTTCTTGGTCTCATTCACTCAGTCACATGAGTCCTTCCAGAGCAAGCTAACTCGCTGAAAACCCACGCTGTAGGAGAAAAAGAAAGCTGCAGACAGCCCTCTCCCTCAGAGTTGGGAATGACCTCCAGCTGGGACTTGAGGAGAGACAACTATTTTCCTTATTCGTTCCCTGCTCCCTCCCTCCACAGCCCTCTTGCCTTTTCACTCATACCTAAAACCCATTGCTTCTTCTCGCAGGAATCCCACGGCCTCCGCATCCCCCAGATATCTCTCCGTACTACCCGCTGTCGCCCGGCACCGTAGGACAAATCCCCCATCCGCTAGGATGGTTAGTACCACAGTAAGCAGCTCCAGTTTTTAATTCCCATTTTGTTTCTTGCATGAGCATGTTTATTACTTATGTGTGTGTGTGTGTGTGTGTCGGTATGTGTGTGTGTGTCGGTGTGTGTGTGTATGTCTGTGAGTATATATGTCTGTGTGAATGTCTGTCTTTGTGTGTGTGTGTGTGTATGTCTATGTGTCTGTCTCTGTGTGTCTGTCTCTGTGTGTGTGTATATGTGTGTATGTCTGTGTCTGTCTCTGTGTGTATGTGTGTCTGTCTCTGTGTGTGTGTATATGTGTGTATGTCTATGTGTCTGTCTCTGTGTGTCTGTCTCTGTGTGTGTGCGTGTGTGTAAGCATGGATGAGTGCCTGTTCACAGAGGACAGCTGGTAGAAAATACAGGAAGTTGCTGTTGAAGTACCTAGTAGATTTGCAGAAAGATCACACCATTTCAATGAGCTGTGTTGACAAAGGTCAGTGGTAATTGGCACTCTAAACTCAGCGTCCCCAAAGATGTCCTGAAGCTACTCTGGGAACTGCAGCAGGCCATGAAGCTGATTTGGGCTCTTTCGCCAGTGGCAACCCAAATTGGACTCACATTGCTGGGTTGAGCTCTCTCTTTTAGGTATTGCCTCGGTGGCAGCAAGGGAGTGGGAACAGGAGCAAGCTGGTGGTGAAATCTACTTGAAATTTTGGAGTGGGAGTGAAGGTTTTTTGTTTTTTTTTTCCCCTCAGCCCACAGATCCCAGCTACCATTCAAACCTTCACCGTGAAGGCAGATAGCGACAGTGGAAGGACACTCAGGTCATCCATCCAGCGTCTCTGAGATTTTTTGCGTGGCTAATGCTTTAGCCAACTATGGTGTTCCAGAGGGACAAGTAGAACCCCCCATTAGCTTTCAGGGACTGGGCTGCCTGAATGTTGACCCCAGTCCCTGGCAGTGTCCAAATAATTTCACTGCCACTTACAAGTTTAAAGTGTGATGTGTTTAGGAACCAGAGCAAAGGAACCTTAGTAGCGCATGTGAGTGCGTGCATATAATGTTTGAGATTCTATGGTTTATGCATCTCTTTCTCCATATTATCAGTGACTTCTAGCTTTAGAAAACACAGGGCAATGTTGAGTGCTGGAAGATGCAAATCCTGCTGAAACTGTCAAGTTTGGGTCTTAGGGAAGACGGACTTTCATAGTCTTAAAGGCAATAAAAAATTTGGAGTAGTGCCCCCATTCTAGCCCCTTTGCTCCAGTTGGACAGATGCTGGGCTATTTGTCTGTCTAAAACAACAGGTTGTGTTATGCAGTAGCTGTGCTAAGTACCAATTGTGGGTACTGTTTCTGTTTCTTTGTCTTATTTTTGTTTGGTGAGGTAGACTTGAGGGTTGGATCTGTTTCTTCTGCTTCTTCTCCGCTGGATGGGGCTGCGCCTCATCGGATGGGGAGACACTGCAGGCTAGATAAAAAGGAATAGCCAACTCAGACAGCCCTCCGTCAGGAAAAGTTGTGTGTCTTTCATGAGGATGCGATTCTGCATGTTGCTGTATTTTTTAATTATTGTAATGAGGTGTGATTGTCTATTGGTTACCCACAATTCTTCTTGGGGACTCTCCCCCCCTGGTAACTCTTGTCAACACTTGTTAATTTGACAAAAGGCTACAAATTAAGCTCTGTTAATTTAATGTTTTCTCACCGAGATCTAAATACCGAAAGAGGCCCAAAGCGCAACTGAAGTCCTTTGATTCGCTGTCCTTTATTTTGGTATAAATTTACATTCATTATTGTTTTCCTTTGGATGTGTAGCCCTCAATTAGTGTGATGGCTCCATTAAAGCAAGCGAGACTTCGCCTTTAATTATTACAACAAAACACCTAGTCTCAGCTTGGGGAGAGGGTCTCTATTGACACAAGCCGAGGTTATAAAATTTAATTAGCCATTCCTATCAGATTTATGGCATTCAAATTGTTCTGTGTTTCTTCCCTTTGATCCCGCCTGTACAATCCCCAAGATTTTTGTTCTGATCAAATGAGAATAAAGCTTACTGTGCAGAGAGAACTTCCCCTCTTCTTCCTTTCCGGTTCCCACCCCAGCCTTATTTCTGGTCTCTCACTTTCTGTACCCCTTCTTTGTAGGCAAGGTCAGCCTGTGTATCCAATCACCACAGGAGGGTTCAGACACCCCTACCCCACAGCCCTGACAGTCAACGCTTCTATGTCTAGGTGAGTTGCAGCGACTTCTCAGAAGGCCCCTGTGGATGGCCGCCAGGCCGCCAGGGCCCATGAGCGTGTGGGGGTATAAGCATAGGAAGGCCCCAAAGGTGCCTGGACCTTTCGAGGTAAGCGACTGCCTGTCTAAGATGGTAGCAGTCTGTCCACACAGCAGCATTAGCGGTGCGGGGGCATTGCCGCCCGCCCGCCCGGGAAGGGAACCCGGGTTCGGTTCTCAGCACCCACACTGGCAGTTCACACCCGTCCGGCACCCGAACCCGGCGCCCGCTGCTGGCCCCCCAGCACCAGGCTCCCATGTGGTGCTCATAGGCGCAGGTGCACACACTCACTCATCCACAGAAATGGACATGGTGATTAGAGTGGGCGGGGCTTCAGGGGACGTGGTGATTAGAGTGGGCGGGGCTTCCGGGGAAGTGGTGATTAGAGTGGGCGGGGCTTCAGAGGAAATGGTGATTAGAGTGGGCGGTGCTTCAGGGGAAATGGTGATTAGAGTGGGCGGTGCTTCAGGGGAAATGGTGATTAGAGTGGGCGGGGCTTCAGGGGAAATGGTGATTAGAGTGGGCGGTGCTTCAGGGGAAATGGTGATTAGAGTGGGCGGTGCTTCAGGGGAAATGGTGATTAGAGTGGGCGGGGCTTCAGGGGAAATGGTGATTAGAGTGGGCGGGGCTTCAGGGGACATGGTGATTAGAGTGGGCGGGGCTTCAGGGGACATGGTGATTAGAGTGGGCGGGGCTTCAGGGAAAACTGATAGAGTGGGCGGTGCTTCAGAGGAAATGGTGATTACAGTGGGCGGTGCTTCAGGGGAAATGATTAGAGTGGGCGGTGCTTCCGGGGGAAATGGATAGAGTGGGCGGTGCTTCAGGGGAAATTATTAGAGTGGGCGGTGCTTCAGGGGAAATGGTGATTAGAGTGGGCGGTGCTTCAGGGGAAATGATTAGAGTGGGCGGTGCTTCAGGGGAAATGATTAGAGTGGGCGGGGCTTCAGGGAAAGCGGATAGAGTGGGTGGTGCTTCAGAGGAAATGGTGATTAGAGTGGGCAGTGCTTCAGGGGAAATGGTGATTAGAGTGGGCGGTGCTTCAGGGGAAATGGTGATTAGAGTGGGCGGTGCTTCAGGGGAAATGGTGATTAGAGTGGGCGGGGCTTCAGGGGAAATGGATAGAGTGGGCGGGGCTTCAGGGAAAGCGGATAGAGTGGACTGGGCTTCTGAAGTCTTTTTTTTTTTTTTTTTTTTTTTTTCCGAGACAGGGTTTCTCTGTGGCTTTGGAGGCTGTCCTGGAACTAGCTCTTGTAGACCAGGCTGGTCTCGAACTCACAGAGATCCACCTGCCTCTGCCTCCCGAGTGCTGGGATTAAAGGCGTGCGCCACCAATGCCTGGCTAAGATTTGAGAAAGAAATTGACGGGTGCTTTGGAAGTCCAGATTCCCGTTCAGGGTCTATAATAAGCTGTGTCCTGGCCCGTCAGAGTAGTGGTGTCCAGTAGAAATTTCATGGGATCCGTGCTGTGTTTTGCATTAAACCTTATGTTTACATTTTTCTTTTCTCCCCCCACTTTTCATGTTGGTATCACTTTAAGATACCCCCACCCCCTATCACCCCGTGGTGAAATTGTTTTTTAGTGGCTCGTTATGTTTGTCGGGCATACTGTGTGGCTGCAGTATTATATTTACAACACAATGTGACCCCGGCACAGCTACCACTCTTTCTTTTTTTCTTAACTCAGCTCTCACCTGTGACATGCATTTACACTTTATACACATCTCAAGTTGACTGAGCACATTTGAGGGACTTGAGGACACATGCCCGGGGACCATGCTACTGACCTGCACAATGCTGCCGAATCTTCCACAGTTGAAAAGAAATTATGTGTGCATCCATTTCTATAGATTCGGATTTAAGCATATATACCATGTACATATGTATCCCGAGGACTCATTTTCCTCTCTCTAATTAATTCTAGCTAATTTTTCAGTGACTGCTAGTTTACTCACAAACTGGTTGGCAGCAGCATGTTTAAGTAGTCACTAATTGCCTCTAATGATAGTTTTATTTTATGTTCATCTGATTTTCGGTTCAGTTAATTAAATCGGTGGAGGTTTAGACTTTCCTGATGGGCTGGAGTAACCAATCCATTTTGATGATGCCACGTGATTCAATTAGCATGCAGTACACGGCAAGGATGCTGTCCCCCTGCCTCTGCCTCCATGCTCTGTGGCCAACCACTGGGAGCCAAAATGAGAGAAGGGGCTGACGGCTGCCTGGAATGCTTCTTTTCCTGCTTTCAGGACAGCAACTTTTGTCTGGGACAGAGCGAGACTCACACCCACTGAGAGAAGCAGGCTGGAGTGTAGCTAGAGTTCATAGTTGCTCCATGAATATCACTCGGCTTGAAAGAGCCATTCTCCACATGTGAGATCTCACCTAAATCTCAGAATCCGTGCCTGTGTGAGCCAGGCAAGAGAATGGTTTTCTGCATCTTCTCTGCTGGAGAAAGTAGAAAGGTTATACTCATTAGATGGATGATGTCGTCACAGTCCCCGTACAGCGTGGGAGCGAATGGGAAACCCCCTGGGAGGAGAGGGGAGGGGCTGCTTGTGATCCTAACTCCATCCCAGCGTTCACATGCTGCTCCCGATTCTTCCTCCTGCTTGTTTGTTCAGAGCATCCGGAGGTTGAAAGCAATGAAGTAATTGTAGGATAGGGAATGGGGGTTAAGCTTATTGATTGAATTATCATTAGGAGGCTAGCTGATGATTTATAGGTCGAAGGGGGTAGTGGGAAGAAAGGTTAGGGGCTGGTGGTACATGGGGGGAGGTGGCCGATTCCCCAGGTAGGCCAAATGAAAGGTAGCTAGTTAAAAAGCGTATACAGCAAATTAAATACATTATTGTGGTAATGGGGCGACAGAAGTATAGGTCTATTATATGTATGGCAGTTACAGTAAATGTAGGCAGCTTGCCCTGTTCCAGAACACCCTTTGATATTTATTCTATTCAGCAGCAGGGCCAGGACTTCTCAGAATTAAGTGATGGGTCATTATACTTTAAACACCGTGGAGAAGCCTAGATTGGCAATTAAACAGCACTTGCTGACACTCACTGGTGCCACCCTGTGACCCCCTTTAGATTGAGATGTTGGAGCTCCGGGCCCTCAGCCCGCTAAATTGGGCAAGGCTCTTCTCATGACGAGAGCGGGCCCTGAAATCTGCCGGCTTCAAAGGGAGCGAGATCATGTATAAACCATAATGTGGGTGCACCGTGGCTCACAAAAAATAAGGCAGGAAGAGATGAAATGTTACAAGTGCAAGGGGGAAAATGAGAGAATAATGACAATCCTAATGTAACTCAAAGCAGGATTGTTGCACGGGAAAATGCATCCTACCGCTTGTGCATAAAATCAAGGCCGGCAGATGACATGCAGCTAACAGAAATGTGTCAACAGTGAAGCAAAGTGAGCGCGAGTATGAGAGAGGCCCCTGAGACAGCCAGAAACAAAAATTAGTTGTCCTTAACAAGTTAAGGTTCATCATTATACTCTGGCTTGGAGCCATAAAAGCAGACGGGGGTATATAATGAGCTGCTTAGAATTTTTTGAGGGTGTTTGTTGCATTTCATGAAACAGTTGTCTGCAGAAAGGGGTGAAGGTGTGTGTATGCATGGGCCACACACTCACACGCAGTCTTTCTGCTGTTGTGCACTTTTTCATGTGTACCCACACATGTAGAGGTCAAGGGACTCACAAGCGTTTGTTCTTTATAGTGGCACCCAGACCCTCCACCCCGAAACTGTGCTCAAGTCTCATTGCCTTTGCCTTGCATTTGTATGCATATGCATCTGCACACAGGCCAGCACACATTTCCACACTTTTTTTCTTTCTCTCCCTCGTGTGTATGTACGAGTATTCTCACACAGCAGGAGAGGAACATATGTATCTGAGACACTCATAGTAAGAATCGCCCGCCACTCCACCCGCCCTTCACCGAAGGGCTTCCAAGAACACATCTTGACTTGCTTTTGCTCTGTGGCCCTGGGAACAGTGGGAGGAGCAGGGTGTAACTTGAGAGCTCAAGGGTCTGCTTCTCTTTTCTTTTTCTTCTTTTTTTTTTTTTTTTGGTTTGGTTTTTAAGGGGACAGGAGTGGGTTGGTTGTCACCCCACACCCCCCCACACACACACACAAAATCTCTCTGACTACTACTAAAGTATGTCATTGTTCCTAATCTCTGGTACTGCCTTAAGTTTGCAAAGGCTGTTGCAGTAGAGGGTGGAATTTCTAAGGCGGTATCTACAATGGCTCTGCGATCCCTGAAAAGGTCAACATTCTTCATGGGTATTTTTGTCTCCGTTAAGATATTCTGAGAGTGTTCATTCTCTAATTTTTTTTAAATCCCTTTTCGATTGGACATTTGTTATATTATGTATTTCCCCCATCCACTTATGGAAAGAACTGCTTTCTCAAGAGCAGGATGCTGGTCCATGCTAGTCCCTGGGTTGTGGGTTTCCTCTTCTGGTTTGGCTTTATTAGAAGGGCTGCTATTTCTTTACACCATTTAGCGATCTGTCTGCCCTGTTTTTCTTTTTTTGGGGGGGGGTTCGAGACAGGGTTTCCCTGTGTAGCTTTGGAACCTCTCCTGGCACTGGCTCTGAAGACCAGGCTGGTCTGGAACTCACGGAGATCCGCCTGCCTCTGCCTCCCCGGTGCTGGGATTAAAGGCGGGCACCACCAACGCCCAGCCTTGTTTTTCTAATCACGGTGTTACTTTAGTTGAGTTGTTGCTTTCCCACCAGTTCAAACAAAACATACAAAATTTGACAGCCATTTGTCCTGTGGAGCCGAAACTAGCTTTGTGTGTCCTGGCAAACTTGTATGTTGGGAAATGCTGGTTCAAGAACTGAAGTGTGTTCTGAGGACTTTCCCAGAAGCAAGTGCTGTTAACTTTGCCTTTTCTGTGATTACGATTTTTTTGTCATTGACAAGGCTTTTGAATGATGCAGAGGTAGTGTATTAAGTAAAAGTAAGACTCTCAGAGGAGAAAAGGCACATAAATCAGAATCCGGTGCTTCGGGGTGTGTGTGTGCGTCCTCGTCCTTCTAAAAACTAAAACTAAAAATACAAATTTATTCAAAAGGCCCGTGGTTTGAGATGAGAGTCACGCAGGAACTATCAGAATTTTTCTCTGTGTGTCTCTCTCTCCTGTTACCCTTAAATGGTGGGCACAGCAACAAAAGAAAAAAAAATGAAGATTTGATTGCTCTCCATCACCAGAATGAGGCCTAATGAGGCACATGGAGCATTGTCAGGACTTGCATATATGTTTCAGCCACGTTAATATTTTATTTAGCTGTCAGTACACAGCAAACGCTGTCACCTGTCCTCCTAGAGCTGACCAGGACTTAGGAAATTGCCATTCTGAGAAGTTGCAGCTCATACCTCAGAAACAAAGTGGATGTGCGGTTTCTAGCTGGTAGTCCAAGCCCACTTTTCCGCCCACGTACATCGGCTGAATTTGTCTTTTGCTAAAGATGTTAAAAATCGTAATGTCTCGTGTCGGTAGCAATAATGAAGGGGAGGATGGGCTTTGGTGACAATTATGGGAATCACTATGTTTAATTTATCACTAATTAATGCTGACAGGCTTCACATGCCTTGGGTTGCTTTCACGGGAATGTTACTGCGCCTTTTTTTAAATTGTGTGTACACAACCCTCCTCATTCCTTGATTTTGATTCTGACGATTTACACAGCTTCCTGTCTTCTAGGTTCCCTCCCCATATGGTCCCTCCCCACCATACTCTCCACACGACCGGCATCCCTCATCCGGCCATCGTCACACCAACAGTCAAGCAGGAATCCTCCCAGAGTGACGTCGGCTCACTCCATAGCTCGTAAGTGTCACCGTTGTTTCATACCCTGTGGCCCTATTCGATGCGCCACCATGGTGGCCACTGCTTGGTGGCTTTCTGGCCAAGGTCAGCTTCTCTTGTTTGACCCTAGGGAGTACCCAGTCCATATGGCCTCTGGCTTCCATAGAAAGCAGAACGTGCTCTCTAGCTGGTCTCATTGACTGTCACACTGCTGCTCAGAACCCTGGGAAGTAGGGTCCACCACCCTGTGCTTTTCCTCTGCCCTGGGAAAATGTCTGTTTGTAAATCTCTATGAAGTGATTTCAGAATTTCTCACCAGCCCGGCCTCCTCCTCCTCCAACTGTTCTGGCCCATGCTCCAGGGCTGGAGGGTCTAAAGGTGGAAATGAGCCCTTCATGTGAAACCTCCAGGCTTTGCTGGGAAGGAGGAAGGAACATGGGCTCCACTTTGTGGGGCTTTGACTGCATTGTTGTTGACTGGATGGTGTGTGTCCCTCTCCTTTTGTCTCTATCCAGAAAGCATCAGGACTCCAAAAAGGAAGAGGAGAAGAAAAAGCCCCACATAAAGAAGCCCCTCAATGCATTCATGTTGTATATGAAGGAAATGAGAGCGAAGGTGGTGGCCGAGTGCACACTGAAGGAAAGTGCCGCCATTAACCAGATCCTTGGCCGCAGGGTAGGTGGCCCTCTGCGGAGAGAACCAGAGTGGACCAGAAACAGTGACAGGTGTCCCTTTACACCTGGCTCTTAGAGCATTGCCCCCAACACTGCCACTTTGAATCCTTGAATGGCTTCCATTGGTCAAGACCATTGTGCTTTTGAGCAGCATTTAGGATAGCCACCTCCCTCGTCTTCCTGCTGCAGACATAGCAAAGGACAGATTACATAGAGGGCAGACATGTTTTCCCTGGACCATTGTTAGTGCCAGGACCTGGCAAAGCTGCCAGTATCTGCACATTCTAGCATGTCAGGGTAGACTCGTGACCCTGCAGCTCTGTGTCTCATTTACTGCCACAGTGTAGCTTGTGACGTTTCTACATGTCTTTCTCTCCCTGCCCCATGTTCTCTGCAGTGGCACGCCCTGTCCAGGGAAGAACAAGCCAAGTATTATGAGCTGGCCCGGAAGGAACGACAGCTTCACATGCAGCTGTATCCTGGCTGGTCTGCGCGGGATAACTATGTACGTGGACCACTTTCTGGAGAATTCAGTCTTTGTGTACATATTGTGTATCTGAGAGTTCCCAGAGCATGGGTTATGGCCTACTTGAACCAGGCCTCCAGACTTCCAGACCATGCATTCTGTCCCTGACCCCCAATCAAGGAGATTGTCTTTCAATGTGACTGTGTTATATGTTAGCATGTGGTCATTCCTCGGCAAGCAGGGAGGAAGCTGGCATCCATGTTCCCACCCGGGATCGGGAGATTGACTTGGGTGTCTGTACCTCTTTGCCCATCTGTCATCAGTGATGTAGCTTTATAGAGACCGCACTAGATAGAGGGGTGGGGCATGTTTAACTCCCCACAGGCTTTCCAGCAGGGCCTGTAGTCTCGGGAGGACAGCCACAAAAGCAACTGAGGCCAGGCTGTCACAGGAGCTGGAAGCCTGTTTAAACCTGAGAAAGGCATGATGGGAATATCCCTGAAAGTAGCCAGCAGAGCTCGGCTTTGGGTAGGGAAGATGAAATGATGCAGGGTTCCACAGAGGTAGAGAAGGGTATGTGTCACATGACACATGATATGTGTGCTTCTGGGCTCTGTTGGCAGATCAAGATTTGCTTGATTTCCTGTCTTGCTTCTTAAACATCATCTTAATAGGACTATTGTTTTTACTACTTGCATTGATGGCACGCAACAAATTTATTGTTCTGGAGCCCCTGTCTTTTCTCATCATTAGTCCTGGTCCTGCATTTTACCCAGCAGCCTTGAGCTCTCGGCGTCTTTCCTCTCTGGATGGATGGAATGTCTCCAGCTTTGTCTCTTTATTGCATCATGCTTGATCTCATGAGATGTCTCTTCCACCTACTCTGATGTCAAAAATCAAACCTGTCTTGCTGCCATCACAGGCCTCCTTTCCTCTTCCCTCTTGGAAAAGTCATGGAGCCAGAAGACTGTTTGCCTGTTGGTGCCAGTGGAGAAGATGGGCGGATGGACTCCATTCCTGTGGTCATCCTCCATTCCATTGATATCATAGCTCTTTGAATTTCCTCCACTCTTTTTCCTCAGCCCTGTAAGGCTGGAGGTGGGTTCACCTGCAACCTGCCATGTAGCTGAGGAGACTGGCTCAGCTTCACAGCAATGCCTTTGCCCACGTCCTTCCAGGCCTCCCTGCCCCAGGCAGCACTTCTATTCTTGACAGACTGGCACTTATCACTTGCATCATGAGCTCTTAGCTATGTGGTACCTTTCCACTGTCTTTGTGTGTGTTGCTGGGACACCTGAGTGGTTGAGCCCTCCCACAGGCTCTCTGTGTACCCCGACCCAATCCTAGGTGACACTTCAGCATCAGGCACCCTCTTGTCCCTCTGACCCATAAGAGCTCATAGGGTTCAACTCTAGTTCAACTCTGGCTTGTTACTCATCCAATCACTGAGAAGGCATCCCAGAGCAGGATTTAGTTTCTCTATAGCTACCATGTCCCAAGACATTCTAGGCATCTGTGTCTTCACAGGGCCTTCATATAAAAACTGCCCAGTTTGTGGACCACGTGCCATTTACACTAGGGGATGGGTATGTGGTGCTCTCTGGCATTGCACAGAATGAACACAAAGGCACAGACAGACTTGGTGACAGTGTCAGAAGCATTCTATGTTTGACTTGCAGGGAGTCATTTAGACACAGTCCAAGCATTCTGTGATTTGCATTCTAGATTTTTCTGAAGGTCCAAATGCCACTTGCCCTGCCTCCCACTCTGCATTGGAAGGTAGCTTGAACAATTGGAAGGAGCCTGAGAAGGAGAGGGGCTGGGTTTAGAGGTGAATTGGATGTAGGACTGCAGGAGCTTAGCCTCTTGGACACAGGCTCTCAGGTTCCTGTTTCAGTGTCTCATTACATACGTGTGAGAACACATGCTCGCTTCTTCCTTCCCTGCTCCAGGAAACACACTGGGGTCAGGGATTTCATACCGGCAGCGTTTGTGAGTTTGAATATGGTGGGAACTTATAAGTAGTATTTCCTTTTAACCAACTGGAGGTTCTGCAGATGGCTGTGGCTACTGAGAGGCCCAGAAGATTCTCATGGGAGATGTGGTCTGAACCAGCCTTTCTTGTTCTCTCAGCCAAGGGGGGCTTGGAGCCTTTATGTCACCACCTGAGGAAGTATATTGGAAAGAAACCCCATCTGGCTGCTCAGACTTGGCCTGTTCTTTAAGACCCAGGAGACACTAGCTGGGTACCATAGTAACAGCTAGCTGACCAGGCACCATAGTAGAGCTTTCCTTCCTTCCTATATTAACGGTTGCATGTGTCCACCTGATTTTTTTTCTCTCGCTCTCATTTCTTATACTTTTTTTTCTTTTTATCTTTAAAAAGGAAGTGGTCTCCCCTTCTATCTTCATATCTTCCTCCCATTAAAGCACCATCCCTGTTCACCAGGAGCTAGTAACCTGCACAGCCCTTTGCTCAGTCATGAACATGGCCTGCATTCCAGGTGTCAGTGTACAGCAGGGAATTCTGTAGGGGGACCATGAGATGGCCCTGGAGAGAAAGAGAGAGAGAGAGAGAGAGAGAGAGAGAGAGAGAGAGAGAGAGAGAGAGAGAGTGCATCTCACTTACAAGCACCCTCAGGCTAGACCACTTCTTGAGTTTTTCTTCTGGCTTCCGCCCGCTCTGAAATAGCCACGTGGCATACTTCCTATTTTCCTTTGTGTGCCAAGAAACAAAAGGATTTGGTGTATATCTTTATAACTGGCCATAGCACACATTCCGAGTGACACAGACCCCATACCCTCAGAGGATAGTGAAGCCCTCTCCAAAATAGTTGGACTCATCCAAGCCTGAGACCACCTTGGGGTTGCTACACACATGCCGCTATCCTTTCCTTTTTGATGTCTATGTCACTGCCCCATAAAAACCTTTAAGCAAAGCAAAGGTGGCAACACTCACACATTCTGAAGCACATAGATTTGTAGGGCCACAGCTGCCTCATAGGGGCCAGAGAGCCTCCCTCTAGCCCTGCAGTGGGTCAGTGTACCCCAGATCCTGGCTCGCTCACTTGATAGGGTCAGGCTGGCATGTGGCAATGACTTAAGGCAGTCTCCTCACCCTTGAGGTATCAAAGAAGGGCTTCTGTGGAGGGTCACAGACAGTACTCAGCAGAAGGCACAGCCTGTGCCTGAGAGCAGTGCTTTGGGACCACTTGGGTCTACGCTCTAGCTCCACCTCATCTTAGCTGTGCCAATTCAAAAACATTGCCTAGCCCCTCTGAACCTGTCCCCATTTGTGACACTGGAGTGATGAGGATGCATGTGCTGTGTAGAGCTGTTGCTATTTGGGTCACGCCTGTATCCTAATGTGTACTTGACCATGCTGGCCATTGTTAGTGTTAGGAGTGGCTATTATCATGAAGAGGTAACCTTATAATAGTCCGTAATTTTAATACCTGTTAGGAGCTAGCCATTCTAACAGCATGATAATACACATGATATAGACGGCTCCTATTGTGCCATGGTTACAATTTTTCAGCTTCACAGTGGCATGGAAGCAAGCCCATACAACCATTCTACTTTCTACATTACAGTCCATGGCACAAGCCGTTCAATACTTTTTGATAAGGCAGTCTTCATGGTAGATGACATTGAACACCTGTAGAGTACCCTGTGTGGTTTGAAGTGGGCTGGCCTAAGCTGCCATGTCCTGAGACATGTTATGTCCATGGGCATAACACATGCATTTGTGACTTGTGATCTCTGTGACCAGTGATGTGTTGGTTGGGGTGCAATCAGAGGAATACCTGTATCCAACATAAGAGAATGGGGGGGGACTCTGCCCCTTGCCTGTGCAAGTGCACTCTGCAATTTTGAAAGAAGCCCAGGTAACTGTTGGTTCTCTTGTACCTCCACCTGCCTCCTTACCACCTTTTAGAAGGATCACACTACTAGAGAAAAACTAGAGTGGGTTTCTCTCTCAGCGCAGGGCAGGGATGCTTTGGCTTTCATAGTGAGATACTCTGGGGCTGGTAGGGCAGCTGTGAACCACTAAAGCCCCCCAGGGTTCTTCGTGGCTCTTTGGAAGTGTGTTCATCCTGCTCCCACCATGGCCTCCCATCCCTCCTGAATCTTCCTGGCCCTTTCTCTTGCCCTTTATGGAGTCAGATGTCCTCGGTCAGGATGAAAATGGGTGAAGGCCATGAGGTCTTTCTACACCTACCTGCTGACATCCCCTTTCCTCTAAGAAATGTGTGTCCCTCCGGCTAGGCAGAGTGCAAGGGTTAGATTCATGGGGGGGGGGGGCAGACTGGGTAGACTTGGAAATGGTGGGGATAGCTGGTTCATCCTGACTCTCCTGCCGTGTGAATCCAGACATCTCCCACCTTGTCCATTTCTGGACCTAATTTCCTGCCTTTCATCTGTTCATCTAGGGGAAGAAGAAGAAGAGGAAAAGGGACAAGCAACCTGGTGAGACCAATGGTGAGTGACAGTGGTCAGGATGACAGAAGAGACATTAGTTGGAGGGCCACTCTTATGTCAGGCTTCCATCTGGGGGAGGCAGGAGAAATCCAAGGCCAGGACGTTGTGGGGAACCCGTCTTAGGGAGCCTTTTCGGTTTATGCGTTTTAATTAATTGCTTCACGACTGCCCTATTAAAGCTAGTAACATCCATTGTTGCATGAAAAGCCCGTTGTTATTCTGGCGGAATGTGTTTTAAATAACTGCCAAGCCTGTAACTAGAGAGCCAGCGGTAGGCATGCCTCTGCTGGGTTTTGGACAGCCTGCTTATGTGTGTGTCTGAGAAGGGGTGAGGAGGGGCCTAGGGGGCCAGGACAGGAGTGTGTGAGTGTTGGGTTAACTGGCTGCTCCTGAGTGTTCCAATGCATGCCTTTACAGTGGTAAATTGCACCCATTTTAAATTAAGGAGGTTTGCCATTCAGTAGAAGAAACTAGAAATACTGCATAGGCAATCAAGGTCCCTTGGAGAAGGCCAGGCTTTTACAGACAAACAAAAATTTTGAAGACTTTGTGTAATTTGTTCTTTTTTTTCAGAACACAGCGAATGTTTCCTAAATCCTTGCCTTTCACTTCCTCCGATCACAGGTGCTAATGTCCTTTTGAGTCATTAAAATAGTTGATGAACTGTTTTTTCATTTTTCTTGCCATTTATAGTTTTATTAACATTAAACACGTATGACATTTGAACATCCTTTAAAACAATCATCTACACGGTTTCATTATGTTCAGTAGATTTTTTTTCCAGTTGATTTTGTTGGTTTTATTTATTTTTTATTTAACTTCTGTTTCATTTACTTATTGTTCCCATAACAGTTATTTAAGCAGTGATGACAGTGGTTTAGAGCTGAACTAACTGTGCAAATTGAATATGCAGTATTTCTTTAAAAGAGACTGGTAAAGAAAAAAAATGGAAAAAAAATTCAGTAATAAAACCTCCTTAATCTAATGGCTTTTTCCGTTGCCCCACTAAGTTTTTCTCATGCCAGCATGCAATCGCAGTATGATTTTTTTCTTTGCTTTTTATTTATTTATTTTTTGTTCGTTCGTTTGTTTGTTCTTCCTTTTGCTTTTTTTGCTTTTATCATTTGCAAATCTGCTAGCCATTTGCTGACCATGCCTGCCTGCTTTCATGCCGCTAGGAGCTTCTAACACTTAATAGCTCATCCCATGGCCTGTTCACCTTTCTTCCCTCTTAATATTAATGAAAATAGATTAAAAGAAAAAGAACATCCCAAAAGCTGCAATATCCCAATACCCACAACCTTTTTCTTTCTTTATTTCTTTCTGTTTCGTTTCATTTTGTTCTGTGTTTATTTGTAGTGGTTTTATTTTTTGTTGTTGTTGTTTGTTTCTTTTCAAAACTGTGGTACTCAGAAGAAAAAAGCATGTTACAAACTCAACTCCTTCCTTTGCTTTATTTTCTTCTTTGAGAAAAAGAAAATTGAGAGAATTTAAAAAAAAAAGAACTAAACAGAGGAAAAAAATAATGAAAAGACAAGTTCTTGTCTATTGCCACCCTTTGGGTGGCTGGAACCAGATCTGACCGTCCTTCATAAGGGATACTGCAGCTTTATTTGCAACAGCTAATTTCACAAGTTGAATAAGTGTGATTTTTTTACCTTTTTTTTTAATTAAAGAAAGTTAAAAAAAAGTCAATATTTTGCTATTAGTAACCCGGTCATTGATTTATTCCCTTTTTTATTTTTATTTTTTTCTTGTTTGTATCTCTCTCCCCCTCCCTTCCCCTTCTCTCTCTCGCTCTCTCTCTCTCTCTCTCTCTCTCTCTCTCTCTCTCTCTCTCTCTCTCTCTCTCTCTCTTTCTCCCCCTGCCTCCCACGTCCTTCTCCTCTCGCTCCTTTCTTGAACTCATTCAGACCTGAGCGCTCCTAAGAAATGCCGAGCGCGCTTTGGCCTTGATCAACAGAATAACTGGTGCGGCCCCTGCAGGTGTGTATAGTCTCCCAGATTCGCTGTGCTGGTTTGCAGCTCTCTCTCCCGTTCTTCCTCCTCTGGCCTGTTGCTTTGTAGCTTTGTGTGTGGATCATAGGAAATACCAGGGAGCGGGGACACTGCCAATGTGTGGGCTCCACGAGGGATGTGCTTGTCTGCCAGCTGCTGCTAGCCAGAATGCCACTGTAAAACAGTGTGTGTGCCTCCTCAGGGCTGAGACTCAGATTCCAGCGTGCCCTGGACCAGGGAATGTTGCCTGCCAACCCCCTTCCTTGTGGCAGCCCAGGATGTGCTCATCCTGGCCTGGGTAGACGCCAATGATGTCACCTTCTCCCCTCCTCTTCTCTCTCTCTCTCTCTTTTTATTTATTTTTCATTGTTTTTTTTTGTTTGTTTCTGGTTGTTGTTTTCCTTTGTGTGTGCTTGTAGTGTGTGTGTGTGTGTGTGTGTGTGTGTGTGTGTGTGTGTGTGTGTGTTTTATTGTTTTATTTGATTTATTTTGGCTCATAGAAGTCCCTTCTTTCAAACCCCTGATGAGGGACGATTGTCAAGTAGAACCAAGAGGATGCAGAGAACAATTAGTGGAGGCTCACATCCAACTAAACACAACCCACCATTGTGTTGTATTTTTTTGTGTTTACCTTATGCTAACAGATGCAAATACTCCAAAGAAGTGTCGGGCACTGTTCGGGCTTGACCGAATGACTTTATGGTGCAAACCCTGCAGGTACATGACCATTCCGAGGCCTTGGGGACAATCAGAGCCTTCTGTCCTTCCGCTACTTAGTGGGTCGATTTATTTTGCCCTCATTCACATCTGCTTTCCCCACTGACATCAATGACTAATAAACTCTCATTCTTCAGATTTTCCTTGCTAATTCCATACTGTTTTCCCCCCTTCCCCTTTGTTCTTGTGAAGAGCATATCTCTGGTGGCAAGGGCTGACAGCCATGACCTAACACATGAAGACAGGCACTGAGGCTCGTCCTGCTACTGGTCAGCCTGCCCCTCTCCCAGGTGTGAAAGAGTCAGAGCTTGAATTTGGCATTGGTGGCATTCCCACGCACTTTCCTTAAAGCTGCTGAGAGAAGTGCAGTGCGGCAGGCTGCCTTTTTAAAAAAAAATCCTTTTTTTTTTCTCTCTCTCTCTTCTCCCTCCCCCCTCCCTTTGGTTGTGTTATGTTTAAAACACGTATCTGTATGGAGGAGCTCGTTAGCTGACATTGTTTTACAGAGCTGAAAAAGAAGCGTGGCATTGAATGGTGTGCACCAGCTAACAGCCTGTGGGTAGTGAGGGCTGCAGCCAGATACTGTGCAGCATTGCCAGGCCTGCAGAACAAAGTCAAATGTGACTCCAGGCAGGCGTAGCGTGGGTCCCCCCTTGCTTCAGAAGAGTCCACACTGAGCCCCATGACCTGCCTGCAGGTTTCCCACCTCAGGGTCCTGGCAGAGAAGGGTTAGGTACTTCCTTCTCGGGGAAGGGTGCGCTCCAGTACCCATCTCCTTTCCTTTGCTTCTAACGACCACGTTTGGTTAAATTTGTTGTTTCTCTGTTCTGATACAAGCAGTCTTTGAATTTGGAATATTATGATGGTAGGTATCTCAACACCCCAAACACGCATCCCTGTTCGTAGTGCCTCCCGCGTCACGTGACCCTCTTCTCCATCTCCCCCGCCGTGCTCCGTGTCTAGACGTTAGATCAGATGTTCATCCCATCACATGCATGCCCACGAGTCTGCCCTGTCTCTGCTCCCCCTTCTTTGGTGCCAGTATGAGAGAGATTGCTGACCACACAAGACCCCCAAGGGAGAGAGGGCCAGGGGATCCCCCGACAGGAAGCTACACAGATGACTCTGTGGTCTGGAGTAAGGGAATCGGGCCTTAGAAAGGCATCCACCCAGCAGGAGAGCAACTAACTATGAGCAGACAGCACTCAGACATGACCTGTCTCACAGAGCAGCCTCAGGACTCCAGGAGAAAGCTGCCTAAGGATGTTAGGTATGAAACTAGGGTGAGCCAGGGAGGTCAGGGACCTGCTTAACCTCTGTAGGTAATCAGTTGGTTAACACTTTATGAATGCCCAAGGTAAGACAGTGGAACACCCTGTCATAGCAAGTCGCAATAGACACCCTTGCCTGTGACCCACAGTGAGGCTGGTGCAGGGAACAACTTCATAATTTTATTCCTGAATTGTAGGGGACAGTGTGACCATGCCCTGACAAGCGTGGTCAGGCACACCTGTAGCAGCTTCTAGCAGGTGTGGCTTACACTGTCCACTACACTGAATGGTCATTTATGAACCCTTTCTTTTTTTTTTTTTTTTTTTTTTTTTTTTTTTTTTTGGTTTCGGATCAGTTGCTGCAAACTTAGCCTTGGCTTCTGCTTTGGAAACTATTACTGACATTAATAAGGATAGATCACCCCCCCCAACCCACCATCCTCAAATATAAGCCATCTTTGCTTAAATCCACGGTACTTTATCTTCCTCCAACCAGGAATTTCTTGATACTTTTACCACCGTCTCCACCAACAACAACGTTTTAATTGGGTTTTTATTTTGTTTTGCCAGATTAAAACCTTTGTAGCCTCTTTGTCCTTGAGCAGCTTGGTTCTTAAAACACATGTTGGGGTTTCGTCTCTAATGCAGCATTTCCATTGTCAAAGAGGCTGAGATGTCCCTGGACAGAGGACATGGAGCCCAGCAGGCCCCTGTCACTCCCCAGCCTTCTTTCTGGCCTCAGCCCCTAGAAAGTTCAAGCTGCCATGTTTCTTCTGTTTTGAATATTTGGATTTTTTTTTTAAGTTTTTGGAGGAATTTTTTTTTTTTTTTGGTGCTGTAAATGTGTTATGAAGCTTATTTCTGCTATCTGTTTGAGAAGGACCTTCCAAAATAGGACCAGGAAGCACCCTCAGAATGTGTACAGGAGAAGCTACAGATGGGTGCTCATGAAATGCCTCTAAAATGGGGAGTCACCCATTCCCCAGCTCTTCTTTACACATCGACATAACCACACTGAGCTGGATGCTAAATCAACAGGACATTCAGAAGACAAACAAATACACACACACACACACACACACACACACACGCACGCACGCACGCACGCACGCACGCACGCACGCACGCACGCACGCACACGCACACACACGCACACGCTTGTGAATAGAGGCATTTTCTGGCCCATTCAGATGTGTGTGTTCCAACTGCCTTTGATCGGCCAGCCCTATCTGACCACATCAGTCCACTGCTGCACTCTCCCTGTCCTGTGTTCAAATGCTCGCCACACAGCATTTCCGCTTGACCCGGGAAGGACGGCGGGAGGGGTCCTAGCAATCAGGACTCTTAGGGTCTCATTCTGTTTGGCACTTGAAGACATTTAACCAGACTCTGTTTTGAGCCCACCAAGTTGCTTCCCCATCTTCTTGCTCCATCCTAACAGAGCCTGAGATCCTGCTTCGTGCTCCCCTCTGGCTGTCCCCTGCTTCCCTCTCCTCTCGCCCTCCTCTCCTCTCTCCTGTTCCCTGGTGCATCCTCTGTTTTGCTTAACCCTTCCCCACCCTCCCCTTTTTTTTCTTCTTCCTGTTTCCAAACTGCATGGAGGTCCTAGTGTGTGAGCATGCTCTCTCTGATCTGCAGGCTAAGGTGGTTTAAAATGGAGAGGTTACATTGTTTATTTCATTCCTGGGATGGGAGTAGAACCCATAGTCTGTGCCAGTCTATCCAGGGAGAGAAAGGAAGCCTGCTAGACAGGGTAAGAGGGGACCATCCTTGCTCCCCTAGAATTCCTTCTGGCCTAGACAGCCCCAGCCCCAAGGCCACTCAACCCCAGAGTCCTCAGCCTCTGGGAGGCAGCAGGAAGAGGCATGTCCTCCTCCACTGGTCGCCCTCCTCTCCTCTCCTGCCTCTCTACAGAGTCCATGCCCCGTGCCCCATGCTCCCAGCCTAGACTAAAAGAACACATAGTACAGCCCCACCCTTGCAGACGCCAGAGACACTGTCCCCTGAGAGTTGCCTTCAGTGACCTATTACTTGCCAGTGCTTACACACTTGGTTTGGACGGAGCAGTACCCACCCGCCATGGTTCTGATACTCTATTGAAGTCTTTGGATGGGCACATTCCCAGTCTGAATTGTTTTTATGGCATTAGTGGGTTGATCCCCAAGATCACTTTTCCTACCAAGTAGGTTCCCATCAGCCAGCGATTAATGGTGGGCAAGACTTTGGAGTCATGTGCCTGGTTTCTTGAGTTGGTTTTCCCCACCTTATAAGTCAGAAAGGCTCTGAGGTTCCCATTCCTCCTTCCTACACAAATGGGTCGGGGAGAGGGGAGACTACGGTTCTGGCATAGGACAGATTTAGTCTTTCTGGTTCAAACCCTGATCCCAAGGGCCCTCCTGGCCCTTTCTTCCTTGTCACTTCTCTGTGAATGGCTTGTGCTATGCACCCCATTTCCTGACTTCAGCAAATGACAAGGGCAAGGTACCATTCTCACTCCTTGTAACCTTCTCACCAGGGAGTGGGGAAGTCCCAAATCTTTAAGGGGGAAAAATACAAAACCAGAAAAAAAAATTTTTTTTTAAAGACTAAACTTTGAATCTTAATTTTATCCACAACCTGCAGGCCATGTCAACCAGTTATTCTTGTACTTTTGAATCATTTTCTGTTTTTCTTATTCTCCCTCCCCCACCTTCGTTTACCCTCTTCTACCTGTTTTTGGTGGTTCTTCTTATTCTTTTTTTCTTTTTTCTTTTTTTTTCTTTTTGGTTGGTTTTGTTTTTTTAGTTTGTTTTGTTTTGGTTTGGTTTTGTTCTCCCCCACTACCCCCCCTCTCACCTGATTCTGACCTCTCGATTTGGTGTGGTTCGTAACAGACAAGCCCAAAGCTCTCTGGGAACCTCTGCCTCACGGTGGTGGTGTGCTAAAACCTTTAAGCCCCTTGCTAGCGCTGCCTTCAGCTATGTGGGCTCAACAGTCAGCATTCTGAGAGTTTCATATTGATAAGAGGCCACAGGGGAAGGAGCTTTCTTTCTCTTTCAAATACACTCAGGCATCATTGGAGAGTGGGGGTGGAGAGGGTGGGAAAGATTCTGGAGGGCAGGCGAGAAGATGTGCTGGGAAAGGGAAGGCAAATTCAAGCCCAAAGAGAAATACACTGTGCTAGTTAGCCTTTATGTAGACAAAACCACTGTCTAATGAATCTGGGCCACCCTCTGCAGGTGACTTCCGTTTGTCTGCTCACATACATTCTGGAAGGAGTGGGGCCCTGGGTGTCCAGTGAGGGTAGGATGTGAGGAAGGGCACTTCCTTTGCCAGAGCAGGAAGTAGACTTGGGAGCCACACAGCCCCCTCGAAGTCACTGCTTTAATTGCTCTGTACCTGCCTGGCATGACTTTCAGGGGGGCATCCCTTAGGTGACATCAAGTTCCTGTGAGCATTAGATAGCACTCTACCTTGGCATCTTTGCCCTTTATTCACAGATAACTCTCTCCCCTGTTTCTAGGAGAAAAAAAAAGTGCGTTCGCTACATACAAGGTGAAGGCAGCTGCCTCAGCCCACCCTCTTCAGACGGAAGCTTACTAGAGTCGCCGCCCCCGTCCCCGCATTTGCTAGGCTCCCCTCCCCAAGATGCCAAGTCACAGACTGAGCAGACACAGCCGCTCTCGCTGTCCCTGAAGCCTGATCCTCTGGCCCACCTGTCCATGGTGCCACCGCCACCTGCACTCCTACTGGCTGAAGCTGCCCACGGCAAGGCCTCTGCCCTCTGTCCCAATGGGGCCCTGGACCTGCCACCTGCCGCCCTGCAGCCACCCATGGTCCCGTCCTCATCGCTCGCACAGCCCTCTACATCTTCCTTACATTCCCACAACTCTCTGGCTGGGACCCAGCCCCAGCCTCTGTCTCTGGTGACCAAGTCTTTAGAATAGCTACACCTCGTCCACTATGACCTGCTTGATTGAAGTGTTTCCTTCTGGTTCTTGGTTTGCCCTCCTCCACCCCACCTTGGAAAGCTTTTGTTTGTACTCTTAATTTGTGCCACTGTGGCTACATGAGTTGATGTTTATCGAGTTCATTGGTCAATATTTGACCCATTCTTATTTCAACTTCTCCTTTTAAATATGTAGATGAGAGAAACCTCATGATTCTACCAAAATTTTTATCAACAGCTGTTTAAAGTCTTTGTAGCGTTTAAAATATATATATATATACATAACTGTTATGTAGTTTGGATAGCTTAGTTTTAAAAGACTGATTAAAAAGCAAAAAGAAAAAAAAAGAGAGAAGCAGTTTTGAAGCATCCCACAGAAGGAGTTGGTTCTGTATTATTTGTATTAAATACGAGCTTGCGAACCAATCACTTTTCATCTTGGTTTTTAAACCACGAGGGTACAATGAATGCAGTGCCCTTTCTTTCTCTTTCTTTCTTCTTTTTTTTTTTTTCTGTGTGAAACAACTTTTATTGTGACGTTACTTGTTATTGTTTAAATGTACAGAAACAAAGGGTAAAATGTGTTAATATACCTTGTTCCATGGTGTTGTTCTTTTGGGGGGAGGGGACGCTACTCAACAATGAATGGAATCAACGCTGTTGGACCAGTAGTATTTATTGCTTTAGAGGTTGCTTGTTGTACCTGTACGTCTGTCCCTTTTTAAATATGTTTCCTTTTTTTTCCTTTGAAACTGTATAAAGTCCCCCCCCCCCCGTCCTTAGCATAAGCATCTTATATATAACAACTCATTTGTACAAGGTTTTTAAGTTTATATATAAAATGTGTATATATTTTTTGTTTCCTTTTTTTTGACTTTTGTTTATTTGTTTGTTTCTGTATGAAACCCGGACGCCACCAAAAGGACATTAATAGTTACATTAAGGGTCAGTAGCATTAACAAGGGTTGCTTTAAAAGCCATTATGTAAAACAAGACTTGAACATTAGTGAGAGAATCTTCGCAGCTGTCTGAGCAGCCCTGGGAACCACCCCGTTTCCCCCCATCTCCTAGTCAATTGCCCTGTGCTCTTAGAACATGGACTGACCGTGTGCAAAACTTTTATGTGCCAAAATTCTCAGTGGCTTTAGCTTCCTCCCTCTTTTTTGATGCTGTACTTTCTGTTCGCCATGTTTTGCTGTGATGTTACATAGATAGACTTGTGTGTAGTTTTAATGTCACCTATAACAAAATGTGTTTGGTAGCAGACCGTCCAGAAAGCATTTTAAATGAAGAGGTCTAAACCCTTAAGGGCCAAAAATTCTGTATATTAGATTACTCTTAAATGAAAAAAAAAAGAAAAAAAAACCAGCTGCCGCTTTTATGTACACATATTACATACAAGTAGGTGGTGAACTTTACAAACAAGAAAACCTAGGCATGCTGATGTTGTAAAATGCTGTATAAAGCTGAGACCTGTCCCTTCAGTGCCATCGTAGTTGACATGAAGCGATTGTAAAACTGTCTCTGGTTTTCTCTGGTTTCTTAAAATGCTAACTATAACATTTTTCTGTGAATACTCTGAATGTTTCCTAACAGTTGTGATGTTACTGTTCTGTTCTACGCTTATCCCAAGTTCATTTTGAATGGTTTGGAAGCCGTTTTTGTAATGAATCAATGTCCATGCTGTACAGTATCTGTAGCATGCCGTTCTGGGTTAATAAAAGCGACTTAGTATGTGCAGATAAAGGCTGGTCACTTGCTTCTGTTATTTGGGGCGGGGTTGTCTCTTTTGGACACTGGACTTCCTCTAGAGAGACCGGCCAGGCTAGGACTTGAGATGGTATAGATAGTCTGTGGTGGTGTATGGTGACTGGATGCCTAAAATGGTCTTAAAAGGTCTTCTGGACTCCCTCTCCTCACCCGTGGTGTATGTCTGGTGTACCTTGTGCAGCCAGCTTGTCTTGTTTGCAGTGAAGACTCCTGTACACAAAGGGACCTTAGGGTGTGTTTTTTTTTTTTTTTTCTATATCTCACTATGTCACAATAAAGGAACGAATGATGCTAGTTTGGCCATCATTTACTCATACCCTGTCCATTGTATCGTGTGAAACAGAATTTGATTCTAGATCGTGTGATTCAGTTCACACAGAGTAGACTTAAGGAGCTGACTGGGTACCACTTGAGGATGTCCAATGTGAGTGAGTGTGCCCTGTCTTTTCTAATCACTACCTGAAGGAGGGAGGCAACGATACAGGGTTCTGGTTTATTTAGCAATCATTGAGCCATCATCTTTTTAGAAAATTAGCATCCCATTCACGTAGCTGTTCATGGAGGGTAGGAGATTTACCACATCTGTGCATGGAAGAGAGTGATTTGCAGAACTCTGCATGGACAGGGTCTTGCTGTTCAGGGCGCCATGTCCCAGGTTATCTCCTGGAATAACTTCAAGTTTGTCCTCATCACCGAGGAGGGTTGAAATGAAGATCAGCTGTGTCTCTTCTCACTGACAGGTGGATAGAATATTTGTTGTCCATGTGTCTAGGACCTCTACCTTCTGAGGGCGGCCATTTCGGCCATCCCAGAAGCCCTTCGTGTGGCTGTGATGCTGGGTCAAGAACTGAGGAACTGTGCCTTGCTTGAGTGAGCTGTGGGTCTGTGAATTTTCTGCATTTTGGTTTTGTCCTGCTTTGTACTCTGATAAGGGGGTTTCCGACCACCCTTTCCTTTGAGAAATAAGGATGCTGTGTGCCAAGTTGTCCCTGTGCGTCTTCTCGTTAACCCTACCACCACCGGCAGAGGACTCCCCTGCTGGCCTCTGCCTTAATCCTAACAATGGATTGAGAAATACAATGCATCTTGTCCAAGGCCACAGTTGGTAGAAGGGGGAATTGGAGGGACTTCAGTGGAGACCTGGCTTAGAGCCATGTTCTCAATACCACGTTAAGCCTTAACATGCTAGGGTGACCCTTCTCCATGGTGAATGTAATAGGACAAACCTTCCTTTCTATCCAGCTCACAAGAGAGTGACGCGTCCCCGAACTGTTGCTGTTCTCGATGGGAGCTCCTCCTCAAGCCTCCTGCCCATCTGCAGACAGCACTTTTTCTCATGGTCCCCAACTGCTGTGAGAGGTCCTTCTGTAGGCTGTGAATATGTGTGGCTTTCATTGGTTGATGGATAAAGCTATTTTGGCCAATAGCCAGGCAGAATATAGCTAGGCAGGAAACCCAGAGTTACGGAGAGAAAGAAGGTGAAGTTGGAGAGACGCCATGTAGCTGCCGTGGGTTACGTTTCTAGAATATTACCACAGCCATGTGGTGATATACAAACGAATAAATATGGGTTGATTTAGTTGTGAGAACTAGTAAATAATACACCTGAGCCATTGGCCAAACAATTATGATTAATATTAAGCCAGGAATGGTTATTTAATAAGTGGTTACGGGGACTGGCAGGTGGGAAATAAACCCGTGTAGTGGGACCAGTTGAGATAGAAAATCTTCCAACTACACAGATCCTGTGATGATAGGGCCTTTCCTCTGTGCTCTTAGAGCCTCCCAGCCCCCCTCACTTGAGCTCCCTAGCCTCCTGTGGAGGCTCAGGGGCACAGCACTCCCCACGCAAGGCAGTGCTAACATTTTGGAGTGGTGCATTCATACTTAAAACAGCAGCTTATCATCAACCCTGACTTCTACCCTATAGATGGCAACAGCACCCATCCTTCCTCCTCCCCCAACCTCCTGACAATCCGGACGACCAAAGCTATCTCCAGACATTCCTAAATATCCTCTTGGAGCCTAAAGTCCCTCCATCTGAAAATCTTTTCTTTGGGGAGCCCTCCAAATGGACACGACCATGGCTTTCATGTTCAATGTTGTGTATCAGGGTCTTGGGCTCCCAAGAGGTATGCCATATTTCTTTGGGAAAGGAAAGAGGTTGTCCCTGGAGACTGGTTAGTGCCTCTCTATTGTGTGCTCCCACGATGCCAAGAGTGTTGGTGATGACCTCAGCCCTTAGCATACTGAACTGAAGCTGTGTGTCCCTTACAGATGTCAGGAGAAGAGGAACATCTTTGTTGTTAGCCATCCCAAGGCAAATCTGGCATTACATTCAGAGTGGGGATCACCTAGCCACCCTACTGTGCTTGAGATACATTAAGAGCTCTCCCAAGTGTCTCTTCTGGGCCATCAGCAATCTCATGTCTCCAATGTGGGACCAAGTCCTGGCCTTCCATTGTTCCTATTGCAACAACTCTGCTTGCAACATCATGTCACTTCTATTGTGTATCTGTTCCCAGTGTTGCTTCTCATCTGTCTTGTAAGGATACATATGATTTTATTTACAGGTCCATTTGGATAGTTCTTGATATGCTATCTTTAGGTGCCTGACTGTATCATTTGCTGTATAGAAGTATAATACAAGCTCTAGCTTTGGTATGTGTGTGTTTCTTGTGTGTTGTGCATGTGTGTACATGTGTGTGTTCTTGGGTTGTGCATGTGTGTGTGTGCATGTGTCCCTGTGTGTTTTGCCTGTGTGCGAAAACGTGTGCGTGTGTGTGAGATGTTGTTGGTGTTATTGGATTGGTTGATACAAGGCCTTGGCTATGTGACTGCACCTGTTCTAGTAGGCCTCATGTAGATTGCCTTACCCCATTCTTTCTGCCTCAGCACCCCCAGCACTAGGTCATAATGTGCAGCACAATGGCGGACCATTTGGGCCTGTATTGGGAGCGACCACCAGCCAGCCCATTTTGCTGATACTGGAGCAACTTCTGGTTCTGGATGCACTTCCTCTGCTAGTGTAGTCGGATGGCTATAGTGGGTGCTTTCCTATTGCAGATGCTAGAAGGTTCACTTTGGAGTCTGATGACTCTGACTCAGATGCTTGTCGGTTAGAGGGCCAGTCTTCCAAATTTGGGGCTTCAAGAGAGGAGGCAGAGGAGTGAATCTGAACTCCAAGTGAGCATCCTGCCCCTGACTTTAGGCGCTCCCTCATTCATGCTTCTCTGTCCAAGTTTCTTTAGCCCAGGGTTGAGGTCATGGTCATTTCCATAGTCATGCTAGCCCTGATAAACCAGTGCATTGTGATCACAGAAGCCAAAGAGTCAGGCTTTTTGTGCCTTCTTCATCCCTCTTTGGGATTCTGTGAGACCAGCAGCTAGAAAACCTCAGAAATCTAGATATGGGAGGTACATGCGTGTGACCCAGGATACCAGCCTCACTCTTAGCATTCATTCAACCTGGAACTCAATGGCCCTCTAAGCGTAACACCCCCTCTTTAGAAGCCTCATTCCTGGATGGTGTGCTTTTTTCAGTATAAAATGAGGTTTTGTTTTTTTGTGTAGCTTTGGAGCCTGTCCTGGAACTCGATTTGTAGACCAGGCTGGCCTCAAATGCACATAGATCCACCTGCCTCTGCCCCCCCAACCCCCCAGTGTTGGGATTAAAGGTGTGCAACACCCCAGCCAGGCTAAAATGAGTTTTTAATTAAGCCCTTTAGGAAGACCCTTGGGTAGCCTGAAGACTCTTGGAGGTGGTACCTGAAGCAAGGGCTGCAAACCAGAGCTAGAATCACTGGAGAACTGGGTGGAGACTGGATTTCCCGAAGCATTCCCAGCTGAGGCTTCATCTCCCACCCAAGGGCTAGGTGAGCATCCTCAGGCCCAGAATAGTGATAGAGGCTAGACCGAGTTGGTGTATGTCTGACAGGCAGCACTAGTGAGGTCCATCTGGGGCTTTTTAGAGCTGACCTCTTGTGAGTACACTTGGCCTGAGTTGTGAATGAGCTCATCATTCATTCATTCTTTCATGTTTCCGATGACTATTTCCTGGGCACTTATCTGCATCAGGGTGGCTCTAGGCAATGGTATATGTATGAATGAAGAAACCAGCTTGCTCTTCTTTCTTCCTCTCTATGTTTCCTCTTGTAGCATCTTACAGCACATACTTTGCTATATAGGGTGATACAAGAGGATGGACTAAAATGTCTACTCCATAGCAGAACAGTTGCCCCATGTTCATTTTATAAAAGCAGAAAGTCATGTTTAGAAAGAGGACCTTTATGGAAACAGTAAGTCTGAAGTTTGACCTGAGCCTAGGAGCTAAACACCACATGAGACCGCTTGTGATAAAGGCACAGACAGCTAAGTGCCTGAGTGGAGACAGGCTGAAGGGCAGACTCGAGTCACACCCTTTAGAAAGGATTTTGCTAGGCCCACCAGGAATGGGTTCTTTCCCAGTGTGTACACAAGAGCATTTTCTTTTTACTTGTGTTTTCTCGTGCTTTCTGTGGTTTCTGAGTGAAGAAGAGGAAGGAGGAAGAGGGAGTGGAGGAAGGAGGGAGGTGACAATGATGACAGTTGACAATGACATGGATTGAGCCATTTTTGGACTCAGCACTAGAAGTTAAAGAATCTTGGAAGCAAATCCAGTGTATGTCCGACAGATACTTTTCAGTGTTCTCTGTTGACATCACACAGTGTTTTCCACATTATGGATTGTAAGCCACTGAAGGTCAGGAGATGGATGGATGCATCAAGGTTAGCATCTTAGAAAGCAAGATAGAATGAAACAGAAAATAGACTCTTATGTGTTTGCTACATTATCTAAAGTCTTCCTTACTGTGGTGAGAGGGGAAAAAGGTGCAAAAGCCAAGTCTGAACAATAGAAATAGCTGCAATACATTAAGAAAAATAATTTTAATATATAAAATGCAATAGCCACAGGAAGGAAATGTAGTTAGTAGAAGTTTATTAGTGGACAGATTATTAACTTATTATATTAGTATTCACTCAAATGGGTTTGTTGGCACTTTGCTACTACAGAGTCTACTTGGTCAAACTGTTGGGACCTTTCGTACTATGTATCCTTTTGCAGCGTCAAAGTGTTGGCTCATTAATTATGCCTGGGATGGGGAGATGGCTTAGTGGGTAAAAACCCCTGGTCTCCACAAATGAAGACCTGGGTTTGAAACCCAAGGACCCACATTAAGATCTGGGCACCCATCTGTAAACCCAACACTGTGGAGTTTAGTGAATCTCGGGAGCTTGATAGTCAGTAACCCTAGCACAGATGGTGAGTGTTAGGTTCAGTGAGAGATCCTGTCTCAAGGGATCAGGGGGAAGAGTTCTTTAAAATAAAAGATAGCTGACATCCTGTTCTAGCTTCCACACGGGTAGGCATGGACCCATATGCTTCTCTCTCTCTCTCTCTCTCTCTCTCTCTCTCTCTCTCTCTCTCTCTCTCTCTCTGTGTGTGTGTGTGTGTGTGTGTGTGTGTGTGTGTGTTTTATACTCCTCTTTCAATTTGCCTACATTTTCCAACTGTAATTGGCCATAGAATATTTTTGTAGAGGAAAATGCTTGTTGACTTCTTTGTGAATTAATATTCCTTGAAATATGTCTTCAGATATGTAATCTTTTGTTGCATATTAGCCATCTCACCTTTTAGCGGTTCTGTCAAAGCAGTATGTAGCATTCTCCATACTTATATTAAACAGAGACTGTATATCAATCCCCACTTTCCTGTCCAGTGTATTTGACAGCTAGTTCTGTAACAATGTCACATAGCACACTACCTCCCTGCCCCAAGTCAGAGTTCTACTACAACAAGCATCTCTTTTTCTTGCTTTGGTCCCTGTGGGCTGTGGCTCTGATGGCTGAACTTGGCTCTAGGGTGAGTTGAATTTGGATGTGTTCAATCTATCTCTTTATCCAAGGCTGTGGATATTCAACTCGTTTCCCTAAAGTTATAGTCGAAATGACTGTCTCAAGACTGTTTGAAATGATAACATTGTTAATTATGACCATATTCCTTTGTCAAAACCTAAGTTTCCTCTCACACCACCAGGGTGCAAAGTGTATCCTGCCCATGCATGAAAGAAAGAGCCAAAAGGTCAAATGTCACAAGGCATGGTTGTAATATTCTATAAAGGATGGATAACTTGACATGAAAACTATAATCTAAGTCACGTTTCACACCTTAGTCAAGCCTTCTGACAGTTCCTTGAGGTAGCTGTAATTACTGTCCCTGTTTTATACTTAAACTGAGGTTTGGATTTAAGTTCTGTTCTAGCAAGTACCTCTCCAACACAGCATTGAATAACAGGCTTGTTATTTTTCTTCCAAACTCACAGAACCACAACCCCTATTTCACCACACCATGGTGGCAGCTGTATGTTTTTGTAGATACGTGTTATCAAGTTGCTAAAGGCATTTATCACAAAGTTATTTAGAGAAACGCCACAGAGGATTTAAATACAGAACTAAACTCAAAAGCAAACCCTCAAAATTGAGACTCAATAGTTCACAAAGAAAGACAATGCAAGTGGCATATGGTTCACATTAATACATGACCATGGTAGCTTCATTTGTGAATGGCCCTTAACCGATACCAGTCACTGTCCATCCACCAAAGTGTAGATAAGGAAATTACAGTTAACATGAAACTGACAGGGAGTTTTCATGCAGTGCCCAAAGAAGAGACTTTCTCTTGGATCACCCATGCTCTATCCCACTAAAAAGCTCATGGCGGTTTTGATGAGTGAGAAGAATGACCCAGGTTTCCGTGTGCTCTAGAGAGCCAGAGAATGCCAGGATATGTTTGCCGTGTGGTCTGCAGAGTGAGGTCTGAGAGGAGGGCTGCCAGGGCTGAGTCATGACAAACTCTTCTCCTAGACTATGGCCCTTCCCCTAGGAATGGAACTATCAGGTGAATTCCTCAGGGTTCGATGGTAGCATTGGCTACTCCTTAAGTAATGAAACAACCTAAACACTGCCTGCTTCCTCACCTACACTCAGATTGCCATAGCTGGTATCTGTGAGTGGAGGCGGGGTAAGGACAGGGAGGGCAAGGTGGGCCTCTGTAGGCTAACCCAGACCCAGGCATCTGGAGGCTAACGGCTGCCATTCACCCGGGTGGTACTGGCAAGACTCTCTGTTGCTAGGGCTCCGTCTTTGGTGAGCTGGGCCTGGGCAAGGCTGTGTCTGTTTTCTGAGGGAGGGGACCTTGCCCAGCCACCCTCTTGTCCAGCCTACGTCTCCCCCCTTTACATAACGGCACATTATACAACATCGCCAAGCAGGTGGTATTTTTAAAGACAGCAAGTGAGCATATTTTTGGCCTAAATTTGGGAATGAAACAGATGGATTTTTAAGACGCTGGGATTTTCCTATGAATAGTAACCCTTGTTCTCTCTCTTTAAACACCAGTTTCTAGACCACCTCCAGCAACCAATCAGCACCCTGTTATTTAATTATAACAAAATTCTTAGCCCTGTCTGCTGCTGCATGGACAAGTGGGGGGCACTGGATCAATTTCTGGAGCCAGGCTGACTTGCCAACAACAATTTTCCTTTTCCCAGAGGGCCTTGGAGGCCTGGAGCAGGCTCCAAGTTCCTTCTTTCCCTCCTGCTCCGGGTGGGCTCTGTGACAGCAGCTTGAAAAGGGTTATAGAGAGGCTGATAAAGGCTGGGCTTGTTGCAACCCTCCCTGACAGGCCCGGCCCCCGTGCCAGTGAGATCATGCTGGCCTCATTATGGCTGGTGCCAGGTTTTTTCCATTAACAGGTAATTGAGTAGAAACTAAAATAAGCGAAGTTTGTTTCATCCCTTGGATTTTCTTGCTGGGGTTTGAAAGAAAAACACTTTAGCATCGTTAGTGGACGAGTGTCCTTGAAAACGTATTTATGTTTTCCGAGTGATTTGTCGCTTGGTAGGTGTAATTAGCCCATTCCCTGGCCTCTCCCCTTCTTGATTTTACTGTTTAAGGGCCACTGTGTTCAGAGAATCGGAACTGCTTTTCTGGGCCCTAGGCTGGCCAGCACCTTGTGTTAAGAGGGGATAGGACTCCCTTCCATAATTTAGCTGGTAGAGCGGAGGGCTGCGGATGACCAAACCCTCTCCAATCCCACTTTGTCTCCCAAGAATACACCCATGCACACGCATGCACACACCCACCCTGGTAACTCAGTCTCAGCATTCTACCCAGAATGCCCTGCTCTTGCTTGGCTAGCTCCAGGTGCTGTGTTTCCTTCCTTCTGCCTGCTCTAGGTAGACAGCCAACGGGGCAGGCAGATTTGCCTCTCTTGGTCTCTCCGAAGCTTCCTTTGCTCACAGGGACTAGTGTCTCTGTCTCTGTACTCCAGCAGCTTCTACCTCTATCTTTGGTTCCAGGAGCCCCAGCCTTAACCAGCAGCCCACCTGAGGTAGCCTATGGGTTAACACCACCTCCCAGGCCAAGTCAGGTTGCAGAGCCAGGCCTGGATGCCAGGTGGAGGGTGGGTGGTTAGTATTAGGGGTGTGGCTCTGAGACCAGGGTCATCAAGTTCTCAGGGCCTTGTATCTGAAGGCCAAGCACAGGATGAGGGACACCTGGTTAGAATTGGGAATAGAGACAGTTTATTTAGAGAGAGAAAACACTTCTGAGAATGTGCAAGTGAGCAGAGGGAAAGCTGAAATAAAAAGGGGGTTCACGTAGAACCTGTCTGTCTCACATTTGCACACTGGGAACTCTTTTTGAGCATGCTCAGTTTATTTTGTGAAGCCCAGGTGGGGAAGGGCTTTGAGTCTGTTCTCTCTTTTTTTCTTTTTTTTTGAAAGCTAGCTACTCTTGCCTGTTAATCTTGATTTTCTCTCAGTCTCTCTTCTTCTTCCACAGCCAGGACCAGCATCTGGGGCTTCTTCTGCACACCTGATAGAGAAGCCTTTCTGAGGTAAAGAAGCCCCAGGAATTTATAATAAGCAAACAGCTCATAATCCTGAATTCATTTGTTATTTGAACAATAGCATTAGTAACTACTACTTGCCTGTCCCTCTTTTGTGCCAGTAGGGAGTACCCTTATAACAAAAATGAGCACAGGAGGTGAGGTTACCTCCTGACTGGAGAGACAGACAAATGGCAAGCCAGTTCAAGGACCACTTGGAATTTTAGCAAGCCCACAGAGCACACACATGCGGGGGTAACAACTACCATGGGCTAAAGACAGCCCCTCAAGGAGATGGTAACTTACTTCAGGGCTGAAGATGAAAGGTGATCCATATCTGCTCAGATTCAGGGCCCTGAGGCCATTACCTGCAGACCCTCACATTCCAGGGCTAAGGGCTTTAAACACAGCTCTAAAAGTTAAGGTATGACGTGCCCCCAAAGGTCCATGTGCTGTGAGTCTGCCCCCACACGGGATGGAAACAAGTAGACTTTTAAGAGGTGCTGCACAGAAGATCATCAGATCGTTAGGGCACGGCCCCGACAGAGATTAATGCTCACTTTACTGGTCTATCAGGTTTTTCGGTGCTGGATCAATTCTCTCAGAAGTGTGTTGTTATGCAGCCAGGCTGTCTCATGTGCTGGGAACTTCTCCTTTTCAGAATCACCTTTCCGTCATGTAATGCAGTCAGGATTCCCTCGCCAGACCCCATGATCTACTGTTCAGACTTTCCAGTCGCCTTCGTCATTAAACAACACTCTTCTTTCCATGCAACGTTTTCATTGTTTCCCTGAGGATGTCATACACCGTATCTTGAGAATACACAACTCCCATTACCACTCCTAAACTCCTCCCAGATCTACCCCTCCTCCTTAGCCCCTCCATTTCTTGATCCACTTTCTGAGAGCAGACATTCTGATAGAGCACTAGTGTATCTCATATGGCCCCTCACAGCCTCCTAGAGGTCTGATTAAAGGCAACTTTATTAGAGTTGACACCAAGGCCTGGATCAACTTGTCTGGGGCATGAGAATGGGGTTACTGGAGCTGGGACTCTCAGACCCACACGCCTGCCCTCTTCCCTAGAAACAAATAAATGAATTTATTGGAGTACAACTTAGACACCAGAAAACTTACCTATTTTAAGTGCAGACTTAGTGAGTTTTAGGAAAATGTCAAAATTGCACAACTGTCACCGCAAATTTGAGTTGAGACTATCCCCATCACCCTGGTGGTCCCTCCCTGTTTCCCACACCAGGCCCTCCTCTACTTTCTTTCTCTGTCCATCTGACTCCTTAGACCTCTTCATATATGTGTGGTCTCTGGCCTGGCTTCTTTCCTCATCCACACCTCTCCTGAGGAGAAACTTGTAAGATAACTTCTCCTTAAACATATCCGTTAAAGGAAGTGGCCACAGCTTCTTTGTTGAGCAGGCTTGAGCTTTGGAGGGTCCGTGTGTGTGTGTGTGTGTGTGTGTGTGTGTGTGTGTGTGTGTGTGTGTGTGTGTGTGCGCGTGTGAGTGTGTGTGTGTGTGTGTGTGTGTGTGTGTGTGTGTGTGTGTGTAGGGGTGTCTCGGGACAGAATCTCTCTATCCCCAGGGCTTAGATTATGGTAGTTGAGGATGTTTTTGAGATGTGCCCATGTTGAGCGGCGTCACAGCTTTGCACAGTGTTGAACACAGTCCCTTTGGGCACATCTTTAGTTTCTCCTCCGTTCTCTCTCTTCCTGTCTCTGTGTGTATGTGACTATGTATATGCATGTACAAGTGTGCATCTGTGTGTCTGTATGTGTCTGTGAGTCTAGGCTAGAGGACAACCTCAGATAGCATTCCTTAGAATTCACCCTCTTTTTGAAAAAGGAAAAAAAAAATCTCTCATTGCCTGGAAGTCACTGATTGGCTAGGCTGACTGTCTGCCAAGCCAGAGGGATCCAATTGGTCTCTGCTTGCCCAAGGCTGGGATTACAAGCACTCACCATCATGGCTGGCTTTTTATCTTTTTTAAATATGTGTTTTGTGGATCAACTCAAGTCCTCTTATTTGCAAGGTGAGCTCTTTACTTGCTGAGTTTTGTCCCCGTTCCCTTAAACATCTGGCTGAGCTATGACACAGCCCATTCCCCTCTTGAGAAAGAACCCCATAGATATCTGAGCTCTGCTTCTAGACAAAGGACTCAACATCGGTGCCTCAGTTTCCACTTCTTCAGATCACAAGCCATATCCCTTGTGTTGCACTGCTGCTGTGGCGGTTAGGTTATCTGCAATTCCATATGCCTTGCGTGCTAACTCAATATACATCCATGGCTCTCTCTCCCCTCTGCCACTTCCACGGTAACTGCCTCCTTTGGAATTTGCTTTACTGGGTTCCAGCCCCTCTTCTGCCTGTCTCCATGGATTATGTAATGTCTAGTACTCTTTGTTTCTCTACTGTTATTCACGTCAAACCCAACATTGTTCCTTCATAGGAATCTCAAGTATTCCTTTCCCTTGGCACTTGTCTGCTGGTCTCAGCAGTTGACACCTTTCCAGGGTTCAATTGATTTCATCTGCTACTAGTGCTGTGGCCCCTCACAAAGTGTGGTGTTGTGTTGAATGCTGAAGTAAAAAGAGCACTGGCAGGAGAGGCCTGGGCCCAGGCATGGAAGGGAGCTGTGCTGAGTAAGCGGCCTTCATCCCAGCCGTGTCTTGGGTTAATCCTCCCTGTGTTGTGAAGTCAACACAATCAAAGGGGAAGGGGAAGTGGGCTTGACTGACTTTGTAGAGGGGAGGCCTGTGCTTAAGAAAGAAATGATGCTGTTATGCTTTGCTGTATGGTACTTTCCCAGTGACACCTCCCAGTGCCTGCTGTGTGCTGGGCGCGGTGACACACGCCTGTAATCCCAGAGTCCTTGGCACCCCAGTGCCTGCTGTGTGCTGGTCATGGAGACACACTCCTGTAATCCCAGAGTCCTTGGCACCCCAGTGCCTGCTGTGTGCTGGACGCGGTGACACACGCCTGTAATCCCAGAGTCCTTGGCACCTCAGTGCCTGCTGTGTGCTGGTCATGGAGACACACCCCTGTAATCCCAGAGTCCTTGGCACCCCAGTGCCTGCTGTGTGCTGGACGCAGTGACACACGCCTGTAATCCCAGAGTCCTTGGCACCTCAGTGCCTGCTGTGTGCTGGTCATGGTGACACACGCCTGTAATCCCAGAGTCCTTGGCACCTCAGTGCCTGCTGTGTGGGGGACACGGTGACACACACCTGTAATCCCCGAACTATGGAGGCTAAAGTAGAGGGATCCAACACCTAAGACCAGCTTAGGCTATATATTAAGACCCTGTCTCAGAACAAACATAAATAAAAACAAAAGTTAGTGCCCCTTGCATTAGAAGCTCAGAAGACAGATGTTTTTCTCTTACAATACAAAACCATGGAAAGCAGGAACTTCATCGGGGGTCTGAGACAATTTGAGAACCTTGAAGGGGGCAGACACTCTGTGAACTGTGAGGCTCCAGGGATTCCAAAACAACCAAGAGAGGCAGCGGTAGGTTTTCTTACACACACTGGCGTTTGTCTTTCTTCGGCCCCTTGGTTTTTCCGCAGGGATTGAACTGGGAGGTAGGGAGGTTGCATATTCCAAGCAAATGCCCTGCCACCGAGCTGCATCCCCTGGTCACTCTATTCTTGTGATGCCATCCACCTTATTTATTCTTTCCATTTGCATCCATCAAACCTAGGAGGAAGCCAGCAGGCATTAGGACCACTAGGCCAAAAATGTCAGCTTCCTAAGAACCAGTTGAGACTGCCACTAAGAGGAAGACTTCTAAAGGTACGTTGTCGGAGCCTGAGTCCCAGCTGAACAGTGTGAATCACACTCGGGGACTTCTCTAACCCTGGCTCCCTCAGCAGGAAGATGGGAGTATCTGGGGGCTCAGATGACAGTCAACACTTAAGGCCTGGTCTATAAATCCTAGCTATTATCCTTGTGTGTGTTGCTTTGCACTCTCTCAAGGAAGAGCAAGGAGAGCCCTGAGCAAGACCAGCCTTTGACGAGGGAGCCAGCATCTGCCTGTTTGGCCACCATCTGATGTGGCTGTAGATGGCCACAGACTTGGACTGGCAGAGTCCCTCCCAACACTGACCCTTTCAGGATCAAGTTGTGTGACCTTAAAGGTGATTTAACCTCTGTAGGTTCATCCTTGAAGTGTGTGCAGCAGAGGCCCACAGAGAGAGACCATGTGACAACACAAACAGACCGAAAAAGATTCAATCCTCAGAGCCCATCATTGTCCACTCTAGTTTCTATTTCTGAACCCAGGACAGCCCGCAGAATTGAGTAGTTGGCCTCAGGTCATTCCCATTAAAAGCAGACACTGGGGGACTAGGCAGGTGGCTCAGTCAGTGAGGTGCATGAGGAGATGGCTAGGATTGCCCTCACCTGCATAAAAAGCTGGGCATGGAGCACGTGCCAGCAACCCAGGTGCTGGAGACAGGACCATTCCTATGAAATGTTGGTCAGGCAATCTAGCCAACTGGTGACCTCCAGGTTCTGTGAGAGATGCTGTCCCACAAAATACATGGATGGTGCTGAGGAAAACACCTGAAGTAAGCCTTGGCTTCTCCATGCACATGCGCGCACACACACACCAATCACATGGTCTTGGAAGCAGAAATGGTTTCCTCCTGACACATTTTCTTTTAGGGAGACAGTGTGTAAGTTGCATGAATGTGGGGCCAAGAGGCACAGAAGTCGTTAGTGCTTCATATTTTCATGTCGTTTCTCTCTAAAATGACTTCTCATTCCACCTCATTCCTTTCTTTGTGACTTCTGTCAAAGAGAAGGTGACTTCTTTCACTGACCCTGGTTTTGGTGACGGAGTGTGTGGGCCCAGACTACTCCCTGGATGGTGAACTGGTGAACACCTGATTACTCCACTGTGGCCCGTGGCCAGCTATCTCTGTACATGGAATCGGGAAGAGATGTTAAAGAGTGTATAGCTATATAATATTCCCACCATGTAAATACAATGAGCAGACCTAACTCCAAGACCCTAGGACAGCGGTTCTCAGCCTTCCTAATGCTGTGGCCCCTCTAATACAGTTTCTCATGTTGTGCTGACCCCCACACATAAAATTATTTTTGTTGCTACTTTATAACTGTAATTTTGCTGCTGTTATGATGAATCATACTGTAAATATCTGTCTTTTCTGATGGTCTCAGGTGACCCCTATGAAGGGTCATTTGACTCTAAAGGGGTCACTACCCATTGGTTGAGAACCACTGCCTTAGTATAACAATAAATAGAGAGGAAGTGGTGAATTTGGGCTGGTTTTGCCTTTGCTGTATTTGTTTTCCAGTAAGTTTGTATTATTTAATTTTTAAAACTGGTTTGTGAGATGACTGAACATTTTTGTTTTTGTTCAAGAGGCTCCACATAATTTATTACTGAGCCGACCTGTTCTCTCCTGCAGAGCAGATCAAAAGCAAACCATATTCCCAATTTAAACATGACCAAATCTCCAGAGGTTAAGAACTTCCAGCTCTGTCTGCTGGGACTGCTGGATGGCCATGACTCAGCAGAGTCCAGAGGCCGTCATGAGTGAATTCTTAATGACCCAGCTAGGTTCTCCTGCAGCGGCTTCTCTGACAGTTGTTACCAGTTTTCATACAAATTCTAGAAGGGGATTCGGGTGGTTTTCCTTTTGTTTCTCAACCAGGAACTGCTTGATTCTGAGTCCTGGGATGGCTGCAAATTGAACCATCCACATGAGTCAGACCCACCAGGACCTCTGAATTATTAACTCAAACAGAGTCCATGTAGTCTCCCACCCAAGGGAGCCTTCCCTTTGCTGGCTTCCAGAGCATTCCACCGGGAGAGAATCTGCCCGCCCTGTATGCTCTGCTGCTAGCACTTCTGTGGCTGCCTGCCGGTGTGTTAATGGGCACGGATAACCTATACGTGCATTCTTTGCCATGCCCAGCATCTTCCAAAGAGGCCTGTGTTTGTCCCGTCTAAGTCTGCACAACTGCAGAAAGAAGCATACTTACTGCTTGAGTACATTCTAGCAACTTTCACAAAGAGAGTTTCCCGTTAAAGGAAAAGTACCGAGAGGTTCATGGAAGCCAGAACGGGGAATTCCACTTTCCTTTTGGGGAAAGTGTGTGTGTGTGTGTGTGTGTGTGTGTGTGTGTGTGTGTGTGTGTGTGTGTATCTGTGTATCTATTCTTTGGCATATTGTCAGAAGAGTAGAGCATTATGGGAAACCTGCACCACAAGGAGCAAGGTCAAACCAAAGCCCCATGCAAGCCAGGTGACCATCCTTGCTCCTGGGCACTGCGCTGGGCCTGGACGTGAGAGGTGAGCGGCAGGGAGCCAGTTGCTTTGAATCGCCTGTCTCCCTGTGTCCCCCATGACTCCCCTGGGCTTCTGCTCACTCTGGGGTTGAGCTGGTACATTATCCTGGAAGAAAGGCACCCAGGCTAAATGGGCAGTGTCTGTTTTCTGAAGGAGCACTCTGTTGCCCCATGACCGCCTGGCTCCTGGGCCTGCCCCATTGTGGAGAAGACAAAGCCGACATACATACAATCCCGTGACAATCTTCTCTCAGGCCTTTCTTCTTTAGATTGTTATGACTGTGCTTCAAACACACCAGCTCCTTGGGCTTGTTATTGCTGGTGAGGCCTTTGGGCCAAAGTGTGTGGGGGCTGCCTCTCCCTCCTTGCACCCCCTAGCCCTCATGGGCCCAGCCTCACCGCTGCTGTCCCTTTGACAGAATACACAAAAACCAATACTGACCGGTTAACATACATGACATCTTTAAACTTTAATCCATTCTCCTTCCCTCAACTCGGCGGGCCGGCCTCTGAGAGGTGCCCGTCCATTGTTCCTCGTCAAAGCCTTCTTGAGTGGGTTTCCCACTGAGTGGCTTTTGTGTGACTCACATCAAGATTATAGGTAGCAGAGAAGAAAAGGCTGAGAAGAGAAGGTTAGCCCCTCATTTCAGACTTTAAGAAAACTCTGCCAGCGGGTGCCAGGCAGAGTGGGTAACACACATGAAAGACCAAGTCCAAGCTGGGTCGCCCGTGTCACAGAGGAGTTTTTCAGGAGAAGAACACAAAACACACATTGTCGTGGTCGCACACAGAGACATAAATTTAGGATCATGTTCGGCCTTCGCCTGAACATAGTTAGCTCTGATAATGAGGGACAATGAGGCAGAATGGAACCTCCGGACTAGGGAGGGAGAGCATTGAGACTGGCTCTCTCCCGGGGCCCCTGAACCTCCATCTGCTTACCTCTGTCCTCACACACCCTTGCCGGGGACAGAGGACAGGGCACAATCTCAGCAGGCAGCTGGAGAGGTGGCTGGTAAGTAGAAGGGCCCCGTTCTGGAATCGGACCCTCTGGCTTGGGTCCCCACTTGGAGTGTCGAGACTGCAGAAAAGGTCCATTACTTCACTCCCTTCTGCCACGTCAGGTGCTTCCCCCAGGCAAGCTCCAGAGCAAGGTGGAGTTTCTCCCAGCTGCACAGCTCAGGGTGAACACTTGGAATTGTTGCCTTTTGCTGTTGCTACGATCTTTGGCCTTGTGCTCCAGTCTCCAGACTAGAGGAGGCCTTTAGATTGTGAAGCTAAAGCTGCAGGTTTCATTTAAAACGTGTGTGTGTGTGTGTGTGTGTGTGTGTGTGTGTGTGTGTGTGTGTGTGTGTGTGTGTTTTGCATGGCATGACATACCTATGGAGGTCAGAGAACAATTTACAGGAGACAATTTTCTTCTTCCACCGGGCAAGTCCCAAGGATTAAACTCAGATTGTCAGGCTTGGCTGCAAGCGTCTTTACCCACTGGGCCACCTTGTCAACCCCCATAAATCTCATCTGAACACTTCATATAGACATGGATGTTACAGCCCCTTTCCCATGGTTAACGAAGCAGGTTGGGAAAGAGTGGATGACATATTCTTGGTGTCAGGTAGAGGAGTGTGACTAAGTCCCCCTCCACACACACACAGGGGATGTGACTCTCGTAGCAATAACAGACATATCATAACCTGAGGTAAGACATGACAATATTTTCAGACAACCTCCAGATACTTAAGCAAGGGAGGCTGAAAGAAAATGACCTCTCAGTTAATTAAAAAAAGAGCCACTCTGTAATCTACCATTCCCTAACTATCCTGGCAAGGCCATGTCTCTTGGCAAATGAGGCTTGGGCCATATGGTGTCCAGAGCAGTGCCAGTTTAGCTCAGTGGTGCAACAGCTGGACTTGCCTCTGCCACTTCCTGCCTGTTTACCGCTGTGAATCTCTTAGTGGCCTCCTCCTCCTCCTCTTCTCCTCCTCCTTCGCCCCCCTCCTTCTCCCAGTTTAAACACAATTAAGGCTTAATTTGTACATAGTAATATTTAACTTTTGGGGGGTTCACTTCTGTAAGTTTGACAGATGTATAGAGTGTGGGATAACTCTCCCAATCAAAATATATGTAGAACCTTTTCAGGCCTAATTGTATAGTCCCTATGCTGTACACTCCAGCCCCAGGCAGCCTTCAGCCTTTTGTCTCCCTATGGTTTCCTTATCATGAAGACTTCCTATCAGTGTGTGGTCTTTTATTTTTATTTTTATTTGTTTTGATTTTTTTGAGACAGGGTTTCTCTGTGTTGCTCTGGAGCCTGTCCTGGTACTCGTTCTGTAGCCCAGGCTGGTCTCAAACTCACCAGAGATCTCCCTGCTTCTGCCTCCCGAGTGCTGGGATTAAAGGTGTGTGCCACAAACGTCTGGCATGGCCTTTTAATTATGAAAATTTTCTATTTAACACATGCATTTGAGACTTGGTTATATTTTTCAGGTGTCAGTAGTATATTCCTTTTCATTGCTAAGTAGTGTTCTGTGGTATTAAAGAACCCATTTGCTTATTTGTTGATCGGTAGAGAGATGTTGGGTCATTTCCAGTTTGGGGTAATCATGAACAGTGTGAAATGTGTTGGCACAGGTTTGGCTTTGATGAATAAATGCCTAGGAGTGATGCCTGGGTTGTATGGTCAGAGTATGTTTATCTATGTAAGAAACTGCCCATTGCAGAAGGGGTAGGGCTGGTTTGCTGTGAGATTGTGTCTCCTGGTAACATCAGAAGCTATGCCCATAAAGTCTCACCAACATGACTACCCAAACATGAGCAGAAGAAGGTTAACACCAATGAACGCCAAACTGGATAGGTCAAGCCCATGAGGCCTCAACCCTACACACACACACACACACACACACACACACACACCTGGGTAAAGCTGGGAGTGGGGAGCTGGTCTCCAGGGAAGAGCACACCAATTGGTTGTTCAGTGCCAAATCCAGCCCTGAAAACATACACACAAGTAACCATTAAATGGACTCAACAGATTACATTTAGGTCTATTTATATACACATGTATGTATGCAATAACAATTAATAAAAATTGAAGCTGTAGATTTGCAGGGGTGTGGGGAGGGGTTGAAGGGAGGGTTTGGAGGAAAAACATGGAAAGACAATGTAACTAAATTGCAAACCCTGCCCATCCCACCCAAGAAAAGAAACTGTCACTTTCCATGGTGGCTGTAGCATTTTGCAACACCACTTGGGTGCTCTGGTTGCTTTGGGTCCTCCTTGCATTTGATTCCTGCTTTAAACAGTGGAACTGTTCTCAGAGGTGTGTGAACCTCGGTTCCTTCTTGTGCCTTGGCAGCTGTCTGGAACAGCGAGCTGATGAGGCCTGTGCAGAACACTTAGTGTGGTGCCTGGCTCCCAAAGAGGGTCTGCTAAACAAGAGTGGCTTTATTTATTATCCTGTCCCAGCCTGACTCTCTTGCATGTGATGAATATTGCACATTCTGCCTCCCGAGGCCCTGTCCCTGTGTGCAGTCATCGTTCTGTATTGGTCCCAGTTGTGACAGAGTACAGAGAAGAGACCAGTTTGTGTCTCTGTTTTAAATCAGGCTCTGTTTTGTCTCCTTGGCTCCGCAAAGGGAACTAAGCAGTGGCTACTGGCGGCTGTCCAGGCCAGTCCCAGAGAACTCCGAGGCCAGGCCTTGGTGAGTGGGCCACAGGCATGAGCCCTCCTGTGTGTAGCCTGAGGCAGAGCGGGTTTTTCTTGGCCTGTTCCCACACTGCTGCCGGGCTTCCTTGCTGGCCTCATCTGCCAGCCCTGGGCTTCTGCACAGAGGCACAGGGGCCTTCCTCAGGGTTCCCCTTAAACATGGATTATCGAAAAGAAAGTGGAAAAATAGTCACAAGGGTAAATGGGTCTGTCTTGGGGTATGTGACCTTGGGGGTCTCACAGAGTGAAACAAACCATACAGACATTCTTTCAAAACAGGACCCTTGGCCTAGTCACAGCTGTCAGTCACCACTGAAGGCCTGGCATAGGAGCATCCAGGCCCTCCCTGACGGAGGCACTGGGGTTCATGTTCCTAGTAGCCTGATATTCAACAGCAGCCCAAGCTCCTGGGGCTTTGGGTAGTTTGGCAACAGACCCAAAGGTATGACACACCCAATTTAAATAGTCCAGAATGCAAAGCCAGAAAAGTGTGGGGTGAAGCCCAAACCATTTGGAGGTAGGTGGGTTGAGCCATGGAGCCAGGTGTGTAAATCATGCAAGTGAGAGGCTTGGAGGTAATAAGTGACAGACTCAAAGGCAGCAGGTAGCAGGCCTAAAGAAACCAGGCCGTGGGGCTGCGGGGGTGGTTTAGTCTGTCACTCCAAGCAAGTGTGTACCCCTGAGTTCAATCCCCAGAAAAGCCAGCTTCTGGTTTGTGCCCGAGAGGCAGAGCTAGATGGACCCTGCAGCTCTCTGGCAGGCCAGCCTAGTCTCTGTGATGGGTTCCAGGAAAACTTTTGAAAGTTCCTGTCTCAAAAACAAAGTGGACAGCTCCTGAGGAATGATGCCTGAGGGTGACAAAGGTTCATGTACATGAACCCCACTGCATACACACAAAGAAATGAGAAGTGAGTTCAAAGCATATTGGCAGGAACAAGACACAGGGAAGACAGGCCTCAAATCAGGTCTCATGCTATTGCTCTTGCTGGGAGAGCACAGCTCTGCGCTGCGGGTGCCTTGTTATGACAATGTGGACAGTCCACCTTCAATCTGCACCCTCACAGTCCCCTTCACTTCCCTGGATTTCCTTCTATTTAGCTTCTTAAGGTTGTCAGGTACACCCCACCTATGGGCTCTGCTCTGAGCATTCCCCCTGTGGGTCACTGGGGTTGTCGTCATAGGGCTACCATTGCTCTGGGGTGGGAAGAGCCTATCAAGAAGGGCCACTCTCTGTGAGACACACCTATGTAGAGGCCAGAGTTGAAGAGCTTTTGCTATGGGTAGGGAGAGGCTGAGGCTGAAGTCACATTGGCCCAGAGAGAGCTGTCAACAAGAGATTGCCATCTACGGTCTCCTCATTTGTTCCAGGAAGAGGTGAGAACCCAGCGGGGCAAAACTCTGGCAAGAGCTAGGTCAGGCCTTTGGTGCCAGGATTCTGAGGAGACCAAAGGGACTGCTCTCCTCTGCCATTGGCTAGCTGGGTGGGTGTGGTACCACTGAATCGCATTGGGGCCAGGGACCAGAAAGGGAACTTTGCAGTTCAACTGGGTGTGGGGTAGAATTCAGAGGATCTGGAGACAGGTATCAGGGAACCAAGTCATAGAGGGAAATTAACTTGACCCTGCCTTGCTCAGTGTTTGGAACTTAGGGTTCCCTCTCTAGCTATCCTCATCTAGAACCACAATGTGAAATATCACTGTTTAGTTTAGGGTGCTCTAACAAATTACTATAGGTTGGAGGTCTTAAATGACCAAATCCACAGTCAGAACCCTGGCAGTATTTGGTGTGAGGGAGAGTGCTGGCGGTGTTCTTACATCTTCACGTAGCCGGAAGAGAGACGAAGCAGGGTCTTGTGTCTTTTATGAGTGTGCCCATCCTGTTCTTGAGGCTCCACCCTAAGATTGCAATCCAGTCAGCCTCTTCCAACCCTCACCTGAGAGACGGGGCTTCAACATATGAATTTGGAGGGAGAGTGTGGAACAGGAGACATGACAATTCATAACATTCTACCATTACATTCTGTCCCCGGGTAAACTGACTTAGATCTATAACATTCATATTTCCTAAGACAGATGCTCCTCAAATCTGTATGTTATGCCTTGCTCTCCCAGAGAATCTCAATCTGTGTGACCAACCCTAACAGGACATCTCCTTTACAGACTTGATAGGCACCTAGGAATAGGCATAAATGATGGCCACCTGTCTTAGGATTTTTCCTCTGTTCTCCGTTCCCCTTTCAGGATAAAGGCCATTCTATGCCACCCAGTTTCTGCATTTTGTTTTCTTCATCATACTTCCTATGGCGGTTTGAAAGAAAATGGCCCCCAAAGGGAGTGGCACTATTAGGAGGTATGGTTTTGTTGCAGTAGGTGTGGCCTTGTTGGAGGAAGTGTGTCACAGTGGGGGCGGGCTTTGAGGTCTCCTTTGCTCAAGCTTCACTCAGTGTGACACTCAGTTCACTTTCTGCTGCCTGTAGATCAAGATGTGAAACTCTCAGCTCCTTCTCCAGCACCATGTGTGTCTGCACACTGCTATGTTACATTAGACGATAATGGACTGACTCTCTGAACTGTGAGCCACCCCAATGAAATGTTTCCTTTATAAGAGTTGCTATGGTCATGGTGTCTCTTCACAGCAATAGAAACCCTAAGACACCTCCCTATGTCTAATTCAGAAATATTTTCCATCAGCTCTACTCTCTGAAAAACTATCAGATCCAAGCAACTATTCCTTCCAATCCAGGTCCACCCACGTCTCTGTGTAATTATAATATCTATCTTAGCTTAAGCCAACATTACCTTCTGCTTGGACGTGCAGACTAGCCTCCTAGCTGGTCTCTCTGCTTCTGCTCTGATGTCTGCCCTCCATTCTATTTCTACATGTGTTGGGGCCCTGTACAACTGACTCCATTTCCTCTTGACTTAAGGTCAGAGAGTTCAAGCCTATTATTACTCCTTCAAGGTTAAACAACAGAATGTTTGACTTAAGGTGTAGCTATTGTGTCTCGCCTTGACAACAGGTTGTATGGCCTAAAGTGTAACTGTGAATGGATGTCTCACCTTAACAACAGGATATTTGGTTTGGGGTGTGGTTACTAGATGTTTTGGCTATTGAGAAAGTAGTTATGTTTGCTTGTTCTTTGTATCTTGGTAAGGAAGTCTTTTTGCCTTCCCCCATTTTGGTCGGGGTATGTAAGAGCTTTGAATAATAAACTTGTGGCTGATCCTAGTACTTACTGGGTGCCCTCCTGACTCTATCTATGTCTCTTGTATGTTACTTTCTTCAACCCACACTCCCCTTCTCAGTTATGAACTGGACAGGTCAGCCAGACCCGACAGATGGCCCCTCAGCATGGGATACTACATACATGGTATGTAGTCTAATCTTCTAAGAACATGAATCATATCACATCCTTGCCAGCCTATAGCCCCAACTTGGCTTCTTTTCCTGTTGCTGTGATGAAATACATTGACCAAAACAACATAAGGGAGAGAGGGTTCATTCTGGCTCACAGTCCCAGGTGACATCCCATCATGGTGGGGAAGTCAATGCCCCAAGAGCTTGAGGGAGTTGGCCATACTGCAACAGCAGCCAAGAAATGGAAATGCATGCATACATGCTTACTAATGCATGGTGGGCATTATCCATTGCATACAGCCTAAGATCCCCAACCTAGGGAATTTCTCCATCTGTAATTAAGATGAATCTCCAACATCAATTAATACAAGCAAGAAAATCCCTTAAAGATAATCCCAGAGGCTAACCTTGTTGAGACAATCCTCCTGGGTGTGCCTAGAGGCTTCACTCCTGGGAGATTCCAGATCCTGTCAGCCTGACCACATTAACCATCACACCCCCTGTCAGCCTGACCACAGTAACCATCACACCCCCTGTCAGCCTGACCACATTAACCATCACACCCCCTGTCAGCCTGACCACAGTAACCATCACATCCTTCTGTCTGTCAGTCTGACATTAGCCATTACACCTTTGGATGGACTTCCATTCTGCTTGACTCAAACAGAATCCCAGCAGACAGACTTTTCTTTGGGCTGCCAGCTCGCAAAAAATGACACAGAGACTTATTAATTATGAAAGCTCAGCCTATACCTTAGGTTTGTCCCACCAGCTCTTATAACTTAAACTAACCAATTTATATTAATTCATATTTTGCCTCATGATCTTTTACTTCTCTTCCACCTTGAACCTTCTGTTTCCTCTCTGTGTCCTCTAGTGACTCCCCCTTTCCTCTTCTCAGAGCTCTCTCTGACTGGAAGTCCTGCCTATACCTCCTGCCCAGCTATTTTCCATTTAGCTTTTTATGAAACCAATCACAATGACATATCTTTTACACAGTGTAATCAAATATCCCACAACATTTCCTTCCTTTTGTCTAAATAAAAAGAAAAGGTTTTAACTCTAACACAGTAAAATTATGTACAATGAGAACAATTATCAGATAAGAATTACATTTATAATATCCAGTCCATTTGTAATTTACAATTTTGGAGAAAGTGCACTGTTATCTATCCTATCTTGATCAGTCCAAAGCTTTAAACCACTTTTTAAATTATCACTCAAAAACATTTTTAGATAAACAATTTAAGTTTTTATGTCTCTCAACCATGTACACTTTATACCTCTTTGTGTGAGTTTTTTTTTTTTTTTGAATTTGGCAACAAGGAAAACTGTAACCATAACTATCTAGTTGTTAACCCCATCAGAGACCCGAGAAGGATATAATATTACCTGAGTAAACAGAAAATGCAGAGCAAGCAACTTCCGAAACTGTGGGAAACAGCAGGGACATCTGGCTATGTGCACATTCACCAAAGGTTCCTCTGTAACATTGGGCACCCATCTTCAGCCTACAGGCCTAGAGTATCTGACAGAATTTTCTGTGAAGCAGGAATTTTTGAAGGACTGTCCTGCCTTGTCTTGGCAAAGTTCAGCAGTCACTTTCTTTTGTGTCTTGCTTGTCCAGTTTGGATAACATACTGCCAGCAGTCGAGGAAAAGCAATTTCTTGATCACATGACTAACTTTTGCCACAAAGAAAGAAAACTCCATAAGGATGTTCTTCAATGCCCATCACCCTCTTTTGAAGTAAATTGGTACTGCCAGATGCAGCATGTCTCACTGTCATGAAAAGCCTTATGTTATTAAACATTTTAAATGCCAGGTCTTTGAAATGTTTGAAAGTCACCTATCTATATAAAACATATTTCTGTATGATGTTTAAAGCATACCTAACATGACGATAAGTTTGATTGTTATAGATGACTAACTACTAACCCGTCTTTCTTTATTATCTTAAATAGCTTTTAAGAACTAAAACTTTACATTATCTTTTTAATGACCTGCATAGACACAATACCTTAAACAATATTAGAAACATATAGACAGTGTAGCAAAATAACCTTAAATTTGTATCAATTTACAAAAATCCATAACAATGTAAAATATTTGAGACTAGTGGTTGTTTGAAAGTAGACTCAGCAAACCACCCTTTATCCCCTCATTTCTATACTATATCCCGCCTTTCCCTTCAGAGAGAGATCCCTAAATCTAATCTCCTTTGTTCAGCTTTTTCCTGGCCATGACCAGTAACAACTGTAACCAACCCCCCTAAATACTTGCAAACATCTATAACCCATTGAATGACCAAAACCACCCACCCCAGCTCTTGGGTCTGTGGATGTCATGTTCTCTAGACTGCTTTCTCTTGTCTGGGGGTGATGGCATCTCTAGGGGACCCTGAGAAACTAGGATAATGGCCAAGTCCTAGGAAAGCTAGCAGTAGCCTTTATATCCAGTCTCTGTCAATAGGAAAGTGCAGGGCATATCCAAAGTTCTGGCTGGAGTAGTGCGTGAGGATGGACTGTCTCAGCTAGCAGCTTTGAGATTGTTCTGGATACAGAATTCTGAGGAAACTTCAATAGAGGCATTCTGAGAGGCTAGATCACCTGGGCTACTTGTCTTTATTGGTACATGATCCTTTTTTACCCCTGGAAATACCCAAACTTTTAAAGATAACATATATATATATATATGTTATATATATATAACATATATATATATAACACAGCGTGAATGTGCAGTGTGCAACAGTCAGTTAAACATTATATTTTGTTAGATGTTTGAGCACAGGTAAAAGGCATTTATTAACTTTGTAAATTGTTTGGACTATAATATAAATCTCTACCCATGCCAATGAAAGGATGCCTTGTAATAATAAGTCAAGAGGACTCTGCAGCCAACAAGATTTATTTTGTCTCATCCCGTCTCAGAGATGTTCCCATGTCAAAGGATCAGCTTATACATCACCTGTCTTGTAGCTTTTCTTTTCTTCCTTTTTCATGTTTGTGGCCAAGATTTTCTAATGCAATCTCTCAGGCTAATCTAATTCTGATTAACTTTGAAGGAACCCATAGCTTTCCATTTCCTGTGGAAACAAAAGCACAACCTCTCCCCTAATGCAATGCATTTCCTGACTTCCATTCTGAAGCCAAGACATCCCTAAAATGTATAGGCTGGTTTAACTCAGCAGTCCCTTCCACAAGCCAGTGTCTCTCAATAGTTGCCATTCTCTGTTCATTAGCATTCAAAACTTCAAAGTCACGAAAGCACCATATACCATCTAGACACTGTATTTCCCATCTTTATGTCACACACACACACACACACACACACACACACACACACGTTCTCTCTTTCAAGACCTTATTATTTTCAAACTATTTAATTTTTATGACTATATATACTCATTTTCTTTTTTATTTCTTTAACATCTAAGCACATTTTTGAAAAAAACAAAACACATTGCACCTTTTTAGAGGTTTTTTTATGTCTGGACATGACTTTACTAAGTACCGGTAGTGCTTTCTGGCTGTGTGAGACAAATCTTAGATGTCAGCCTCTGTGTGGCTCAGCTTAGCTGATGAAGCTCATGCGTGGTGCCGGGGGCTGGCTTCGCCCACAGGCAGCGGCCCGGAGCCACATCTCTGTATGCTGCTGAGTAGCCTGACCGAGAGACTGCAGGACTGGGAATCCACATCCGGCTCCTTGTCCAGAACTTTTCTTAGCTTTCTCAGGCATATATTTAGGTATTGAGCCTCCACATTGGATGCCATATGCATCAAGTCTTTCTCTGTCCTGTCAGCCAGATCCCAAACAAGGACGGGGAGACTTCTTAATTATGAAAGCTAAATTTTAGCGTAGGCTTGTTTCTAACTAACTCTTATAGCTTAAATTAACCCATTTCTACTAATCTACATGCTGCTATCGTGACTCACTGCTTTTACCTTCCCTCCTGCGTGTCCTGTTTCCTCTGCATCTGGCTGGCAACTTCCCCTTTCTTCTTCCTAGAGCTCTCTCTGTCCAGAAGTCCTGCCTATACCTCCTGCCTAGCTGTTGGTCATTTAGCTTTTTATTAAACCAATCACAGTGACACAGCTTTACACCGTGTGATGAGGTAGCTCACAGCAGACCCCTCTATTACAGAAGCTGGACCCTGTCTTTCTGTCTTGTCTGAAACATGCAGCATACGTCTTTTTCCTGTGCTAATCTCACCTTTTAATGACTTTGACACCAGCTGTCACTTTCCTGCAATGCTACTTATCAGCCGCATGCCACAAAGACCTGAGGCCTCATCCTTTAGCTCCGTATCCCTGGGAAATTGATACTTATTCATTCAATCCATGATTATTTTTGAGTATTCTACTCCAAGGTATGATAGGTATTAAGTAAAGGTCTCTACCCCCAGAGAAGACAATCAATCATCGTATTGGGCACCAGAAGAAGCCAACAGGGGACCACTTCCTCAACCTAGAGAAAGAGGTAACTAAATCGATACCTCAAAGATGAGCAACTATGGCAAGAGTGTGCCAGAGAGGACGGCAGGAGGAACAAAGACCCCAAGACGACAGAGACAAGGGGAACGTGGGGAAGTGGGGAATGAAGGGAGGGAGGCCATGAGGGAGGGGAAAGGAACGATAAACCTTTCTGCCAGCCGCCCGAGCCCCGCTGCCATGTGGCCGCCCAAAAGTAACACACAGAGTCTTATATTATTTTCAATGCTGCTGGCCAATTGACTACTATTTCTTTGTTGTTGTTGTTTATTTTTTGTTTTCTGTTTTTTGTTTTTGAGACAGGGTTTCTCTGTGTAGCTTTGGAGCCTACCCTGGCACTCACTCTGGAGACCAGGCTGGCCTCGAACTCACAGAAATCCGCCTGCCTCTGCCTCCCGAGTGCTGGGATTAAAGGCATGTGCCACCAACGCCTAGCAACTAGGATTTCTTATAGTACCATTCTGTAATGATAAGTCTTTACTCCATCTGACTGAGCCCTGCTGCCACATGGGAGACCAGAATGACGCACAGAGTTTTATATTAGTTTACAATGCTGCTGGCCAATTGACTAGGATTTCTTATATGCTAGCTCAGTCTTAATTATTAAAAATCTATATATTTTATAAGACTTATCTTATCCAGGACGCCTTCCACTGGTGTCCTCTTCCCAGGATCACATGGTGGCTCTGTAGAGAAGAGAGCAGGAGGAAGAGGAAGAGCAAGAGGATGATTTCCTGCTTATAATCTGAGTCTGCCTTCTATGTCACTTCCTGCCTGGATAACCAGACTTCTCTTTCCTACATTTCCCAGAATCCTTCTTGGCTCCTAATCCCACCTACCTTACTTTCCTATTGGCCAACAGTACTTTATTTATCAACCAATAAGACAATATACACAGACAGGGGAAAGGAGTGGGGGGAAGGAAGTGGTAAACATGGCAAAATGGCAGAGAAATTTTATACTTGTGTTCAGGACCCTTTTGTTTGGAAAGTGGGAGGAGCAGGGAGATACCCTATGCTGTTCAAAACCTCCTGTAGTCCTGGTCCTCGGAGCCTCAGGGCATAGCCTCTTGCTTATTGTCCACTATGCCTGTAGGTGACAACTGAGGACATGCAAGGCTACCTTAGGCTACTGGAATTCCACCACATCCAATTGATGCAGTACTTTACAGTAGACTTAAAAAATGTAATGATATGTGTGTGTGGTGCGTATGCATGCTCACCCCATGTTCACATATGTTTAAATGGGCACACTCTGTGCACATGCCTGTGGAGGACTGGGGTTGACATTGTCATCCTGGATCACTCTCCACTTTCTCCAGTCAGGCTCTGTCAGTTGAAGCCAGAATTTTCAGGGAGGCTAGTCTGGCTGGCCAGCTTGCCCTAGAGAGATTCCCCGACTCCGCCTCCCAAGCGGTGCTATTACACATGGCTGCTGTGTGTGACCAGCTTTTTCATGAGTTCTGTGAATTCTAATTTGTATGATTAGCTCCTTACCCGTGGAGCCATCTCCCCATACCATAGTAGGCTCTTTAAACAGTCACTCTGAATGCTATTCACCGGTGAAGATAGTGAATCCCAAAGCTAGAGGGATCTGCTTGGAGCTGCAGAACTGGGATCAGAATGGGCTGTTTGTCCTCGAGAGCAGTGGTTCTCAGCCTTCCTAATGCTGTGATCCCTAAATACAGTTCCTGATGTTATGGTGACCCCCACCATACCATTATGTTCATTGTTACTTCATAACTGTAATTTTTTTACTGTTATCAATCACAGTATAAATGTCTGATATGCAGAATATCTGATCTATGACCCCTGTGGAAGGGGTCACGACCCACGGGTTGAGAACTGCTACCCTATAGGCATTCTCTGTGCTGACCATATCTTTGTCTCCATGGTGCACTTCTTTGTAAAGAGTCAGCCTCTGCATAGGGAATGTTTTACAGAAATCCCCCAAAGTCCCACTGGCACCTCCTGCCATGTTGCCTCTGCTCCAAGAGCCTTCTCTAGAAGGCCATCAGCACCACGGATGGTAACAGAGCTAGCTGACAGCATCTGCTCTGACTTAAGTATTTCTTTTCTGAGTCCACTGAGTTGAGCTTCATGTTTCTTGGCAGAGCCTGACTGGCAATTAACTTGACCTGGCTGGTACCTGGCTCTGGGAGGCAGTGTCTGTGTTTTTGAAAAGACATAGCAGACAGTCCTGTGTATATTGAGGAGGCTTTATTCCCCTGAGTTTTCAGTGACAGGGGTTTTATTTGTGCCACACTGTTAGAGGATGCAAGAAGCTAACCACACAAAGGCAGTTCCACTGAGCTGAGCAGCTCTCTCTCATTCTCTATGCCATAAGGAGACAAACCTTTCTGCTTCACAGAGTCCCCAAGAGTCAGTAAGAGAGACCTGCAAATTTGGAGACACACAAGCTGCTGGGTAACCAGAGAGAGTGGCAGTGGTGGGGAATGACAATGTTGGACCATGAGGTGGATTGGGTGTTCAACGGCCTCTGCCTCAGAGTCCTGAACAGATACTCTGAAAACCAAGCAAGCAAGAACACTCAGCATCAGCCACTGTCCTCGGCAGTAGGAGTGCTCACCTGACCCTTTAGCATCAATGACAATTTCTGTGGTTGTTATTGTTAGGACAAATGGTACCAGGTGTGACCTTTTATAAAAGATACAACCAGCTCTAGGAAGCAAAATTTTTAAATTAAATTTAATTTTTGAGGCAGAGTTCCTATGTAGCCTTGGCTGTCATGAGACTTGTTATGTAGACCAGGCTAACCTCAGATTCATAGAGATCTTCTTAGCCTGAGAGCTGGAGGCAGAATATTAACCATCTGTCCTAGACAAGGAAATTTGGCTCAGGGATGCTTAGGGATACAGCTCAGGGATGCCTAGGGATACAGCTCATGGGATGCTGAAGGCTACAGCTCAGGGATGCTTAGGGATACAGCTCAGGGATGCTTAGGGATACAGCTCAGGGATGCTGAAGGATACATCTCAGGGATGCTGAAGGATACAGCTCAGGGATGCTGAAGGATACAGCTCAGGGATGCTTAGGAATACAGCTCAGGGATGCTTAGGAATACAGCTCAGGATGCTTACAGATACAGCTCTGCCTTTTAAGAGGCAAAGCTGGGCTTTGAATCAGGCCTGACTGACCCCAAAATATTCAGAAGAGGAAGAGCTCTGTGGAAGATGTCATCAGGTTGTGGACCTTCTGTCACTAGAATGCAGAGAACCTGAAAAGTATGATGAAGGCCAATGCAGGTTAACCACTTTCATCTGGAATCACCCATGCAGTGTCAAGGCGGGGAGAGGTCTACATGAGGAGAAGAAGTGGTCACCATTGGAATGGGTGGCCTTTTTGATGGTGGACCAGCAACTGAGGATATATGGCCAAGCACCTGGGCTTCAGGACTGCATTTCTCTGCATCAAAATCCTTGTTCACAGCTCAGTGACTCTAGGAAATCTACCTAATGACACATGCTCATGTTCCCATCCCATTGGGTCTTACTGTTGTGAGGACTGGGGTAGGCTAATTCAAGTTCAAAGAACACTGTGGGCCATAGGCTGGGTTTAACCTGAAAACTGCGTATTATTTATGTGATTCATAGCTCTTCTTCATGCACATAATTTTGGACTAGAGCTCTGAGATGATTCCTTCTCACTTTCTCTGTCATGGCCAGATCCCTAGCTGTAATTAAATACCCTGGATCGGTCGTATGACACAGTGCTAACATTGGTTAATAAAACCAAATTTGTGTTTACTGGAACCAGTTGTTTCTTACCTAGAGTGAGGATGGGTTGAAAGGAAGAAAGGTTTGGAGAGGACTTGGGAATGGCCGATGGGATCGCTGGGTCGAGGAGAGCATCCACAGAAATGACCTTGAGATTGAGGTTTGGAAATGTACAGTAGAAGGAGCAAGCACGGGCATGCTGACAGGGGGCAGGCCGGGGGTGGGGGGCCGGGGTCGGGTTTCACAAGGATTGCAGGGCTGACTTCTAATTCTGGGAATGGGAAAACAGAGAGAGTGAAGGATGTCTTTGAGGATCTTGAGGATGTAAGTGCCAGAACCAAATTTTCCTATATTAAATGAGTCTACTTTGGTCTCTTTGTGCCACTATACCAAAATACTGCAGACAGAATACTTTACAAAGAATAGGAATGTATTCTCTCATTGCTCTGTAGTCTAAGGAGTCCAAGATCAAGGCACCAGGATGTTCAGGTTCTGGCCAGGGCTGCTCCCTGCTTCCAATGGTGTCCACTGGCTGAAAGGAATGGTGTGATTCTGGAAGTCTGTGGGCAAGAAGGGTGAAGTCTGCCCTTGAGTCTTTTGGTAAGGACATTTAGTTTCACTCTTGAGGATGGAACCTGTGACTCAGTTGTCTTCCAAAGACCACATTTGCAGTGCCGATGCATTGGGATGACATTTCTACTTGAATTTGGAAGGAGCATCATCATTCGGTCCCTGAAGAGATGGCTTAATCTAAGCTCATCTTAAGGACCTCCCCCTGCAATGTCCTTTGGAAAAGTGTGTGCTCTTGGAGATTGCAAGGATCTTTTCAAGAATGTAAAGCATAAAACTAAATAGAGTGTTCTTGGGGCTCACTAATGTGTGTGTGTGTGTGTGTGTGTGTGTTCATTTGAGTACACATGGGCACATGTGTATTTGGGTTCATGTGTACATGTGTGCAAATACAGGCATGTTCATTTGAGTATGAATGGGTACGTGTGTATTTGGGTTCACCTGCACATGTGTGCCTTCATGTAAAATCAAGAAATCACCTCAGGTGTTTCTCCATCAGAAGCCATTCATTTAGATTTTTTTTTGGGGGGGGGGCAGTCTCTCTGGTCTGTAACTCATCAAGTAGGCTAGGCTGACTGGCCAGTGTGCCCAGTTATCTTCATGTCTTTGCTACCCCAGTGCTGGGTTTAAAGTGTGCCACCATGCCTGCCTTCTTTATGTGGGTTCTGGGGTCAAGCTCCAGTCATCAGACTGTCATGGCCAGCACTTTACTGACTAGCCACATCCCCAGTGGGGCTAACTGCTGTTGGGGTTCTGCTTCCATATAGTCTGTCTCAAATGAACTGTGATTATTCTGGAGCTGAGGAAGACAGCGGGGACCCTGCATTAGCTAGGTAAGCACTCTGTCACTGAGCTAAATCCTCAGCTACCCAAATGAACCTTCAAGTAGTAATTCCTATGTGTTGTCTCCTTCATCCATAAAAGATGCAAAAAGAAAATAACTGAGGAATTTTATTAGCAAACCCAGAGGCTCAGTGGGGTCATCTATTGTAACCAGCATTTAACCTCCAAGTTCTGTTTTTCTGAGACAGAATCTCTAGCCCAGGCTAGCCTCCAACTCATGAAAATTTTTCTGCATGCTGGGATTGCAGGCATGAATGACCACTCCCAGCTCTCCAATAATTTTAAGGGCAGGTACCCAGCAACTGCCTTGTTCAGTACTGAGCTCACAGTACTCTCTAAGAGGGTAGGTGCTCATGTCCTAGTCTCTGAATACATAAAGTTATATTGTTGTATAACCATTTCTCAGATATGTACATTATTCACAAAGAAGCATTGGGGATATGTCATGGATATTATTCGTTATTATTTCCACTTTCTTTTTCTAATACAAATTTTAAATGACTGCACAGCACCCTCCAAACCAAGTAGTGAAGGTCATATTTGTGTACTCTTAAATTGTTTCTGTTGTTTTCAACATTACTGATGACACTGTGATGAACACTCTTATTTAAACCTGTGGGTACATTTTATTTATTTTATTGATTCTTTGTGAATTCATATCATACATCACAATCCTACTCATCTCCCTGTCCCTCTGTATCAGCCCTCTATCCTTGCAACCTCCCCACAAAAGAAAACAAAACATAAAAATAAAAAATTAAAATGCAAATTAAAGAAAGAGAAAAATCTCCCCGTGGAAGCTGCGGTGTTGTGGGTACATTTTCAAATTATTTTGTTGAGATCAACTCCTGGAATTGGCCTCACTCATTGAAGGAGAATGGACGCTTTTCATGATGTCGGAGGTTGTTCTGTATGCTATAAATAAGTGTTTATTGGTTGATGAATAAAGCTGTTCTGGCCAATGGACAGGCAGGATTTATCTAGGTAGGAATTCCAAACAGGAGACACAGGAGACACAGGAGAAAGAGAGACAGAGGTCAGACAGCGTGTAGCAGCTGGGGAGTCAAGGGGCCCAGGCATCATGGGAAGCCAAGGCCACACAGAGATCCACAGATTAATGGCAATGGGCTAATAATTAAGAGAGAGCAAGCCAGCAAGAGGCCTAAGTCAATGGCCAAACAATTGTAAGTAAGTCTCTGAGTGGTTATTTCGTAAGTGGCTGCTGAGACCCAGTGGATGGAGAAAACCCAGTCCAGTGGGACTGAGATGGATGGAAAAAGTCTCTCTGGGGCAAGAATTTCCACATAAAACCTGACAAAGACTTAAAAAGAGATTCTAAACACACGCAAAAATCATCAAGCTTGGCTTGTTAGGTAGCAACATTTTCTCGTGAGGGCTCTGTTTGTGAGAGGCAGACGGAGGCTCAGCTCCTTTAAGAGAGGCTTCCTGACTCAGCGTGAGTGACAAAAACCTTCACGGCTCTTTTAAGAGGCCCCACTACCAAACTCTTTAAGATGTTTGTGAGTGGCCTTCCTTTAATTGACCTTCACTTTCATAAGGTTTGCTCACATTCTGCCAAATTGTTTTATAGAAAGGCCCTTTCAATTAAAAAGCCATAGATAAGAATGTCTGTCTCCCCTAAATAACTAAGTATTATTTTAAGTTTCAAAGCTGTTAACAATTTGTTAGGCAATAGCACAGATATTTAAATATGTCCATATTGAAACAAAATTTCATTTGTTTTCCTGTGAACTTAAATTTTTATTTCTGTATCATCCAATCAACAGTCCAATTTCACATAAAATACATTCCATTGGGTTCAAGTGAACAACCATGTCTCTATTCCCCTTTGAAAATCATGTCTTCTGGGCTTGGGGGGGGGGATGTAGGGGAGACGATGACAGGGAGCTCAGTTGGTAAAGTAGGACCTGATCTGATGACCCAGGACCTACATAAAAAAAAAAGGCCTGGGGGTTAGAGGTGGAGAAAGGAGGATGCCTGGAGCTTACTGAACATCTATTGGAATCCATGGGCTTTCGGTTCAGTGAGATAGTCTCAAATAAGAGATGGAAAGCAACGGAGGAACAGTGTCAACCTCTAGCCTCCGTAAGCATGTACACATGAACCATATGTGAGTGTACACACATGCACAAGTCACACACTCTTAAATTGCACTTTTTTTTTTTTTTGAGACAGGGTTTCTCTGTGTGGCTTTGGAGTCTATCCTGGCACTCGCTCTGGAGACCAGGCTGGCCTCAAACTCAGAGATCTGCCTGCCTCTGCCTCCCGAGTGCTGGGATTAAAGGCGTGCGCCACCAATAGCTAAATGTTCCCATCATTTAAACGTTTGTTCTCAGTTACTATGCTCTTGCAGTCTTTCACCTCACTGGGAGTGCTTTTACTTTTAACACTATGAAGCACAATACAAGGATAGTCCTGGCATACAGACAACGTTGTCTCATTGAGGCTTCCTGAAGCATCTGTTAGAACCAAAAAATATGTGAGTTGAAATTTCATTTGTGATTATTGCCAAATGGCTTTTCAAAAAGATTACTAATGACCTAGGTGTGCCAATTTTGTTCATTCTCATAGACATAGGTGGAATCCACCCTCAGTTTTTATCAGATTGCTGGGTAAGATTGATACAGCAATGGTTCTATAGTTTTGCTTGTAGAGTTGAGTACCTTTATAAAAAGATGTCCTGAGTCACCTGTCACAGTCCTTGATAAGGCATTTATAGCGACATTTCCCTTTCCTTCTTAAATAGTTTTTGAAAGTCACATTCTTAGTATCTTCAAATTCCTCCTTTCCCATGTTCCTCATATTTAACCTTCCAAAAACCCCCAATGGATCTATAAACAGAAACCCATTGCTCTTACGACAGAAGGGTAATGTTATTGTGGTATTTCCACTTATTACCCCCTGATTGAGTCCAGTCTTTTCAGATTCCCTATTTCCCCGTTTTCTTATTATTCATCTCCACTTTTTACAGCATGGCTTTAAATAACTTCCAAAGGAGGGATGCAAGAAAACTGAGAATTCCAAGTATTCGCATGTAGGCAGACTTCTCTTTCCCACCTGCCAGGTCCCAAATAACCGACACAGAGACTGATGGCAAATATGTGCCAATCTGATTCTGCTCCCTACTTGAGCAATCTTTTATTTTTCCAAGATTATCTTAAGGATCTTTATTTTTGGTATTCTGAAATATTACACTCATTTGACATTATGTACTTTTTTTATCCATTCTATCAGTATACTTTGAATATTGTATACCTGAATTTGGGGAAGTTTGACCATTTTTTCTTCCGTTTTCTCCCTTCTGCTCTTTAGTAACTTTACACAGGTTAATGCTGAAAAGAGATGTTTTTCTAATTTAACTCTATTACATCATGTCATATATATTCTGATGATATTGTAATTTCAACAATCATATGTTCCTATATTTTCACTCATCATCATCATCATCATTGCTGGGTGTGTGCATGCCTGTGTGCCCGTGCATGCCCACACGGATGCATGAGTGTGTCACTGTGCATGTGTGGAGTTCAGTTCTCTCCTTCCACCAGGGAAATACTTCCACCCATGGAGCCATCTCCGTGGCCCCATATTTTTGTCTTATAATCTGGTTCTGATTCCCCACTTCTCTTCTCTCTTGCTACAGCAGCTTCTTAAACACTGGTGAACAACTTCTCTTCTGCTTCCCAAACTCATACTACTTCCTTCCTTCCCTCCATCCTCTTTCCCCCTTCTTTCCTGTTTTTCTTTCCTTCCAAAACAGGTTTTTGCTACACAGTTTTAGGTCTGAGATTTGTGCTCCTCCTGCTTCTGCCTCGGGGTCCTGGGAACCTTGACGTTTATTACCATAACCAATTTCATCAAGATGTGGGAAGCATGTTATTTAACTTCCTAATATTTGGGTTTGTTTTTTAACTGGATATGCTTTTTAAAATTTTTATTTTAATCGTGGTCAGGTAACATGTTCAGTTTGATTTTATTCCTTTATTAGTATTGACACATATTTTGACTAGCATATGTTCTATGTTGGTGGATTTGTCTTATGCCCTTGGCACTAGTTACCTCCCATTGTTGTTGGGCACAGAAATCCTGAAAGCCAGTGAGATTGCTGTGCTTGGCAGCTCTGTTTACAGTATATTTTATACAGTACTTCTATTGTGTGATAGGTGAAATGGTACCGGGACTATGGTACTAAGTATGAATCATGATTGTAAATTAGACTGTTTCTCTCTGGGAATCTATTCAATTTATATACGTTGAAGCATTGTTGGCAAGCAAACAAACATTTACAATTGTTATGATGTTCTGATAAATACATAATTTTAACATTGAGAACTGTTCCTCCCTTCCTCACATAAGGCTCTTTGTTCTTGATGTCTACTTAGCATGTGACAAAATTGTAACTTGTCTTCTTATAACTATTATTTGCATGCAATTATGTTTTTAGCAATTATTTGGATTTTATGTTTGAAACAAGTGTCTTACTGACAACATATAGATGAGTCTTATTTTGCTATCATTTCTTGATTTTAGATATTAGAGATTTTAGTCCATTTACATTTATTGTAGTTCATCACATGACTGGATTTTATGTTACCATTTTCCTTTGTTTTTAGTTTATCTCATCTGCTTTTGGTTTCTCTGTTCCCTTTTTCTGACTTTATTTTGGATTTATTGACTATTTTCAGAATTCTATCTTGGTTTTGTTTTGTTTTTTTTTGGTTTTTGTTTTTTTTTGAGACAGAGTTTTACTCTGTATCTCTGGATAGCCTGGAACTCATGATAGAACAATCTAGTGTTATGATAAATCTTTCCGCCAAAAGCCATCGAGCCCTGCCGCCACATGTGTGCTCTACACCAGCTACCCACCCGAGTTAGGCCCAAATGAATACACAGAAACTTGTATTAGGTACAATGCTGCTTGGCCAATGACTCTAGGATTCCTCATCTGTTAGCTCAGTCTCAATTATCATAAATCTATATATTTTATAAGACTTATCTTATCGGACGCCTTATTGGTGTCCCTCCTTGCCGGTGGATCACATTGTGCCGCTGGAGCAGGAGCAGAGGGGAAAAAGAGGGACGCTTCCTGTTTCTCCTTCTTTAAATATGAGTCTCCTTGCTATGTCACTTCCTGCCTGGATCACCACTTATCTACTACATTTCTCAGAATCCTCTTTGACTCCTAGTCCTAACTTGCTGTCTCATTGGCCAAACAGTATTTTATTCAATAATCAATAAGATAAACATACACAGTACATTCCCCATCATCTCCTCTTTTCTGTCTAAATAAAAGGATAACTTATCTTTTATAATAACTGAAGAAAACTATAACCATAACTATCTGTCTTTAACTCTATCAAAGGCCACAGAAGGATAATATATAAATTCTAGAATTGACAGAATATCTCGCTCCCTGGATAGTCACCCAAGGTTTCTCTGTAACGTTGGGGCATCCATCTTCAGCCCATAGGCCACAGTGTGTCTGGCACACTTCTCCATTTCAACAGGAACCCTTTAGTACTGTCTTGTTTTGTAAGTTTAGCAGTCACTTACTTGTGGGTCCTGCATGTCCAGTTTATACAGCAACAAACAGTCCAGGCAAGAGCAGTTTCTTGCCCAAATGGCTAATCTTGCCATGTTGAAAGCAAACTCCATAATGAGTTTCTTTAATGCCCATCCTCCTTTCTGATGTAATTGGTGTGCTAGGAGCAGGTGTGTCTCATTGCCAAGATAAACCCTAAACCATTTAAATGACATATTTCTGTAGGTCTTTGAAAGGTTTGAAGAATACCTAACCATCTCAAATATATCTCTGTATATCTAGAAAACCTAACTAACCTAATTATAAGTTCTGACTATTATAGGTAAAAGATCTGTATAAACATAATACCTAAACAAGAGGAGACACACACACACACACACACACACACACACACACACACACATATATATATATATATATATATATCACAAAATTGACCTTAAAGTTGTATCAATAAATGAAAATCTATACCAATGCAAAGTATTCATTCTTATATCCAATTCCCCTTTTCTTTCTTTAAAAAGAGATTGACTATGCTCATTATCATTTATAACTAACCCCATTTAAATGAAAACAAACCTTTATAAACAATATTTGGGGATTTGGACGTCTTTCTAAACTGCTTCCTGCTGATTGGGGGCAATGTTTATATACCATGGGGATCATGATAAAACATAGAAACCTGACCAAGTCCTTGTTTTTGTAGTCTGTAAAGCTGTATTGTCTCAGCTTTAGGGGGTCTTGCTTGATCAAACCATATTAGTCTAGAAGGAATCCATAGCTTTTTATTTTCTGTGGAAATACAAGCAAAACCTTTATTTCTAAATAGCCTGTCCTTAAATTTAAATTTTGAAGTTAGAGCATTTTTAAAATGTATAAGTTGAATTAATTTATCAGCATTTATAATCAAATGTATTTTAGTAGCAGTAATTCTTTCCTTGGCAATCAAACAATTTAAAGACAACAGTGTGGCATTTAGTATCCAGATTCTCTGTGTATTTTCCATCTTTATGTGGCTTTTTTATTACTTTATTTTTACTTTCTTTTGTTTCTTTTTTCCCGAGACAGGGTTTCTCTGTGGAAATCTGCCTGCCTCTGCTTCCTTTTCTCACAAGCCTACATATATTTTTAAATGCAATGTAAACCTTTAGAGGTTTGTCTTATCTGGATCTGTCTTTATCATCTTGGGAGTGCCGAGTCCAACGCCCAAGAGCACTGAGACTGCGAGAGCAAATGGAAGTTGCTCTGATGCTTCTCAGCAGCCCGACAGGGCAGGCTGTGGCGGCAGGTTTCCCTCTTTCTCTGCGAATCTTGGGGCATGGGGTGATCCCACCGCTGCCACCATTCTGTTATGATAAATCTTTCTGCCAAAAGCAGCCTGTGCCCCCCACCATGTGTGAGCTTTACACCAGCCGCCCACCTGAGTTAGGGCCCAAATGAATACACAGAAACTTGTATTAGGTACAATGCTGTTTGGCCAATGACTAGGATTCTTCATCTGCTAGCTCAGTCTTAATTATCATAAATCTATATATTTTATAAGACTTATCTTATCGGACGCCTTATTGGTGTCCCTCCTTGCCGGTGGATCACATCCTGCTGTTGGAGGAGCAAGGGGAAAAGAGGGGGCACTTCCTGTTTCTCCTTCTTTAAATATGAGTCTCCTTGCTATGTCACTTCCTGCCTGGATCACCACTTATCTACTACATTTCCCAGAATCCTCTTTGACTCCTAGTCCTAACTTGCTGTCTCATTGGCCAAACAGTATTTTATTCAATAATCAATAAGATAAACATACACAGTACATTCCCTATTAATCTAGTCTTGAAACCACAGCAATTTGCCTGCCTCTGACTCTTGGGTAGTGGAATTAAAAGTGCTTGCTACAATGCCTGACTAGAATAACTAGAATTCTATTTTATTCTATTTATTAAAAATATTTTATTTAATTATTTGGAGAGGGAGGTAGGAAGAGAGACAGAGGCAGAAACTGAAAGTAGAGGTAGGCTATATAGTTTCAAAGCCATTATCAGAAACACTTTCCACACACATTTTTCTTAGACAGATTTTTTTTCCAAGACATGGCTTCTCTGTGTAGTCCTGGCTGTCCTGAAACTCATTCTGTAGACCAGGCTGGCCTCAAACTCACAGAGATCAGCCTGCCTCTGCCTCATGAGTGAGGCAGAGGTAATATTAAAGGCGTGTGCCACCACTGCCTGGCTAGACAGACATGTTTTATGTGTGTATGTGTGTTTTTCTCTGTGTATGTACATATGTACACATGTATAAATGTGTGAGGAGGCCAGAAGAAGGCTTCAGAGGGCCTGTGTCAACAACAACAAACATTTTTTCATAGTAAGAGACCCAGAGAATCAAAGTGGTGGAAGCAAGACAGACTTTTATTTTACATTCTGCAGATGCTGGAAGTCAGTGTGGCCAAAAAGCAAAGCTGGGCACTGTGCCTATTTGGTGTAAAGCAGTGGCTTCGTCTTTCTAACCACACCCCTGTATTCTGCACTGACTGGAGGTGCAGTCATCCTGGTGTCTAGTATCGCCCCTTGCTCAAAGGCATCATCCTAGTGGCTCAGGACACAGAATCTTAAGTAATGCATGTCCTGGCCTTGCAACCCCCATTTCCCACACGTGGGCTCATTCACATAGATAAATGCCCAAAACTTTTCAACCCTAGGCTTCACTGAGAGCTGCTAGACAAGCAGGCTCCAGCTCCAGCTCTGAAAGACCTGTGCTTGGTGCCTCCTGACTGTTGATAGATGAGCTACAAAAGGCAACTCCTGAGGATGGGCCATGATGACAACGGCCTGAGACTTCATCGTTTCCGGCAACTGCGAGTCCCCAGTGTAGGTGGGAAGCAAGCTTCAGGCCTCTGAAAAAACAGAAAGGGCCCTTAAAGGCTGAGCCAGTTCTCACCTCCTTCCCTACACTTCTTTGTAAATCACACACATCTTTTTTTTGATGCTTCTGTTACTGAAGAAAGCATTCATGGGCATGCGTGCACCCACGCTCACGCAGGCACATGCTGTCATGGTCTGTGAATCTCAGCTTGATGTTTACCCCTTCCCACCGATGTCCTTATGCTCTGATAGTGACAGAATTTAATGTTTTCTCAGATACTTTCACATCAAAACAAACAAACAATTTGTGTCTAGAATTCTTCATCGGTTCCCTGCTTGATTCCTTTTGCTTTTGCTGAAGTCTTCCAGAGAGTTTAAGGGTGGTAACATCAATAAATGTTAGATAAAGATCATCTTTCTATCTCATTATTCATTTAAATTACTATCCATAAAATATTTATTTTACACCTGAATACAAATTGAGTGGTTATGAGATTGTAGGCTAAAAATGTTTCCCCTTAGATTTGAAGGCGTTGCCTTTTCTCCCAGCTCCCATTTTGTCTTGTTCTTTTGTAGATATTTTTTTTCTGCCTGAAAAAAAATTCTTTTCACTCTACCAGTGATTTTATGCAGTTTTACATGATGTATTTGAATTTACTTTTTCAAAAAGGAACTTGGTGAAGAATCAGCTCTATTTATTTTCTCCTATTAAAATAACCTATCCCCTCTGACCCATTTCCTCTCTTCTACCGGAAGTTAGTCAGTAGCAGTTACAGCCTGCTTTGGGGCCAGCTTGAGATTGTTGATTTGTTCCTATTCTATTTGAACATCTGCTTTCTAAACGATGAAATTGCTCCTTGCTTGCTTCATTCTTGTTTTTAGCCCTCTCATGTACCTTACCCCAGATCTCCCCGCATCTCTGTGTCTCTGTCTGCCTGTCTCTCTGTCTGTCTCGGAGTCTTACACATGCTGGACAACACTTAGGCCTGCATTTTATTTTTGCTCATCTTAATTGTGCTAATTTCAAAACTCTTACTTTGGTGTCAGTGCCTGTGTTGACACTGCCACCTGTCACACATTTGATCATTTTTATCATTTACCGTCCTCGGTGTCCCAGATTCTGTGCTTGAGTGCATAACCATTGTAATGAGGATTTACTGGGAGGAAGACTGGGGGACACCACTCTGCCAGTGCCTTAGGTTGGAATTAGTGAAGAGACTAACTTGGATTGTGTCTTTGGAACAAAACTTAAAGCCCTTACAAGCTGCCTAAACAAATGTAGAAAGTCTCTAAAATCCTTGACTGTGACCTATGTCAGGCAAATGAGACCAAAACGAAGACACCTGATTCTCAGATAGGGCAAAAACTAGGATGGACTTCAAGGAGAAAAGCTCTAACCCTAGCAATGGCCATTTTATGTAGAATTAATTACAACTTCACTACACTATTTGTATATAACATTGTATTCCCCAGCCTAGGAGTATAGCAGGCTTCGGGAGGCATAATTGGGCCAAGCTGAGCAGAGCTCGTGGGTACCTGGAGGATGTGATTGTCTCCTATTCCCTGGCTGGCACCATCTGTGTCTCTCAAGACCTAAGGAACCATGGAAATGAAGCAAATGTTATAGTTGAGCATCACACACCATGGTCCTGCCATTATTTCTCTTGGCCCAGTTTCCCAGGGTGTACTGCTGGGCCTAATTTCTGTGCTTGCTCATTCTGCGGGGACTGCAGACCTTTAAGAGCTCAAAAGGAACATAGGAAGTGTTGGAAGCGAGGAATTTACCACATTGATGCCTCTCTGGTAATACCGTGTTCCCCCCAGGATAGCATCTAATTGCTACTTGAGCAAACCCAGTGTCTTTACCTCAACAGCCTTGCCCAGTAGGCCATTGCAAACATTTATTATTCTTTGAATGACAAAGCTCTGCCCATCTGTCTGTTCTGAATTTGTGCCCCCACTCCTGTCATCGAGGCGGTATCAAAAGTAGTGACATGCATTGATATTATGAGCTCGGATTAAAGATCTAGTGTAGCACGGTCTACCCCTTCAATGTCTTTTCTCAAGTGAGGGACATGGGAGATTATTTCCTAACCTTTCAGGAAGTTACACACATTTTTCAGGAGATCAGCAGGAGGGAAAATATTTTGCTAACATTTGACTTCTCTTCAACCAAACCCTCCTGCTCGGAGGAGTGCCGGAGAAACACATTTGCAGAAGCCTCGTTTTGGAGACAAAATGGTTGTCTGATTCCCTTGGTTATTGCTTAAGGCACTTAGATGAGAGGATGGAGAGTGCAGTGTATTTGGATAATTCAAAGACGGAGCTGAGGGAGGTGGGCGGCACCTCAAGGAAGCCACAGTCCTGCCCAGTAGGGCTAGACATCGTTTACAAAGGGGCACCTGAGGCCAGACTGATCATCTCACATCAAATCAGCAACCCTGCAGGGAGCTCTCAATATTATCTTTTTAGTTTTGGGGTAGGTGAGGATCTGAGGGCAAATAGATGGATGCAAAACTCATGTCAGACTGTATTTTCTGGGCATTCACAACCTGCCCGTCATCTGCAGTGTCCCATTCAGGCAAAGCTCACCTAGCCCTCCATGGGCGACGGCCAGTTACCACCTGGGGTCTTGTGCTATTTTATTGTGATTATTTTGATAGCCAAGTGCTTTTAAGTGGGCTATCTTCCTTGCATGATTTCTGATGACTTCTTGTGTCCTTTCCATTTTCCGAGGCTCTGATAGATTGAGTGAAACCTTCCATCTTACTGTGACACTGGCTCCCCTAAATCGGAGGAGTTGGCCACTTATTAGTCTCCAGCTCCAGGATTTTAATCCTCTAATGTTGGTGATTGAACTCAGGACCTTATGCACATGAGGCAGATACTTGGCCACTCAGCTGCAGTCCCCACATTGCCTGGAGGTTAAAAACCAAAACAAAACAAAATCCTAACATCAAGCGCGTGGCTACTGCCCCCTCTCAGGACGGGTGTACAGGCGTTGCTGGTTAGGTGGGCTTCCCCTCCTCCCCTGTCTTGGCTATGTCAGGGTGGAACAGGATCCTAATGAGTCAGAACCATCTCTTCAGTCTCTGGTGGATACAGCAGGGGCATAATCTTTTTCTCTCAGGTCACATAACTTGAGGCATAAGGGTCAGGCAATTGTTCTCCTTTTGTTTACTGTTCCTCTAACAGAACACCTGAGGCTGGGTAATTCCTAAAGGAAGGAGGTTTGTTTCTCCTGGTAGTTACAGAGTCTGGAGGCCCAGGAGCATGGTGCTGGCACCTGCCTGATTTCCAGAAGGTCTTTCTGAAGGAGGGCAGAAAGAAGCAACCCAAGGTCTAAGCTTGCTTTACAGTAGCTCACTCCTGTTCTGGAAGAGTGAGAACTCACACCAAAGGCACTCATAACGGAGCCCCACACTTATCTATCCATCTCTTAGCCTCGCCTCCCAACATGCTGTCCTGGGACCAAACTCCACCATGAAATTTGGTAGGAATGGAAGGTCTTCAAACCCTAGCAGTTACCAGCTGCTATGGCGGTAGTCTCTGTCTGTAGTCTCCATCAGTAGACTCGGACTGCAGACAGGTCGAGTGGAAAAGCTGGAGACTCCAATTTCACGGTCTTCTAAGCTTTCGAATGAAACTCCCTACAAGTTCCTCTGCCCTTGGATTTGCTTGCTATAGCACAGCTAAGTTTCTGTTCTTATTGTGATGGCTTGAAATGCTCTTCTGTCCCCACTGCATTCTCAGGAAGAGGGAAGAAGAAGCTTTGGATTTTTCCGTGCTTACCAGTTGCCATGGTGTGAATCGCTGCCCACCTCAGATACCAAGTGGGAAAATCTCTGAAAAATTAACAATAGTCTGTTTTTCCTCCTTTAGTAAAAGTTTTAATAATTATTATTATGTGATGTCTTTCTCTCCTCTCTCTGTCTCTGTGACACTCCCGTGTGTGTGTGTGTGTGTGTGTGTGTGTGTGTGTGTGTGTGTGCCCCACACACCATGGCACACATGTGGAGTTCAGATGACAACTTTGTGGAGTTGGTCCTTTCTGTCCACCTTCATGTAGGATCCAGGGATTTAACTACTCCATCATGCTTTTCCTTACAGGAACCTTAATCCCCTCTCACACACCCAGTCCTTAGAATTTTTTTCAAACAAGGTCTCACTATGCAGCTTGCGCTGGTCTACAGCTCACTGTGTAGGCCCAGCTGACCTGGAACTTGTGATTCTCTTGCTCCTACTTCCCAAGTGCTGGGATGGCAGGCATGCACCACTATGCCCAGTTTAGGATTGGCTTTGTGGTCTAGCTCCAGACTACCACTGATTGCAACTTAGATGTTCGGTGAACTTGTTTTCTTACAGAGACTCTGAGGTGAGAGAAATTGTTATTGGTCCACTTGGCTGACCAGTTCTGGCCTGTCCTGTATCCCAAGAATGACTCAGACCTCCAAAGGCATTGCTGGGTGAGGAGGGAGGAACGTGGGATGATAACAACCACACTCAGTGCAGGGAATTAAAATTTCTCTGCCTCCCTCTCTTCCTCTCCCTAGAGATAGGACCCAGGGCCTTCCTTGTACATGGTAAGCAAGTGATCTACAGTGAGCTATTCCCCAGCGAGGATTAAAATATCTGATTGGCATTTTCAGAGTACAGTTTGTGGCCGCCTCTCTCTTCAGAGTCACCTTCTGACCCAGATCTACTCTGGAGTCTGACACCCCCTCTGGTGTCATATGAGCCCCAGAGTCCTTCTTCCTGTGCACGGGTCTGGTGCTGCGTCAGGAGAGTTGGGGCTCTTCTCGGCCCCAGGTATGACTCCAGTATGGGTTTGAAAACACCCATTGGATTTTCCCATGGTTCAGTGAGCTCTGCCTTGTCAGGAATCTAGGGAAAAGGAGGACAAGGACCATGGGAGAAGAATGTGGGGGTTCATAGGCTTGTTCCTTTTCTTCCTCTCCTCCTCTCCCCCAGCTCCTACTTCTGTGTTGTGTTTACTTGCTGTCTGGCTTTCTTTGCATCTCTGAGACTCACTTCCTACGTTTGTGGAATGAGAGTAGAAATCCTCTCATAGGATTCTTGGAGGAAAGAATGTCCCAGAACCCAGTACCCAGCATCTAGCACCTCCATCCAAGCACCGAGCACCCAATACCAAGCACCTGGAGACGCCCCCTCCAAAACCCCCAGGTGCCTAATACGTTACACTAGGTGACCCTCTCTTTTTTTTTCTCGCCTTCTCTTGATACCTGACTATTACTGTGAATCACCGGCACCTGCAGAGCCACACACAGTGTGTCTGAGAGCTAGAGTGGAAATCTTTAAAATCCATTACCTGGTTTCTAGGCCGTGCCCTCTCTGCGTTGGTACCTGTGGATTCTGGTGTGTGTGTGTGTGTGTGTGTGTGTGTGTGTGTGTGTGTGTGTGTGTGTGTGGTGACGGTCATTTGACTGACCTGGTTCCTAAGGACACTTCTTTAGGGTGCACAGATGGCAAGGAAGGGGAATTGCTGTGGGCAAAGGAAGGAACTGATCTGAGGCGCTCTCCCTTGCAGCCGCAGCGGGAGCCACTTCCACCCGGGCAGTGACTCACCCTGTATTAATTGTGCTGCAATTATCCCGAGGAGCCTGGGTTTCCTCTGCTGTCTGGTTCCTTTTGACCTGCGCAGCTGTCTAATAGAGATGGCTTTTGCGATTTCTTGGTTAATGCGGTTCATTATTTCCAGCCCCGCCTTCGGTGGCTGGGATTCATTCTCCCCCAGCTCGGACTCGGAGACTTCCACGAGCTGTGTCTTCAATTGGGGCTCCCCGGTGCTGCCTGCATTGTCTGTGGGAGAAATTTCATTTGCAAATCAGAAGAAGTTCACAGAGTGTGCCTGGTGCTGCTTCCTGAGGCTCGGGTTTCATCTCCCTGCGCCTCTCCCTAGTCACCTCCACGTGCCTTGGTTGAGGAAGAAAAAGTCCCCATCTCCCAGACCTCCACGAGAGCCACGTAGATGAGCAGTAGGCAGGCATTTGTTTGTGCCTTAACGGTGCTAATTATCTGCAGAGGGCTGCCGAGCCAGCGCCTCTTCTCTCGGCATCTCGCCTCATGCTGGGTCAGGCCAGAGACCTGGACGTTGGAAGCTTCTGATGTCAAATGTCTTCATGAAATTACAAAAATCACACCGGCTTACCTGAAACTTTCTATTCCCTGCAAAACCCTGTTAGCACAGCCTTAGGTGGCTCAGGAAAATTTGTGAAAATCACACTCATCCTTTGTAAGCTGAGGCCAAATGGTCCAGAGCCCTAAATTCGCGGTCAGTAACTAATCCACCGAGGCTACCGGACAGGAGAGGTGGGCTCACTGAGAAGAATAAAAGCTCTCTTGTCTTGGAGTCCTTATCCTTTTCCAGGATGGTTACCAGCATGGACGCAAAGAAAACATTTGGGTCCTCGGAAACAAAGACAAAAGTGGTGCTCACTGGAAGACCCGGGGAGGGAGCACTGCTGGTGGGAGGGAGCACTGCTGGTGGGAGGGAGCACTGCTGGTGGGAGGGAGCACTGTGGGCGCTCCCAGATGTTTCAAAAGGGTCATCTCTCAGTGGCTAGGATGGGCCGTAACTTCCAGGGTTAAGAATAGTGTGGTCTCTTCCTTTCCTTTCTCATTGTTGTGCTAACAAAAATACTTGAGAAAAAATAACTTGAAGAAGGAAGGTTTACTTTATCTCACAGTTGGAGGGTAGAGTCGGCCATGGCAGAGAAGTTGGGCCGCAGGAGCTTGAAGAAGCTGGTCACGCTGCAGCCCCAGTGAAGATGCAGAGAGATCCTGGTGCCTTTGGGTTTGATCTCAGACCTTTACTCATGGAATGATGCCACCCACATTGTAGGGTGTGTCTGACCATCTTAATTAACTCAAGCTAGAAACTCCCTTACAGACACGGGAGCCTCTCATGTTGACAAACAGTGGTAACCATAGGGGTGGGGGTGAGCTACAGAAAGGTTGACTCATGGGAACTCTTAATCCACTCTTGCACCTGTATATTGTTTCTCCAGAGAAGTGGGGGCTGTGTTCCCCTCTCCCATTTGCTTGAGCTACTACCCAAGTGGGTGGCTCCTGTCAGCTCCTCCTCCGGAGCTGGGAGAACTGCATTTCTTTTACACAGAAGTGATGAGGGCTGCTGACATATCCCTATTGGCAAGGCTTCAGGAAGACAAAAGGAAAGACCCTTGTATATGGGGCTTTTCAACTCCATCTAAGACAAACGTCAGGAGAGAGCAGAGGCCTGTTGTGGGTCACTCACCATGTTGGTCTCAATCTGTAGCACCTGTCCTGGGCCAGGTGCTCATTGGGGAGGAGACTGTGTACAGTTTTTAACCTATTCCTTAGGGTTTTGAAGACTGAGATATCCTTCTCCCCAGGTGCAGGCATCTTCAGGAAACCCCAAACATAGTCTTTGTAGTTTAGGGTCAATGCTGTGAAGTATCTCTTGAACTTGCTAACAAAGGAGAGCTAGAGGTAAGTAGGCCTGGCTCCTTCATCATGTCTTAAGAAAGGAGTATGTAAAAGTTTTCTTTGAGGTACTCCCTTCAAACTGGTTCCCTGTGGAACTGTTAAAACAATAAATAAACAAGCAAATACCAAGACATCCGGCGTAGCTGACATAGATGTTTAGACCCTTGCTTATTTTTTCAGGTTTTATTGTTATTTTTTATTTTTGTATATATGGGGGTGGTGAGTATGTGACGATAGTGCCTTTGGAGACCAGGAGAGGCCGTCCGGTCCCCTGGTGCTTTAGCTACAGGTTATTGTGAGCTATGGGACACAGAGCCTCTGAAAGACAAGAGATCTTAATCACTGGGTCATTGTTCTAGCCCTAGCACACCATGGTTTTCTAAACTGTGTGTCATGACACCTATGTGAAGCTGTAAAGCAGAATGGGGGGGTGGCTATGAAAAATTTGGCAGTGGGAAAATGTTTCTAAATGTGCAACAACTAAAAATTAATTCCAAGCCAAATGTATAACGAAGCCAAGATCCTCTGCAATGCTCACCTGGCTGCAGCATGTGCCATCACTTGGCATTGCTCATGTATCACTCCACACACACCAACAAACGCTGCCCGAGACACCTATGAGACAATTGCATGCTGTGAATGGCACCATTTCTGCCCTTATGGAAATACAGCAATTTGAGTTACCATCCTGTCATTCCCTAGTATTCATTAAACCAGGACATCTGTGCATTGTGTTGTATTTAAAGACTTAATTTTAAAAATTGCTGCTTGGATTTATAGTAAAGTTTTATTTTAAAAACTCAGTGAGTTTTGACTTAGGATTAGGACTGAATTTCCAGCAAGTTCTGAAATGACCCTAAACACTCTTCTGCCATTTTGTAAGGTGCATTTGTGAAAGGAGGTGTTCACAGCATCAGCACTCGTAAAACCAAAGTATCACTCAGCTATAAAAAGTGTGAAGATGGTCTGTGTCCTGCAGTTTCAAACATTAGCCAAGATTGAATTCTTTATATAAAAGCAAACAAGCACACCTATCTCATTAATATGCAAATCAGCATTCCTCTTGAATAAATATGATTATATGTATACCAAAGAATCATTTTAAATACTTTTTAATCACAGATGTTTGATTTGTATTATATATATAATATATATATATATATATATATATATATATCTGTATTCCCTAGGTAAAATTTCTCAGGTGAAAAGCGTTTGTAGGTGGAAAAGGATTAAAAAGCCATGCTTTGGAGTATATGGGGACTTATCCTTTTAGTTGTAAACCCATCTGTGTTGATATTTTGTTTGTGCTGTAACAAATAAAGCTTATCTGGAGATCAGAGTGCTGAGCTAGCCACTAGTTAGCCATAGAGTAGGCAGTGGCGCACGCCTTTAATCCCAGCACTTGGGAGGCAGAGACAGATGGATCTCTGTGAGTTCAAGGCCAACCTGGGCTACACATCTCAAAGAGAAACACAGCTCACACCTCTCATCCCATGCCTTTAATCCCAGCTCTAGGGAGGTGGAGACAGGGGAGAGATGGCTGGAAGGGTAGAGGAAGATGAGGTGGGAGGAGACAGGAGCTCAGAGCAGTCAGTATTCAGATTCCTAGAGAGAGGGTCACCCATTCGGTCTGAGGATTCAGCAGAGGCAAGAACTAGTAGCTGGCTGCTCTGCTTCTCTGATCTTTCAGCATTAACCCTTTTATTTGACTAGAGGTTTTTATTATTATTAAGACCAAGAATTCACACTACACCCACCTAAGAAAATAACCATGGAAGAAATACTCAGTAGCATAAAGAGAAAGCTGAAGCTCACTGGTGACATAACCCTGCAATCCCAGCTTCTCAGGAAGCTGAGACAGCAAAATTGCAACTTCGGGACCTGCCTGGGTTGCAGAGTAAGAAGCTTGAGCAACTTAATGAGACCCTCTCTCAAAATAAAAAGGGTCTGGATGCAGCTCAGTGGTAGTGGGCTAGCCAAGCATGCACAGCATTCCAAGGATGCTGGGAGAAGCAGTGTTGGTCATGCACCATGGCAGAGGCTTAATGAAGAGAATTTACATCCAACTGATAGACATCTGTGGATGAGAATAAGGCACACCATCAAGAAAGGCTTTGAAAAAGTAAGTTTTGAAATGACCTTAGAACAACAGTAGGGTTTCTTTTGTCTATTGTTTTATATATATCAATTATAATACATATAAATTGTAAAACCAATACACATTTACTATAGAAAATATTACAGTGTATAAAGAAGAAAATTAAAATGGCACCCACAAACAAAAGACAAGTAACATTTGGATATGTATTTCTTCTTAGTCTTTTGTCAGTGTTTGTATATCTATCTATTCACATGTGTTTCTCACAAAAGTAGGCTTATACTTAATGGCTACTCTTGAAGACTTCTCGCTTAATTAGGAGTTTCACAAATCATTAGGTAGTCACCAAGGATATGGTTTATAGGGTCATTGCTTGCAAGGTAGTTCTTTAGCACTTGAGAGACACCTAACACAGACACCCTGGCAGTGAAAAAGATTTATTTTGACTCAGATTTAGAAGATGGCTGGCTTCATTGCTTTGTGCCTCAGGTGAGGCTGAGTCTTTTGACAGTGGAAACACGTGGTAGACACCGTTCATCTGATGATCCCAGGAAGCAGAGGGGACTCAAGATGCAGCTGAGAATGCGCACCCCAACAACTTGCCTCCTCCCTAGGCTCCATATTTGAAAGTCTCCACGATGGCTACTAATGCTGTCAAAGTATGAGTCCATTCATTAGTTCAGACTTGATTATCTGCTCATTACACCAGAGCCCTCTTGATATTGGAGGGACCCTCACAGACACACCCAGAAGTGTGCTTTACTCATCTCCTGGCATTTCTCAGTCCAAAACTTGGACAATGAGATTAGCCAGCACGGAACTTGGTGACACCAGCATCACTCAAGAGACATGATTTCAGAAATGGACTTGAGATAGAAACTCCGTACCCATTTGTACTGGCCTTCCCCTGTTGATTTTGGTTATAACTACATCTGTTAGAGTTTCAGATGTCACCTCATGGATCTACCAAAAGGGGGTTAAAGAGGCAATAGCCAGTCTTTCCCATAGTCCCTTGCACACTTTCATTCCAGCCTGTTGTATCCTTGTCCAATAATGTATGTAGCTATTTGTCCTCCCTTTTATCACTATTAAGAATAATGATTGTCGACAGTTCTCACAAGTCTATGACATAGAAAGGGTTCTGCTATGCACTTATAGAAGGAAGGCATAGGACAGGAGTGGCAGCGGGCATTGCAGAAAGAACCATCAGCGTGAGCAAGCCTGTGGAGGAAGAGAACATAGCAATGCATGAAGAGTAGGGGATAAGGCTTGATTGGACAGCAACTGGATTCTGAGGGCAACGAGGGTGAAAAGGTAGGTGGAGACAGGCTGTGGAGGACTCTGGCTATCTGAGAGGAAAACAGAATGAAGAGACGATGGGAACCACTGACAGGGTTCAGACAGGTTCTGGACATGCTAGAGAAGTGTTTATTTTTTTTTTTTTGTGAGATGTTTGACAGAGTTCTGAGTAGAATGGCAGAGGGAAGGAGAAGAAACAAGGTAACTGCAGAGGGTTTGGGAGCCTTTTGTAAGAGCTGAAACAAGACCCCAATGAGGTAGGATCTGCAAGGTCCTGAGCACTTGCTGCAGAGTCAGGAAGTCTGAATGAAAGAGAGAGGAGGTTGACTCTACCTCAGGAGCTAGATGGGACCATGGCAGCGAAGGCTGAGGGATCAAGAATGAGTGGGAAAATGAGGTAAAGCGGGGCTGGATTTGTGTAAGCCTGGGGCCTGGCTGGAAGATAAGTCATGTGACCTTGCTGGAGAATGAGTCAAGCCAGACGCCAGATGTTCTGTCACAATCAGGAAACTACTAACATGACAGATCTTAGAGTTAGACACAGTGTGTCCCAGAGCCCTTGTCTGAAGTGATAGGTCATCCTGAGGTAAGCTCCTGACTGTTGATTGGCACAGTGGTTTGGCACTGCCCATGAATTGATTACAGGGGCAAAATAAAAAGTCAGACTTCTGCCGTATATTGAGGAGACTAACTCTCTCCCATCCCATGTTTTTGGCATCCTTGTTGAAAATGAGAGAATAAATGAGTAAATTAAAAAGAAAAAAGTCAGATTTCTAATTTAGGTCCTCAAACTTGGTTCCTACTAGGCCAGATTGAGTATAAAGAGGCAACCTTCCTCTTGTTTGTTGTTTCAAAGGACAGGCCAAAGATTTGTCTGTTTTTGAAAGGAAAGCTCTTTGGCTCCCTTGCCACAGCTGGTTCTGGGTCCTTGACAGCACTCCTTGCCCAGGGCTACTGGTCCACCAGAGCACACACGGACAACCTGCAAAGCAACAGGAAATCCATTCTGTTGGGTGGCCACAGGGTTACGCATGTACACAGAGTTCCTTTTTGTCTGACATTGAATTGGCGCTTCCCAGCATGGATTGGTTTTATGACATCAAATAGTTTTCATCAATTTCAAAAACCAAGACCCAAATATAACAACATGAAATAAAATAAGTAAATAATAATAAGTTAAGGGAAAAAAAACAAGGAAAGAAGACATAGCCCTCACCTAGTCTCTGCAGCCCTTCGCTGTTGCTTTGAGAATTGTGCATGGGATATTGGCAGCTAACAACTACAGAGATGTTTTAAAAATGATTTTTGATGTCAAGGCCTAATATTATTCATACTCTTCATAGCCTCAAACAATGTCTTCAGATAATTCAGGTAAAGGCAAGCCCAAAACAAAACAACACCATGAAGGCCTTATTACACACAGACACTTTGAGCTGTGCTACCCGCCTCTCAGCGACTTTGAACCTCCAGTGATGAGAGAGCATCTAGTTCTCTAGGGGATTCTCTGGGAGCTGTTTTGACTACAACACAAGACAATGAAACATGATTCCCTGGCTTTAGATATGTGTTTGTTGCCAGCTCCACCAAGCTCTATCCTTCTGTGTTTACCATCTATCAAGGCTCTGAACGGGAGGCTGTGGCATACACAGGTATGTCCCCGACCAGTGGCACACGGGGTTTTGGCTTTGGGGCCAGAGGTTGGGGCTAGAGCCATTACCGTGTGTGGGGTGCTACAGAGCTGGGGAGGAGAAGGCTTTCATCAAGAATTTGGCAGGAGGATCAATCTTTCCTAGCTCTGGTTCCTTCCAGAATAACGCCGGCCAGCATCCTCAAATGATGATGGGAACTGGGGCGTTCTTTGAGAGGACAGAGGAACAGAGGAGGGTAGAGAGAACTATTCCCTCAGGGGAACCTCACTCTTTGGAACTGTGTTCTCTGCTTTACAGGTGCCAACAATGTCTCTGCCAAGGAAAGCATCCCTCTTCCCTGTTGCTTCCCCTGAGTCTCTCTGTGAGCATTCCCCTACAGCAAGCTTTTCCAGAGCTAGCAGCTTCAAGTGCAAGTCTCAGATTCTTAAGCCAGTCTTTCCAGCTGGTAGATCCTTACAGGGCCACTCCTTCTTCCTTTTCTACAGCATCAACACTCAGCGGCAACTTTGTTCTTCCTAGAGTTGTTAGGCTTAGCTGGTAGGGCTGGCCATGGAGGGTTTATATACTGGTGTTTGACTGCCAATTGCAGTCGTTACCTTTGCCATCTTCTCCTCCTCTTCCTCACCCCCCCCAATGACCCCATTCCTCGAAGGTTCTTGGCAGGGAGAGGTAATCTGGCTAGTGTTTGCAGATTCATTGTTCACTTTTCCTCCATTCCACAAAGAAAGCAAAGCCCTGGACCTGGGAGATGGAGTTCAGTCCCTTGAGCCGGTGGTGGCGTCTGCTTGCAATCCCAGCTCTGGGGAGGTAGAGAGAAGCAGTTCTCTGGGGCTCACTGGCTGTCTAGCCTAGCCTATTTGGTGAATTCCAGGCCAGTGAGAAACCCTGTCTCTCAAAACAATAGGGCAGATGATGCTTGTGGAAACAACACACGAGGTTGCCCTCCGTTTCTGCAGGCACATGTACTTGCACACGGTGCTCACCTGCATGCTTGAACATGGGCATGCTTGTGCTCCCAACACAGCACAAAGGCAGGACTTAAGGGTGAGTATTGAAGATGTGAATTACTTCCACAAATCTTGACCTGCTCATTGTTGTAGGAATTGCTGGAGATATGCGGACCATGGTTCCTGTAGCTGATGGGATTCTGACGCCCTGAAAACCGACATGTTGTTTTGCCTCCAAGTCACCATGAGAAGATTTATGTTATGTCCTGAGCTAAAACCAATTTATTCTTTCAATTTTTCCTGTGCCATTCAGAGGATACCTGGCCCACACTATCATGCAGGTTTGCTCACACATCTCCTTTTCCTCGGCAAGCTCCCAAGAGACAGAGCTGATTCCCACATGGTGTCCACGTGTCTGCTCCATGAGTATTCCGTGTGTGTTCCTGTGGCGCTGGCAAGAGGAGTGCCAAGCAAGGTGACCCGATTCTGCTTTATCGTCATCTGAGGAACCCACAGGGATTTTGTAAAAAAGGAATAAAAACCCTAACCTCCTAAGATGGTGTTTATAAACCCCAAGAAAATCAAATGCAACAGAGTTAGCATTTCAGCTTTATCCTTTCTCCCAGAATGGCCTTCCCTTTCTTCCTGTTGGGCAGTTCCTCCTGCCCTGGGCCCTGTGTGCCTTCAGCAAGGACAGTTACTTATTGAGATCTAATTTCAGTCCTTCAAAGGTTAATTTATCCTTTTCAGGCTATGTACTCATTTAAACCAAAATTGCCCTGCGACTAGCCTTCTTGATCGCAATTATATCCAAAGGAAGCAGACTACTGAGCTTCATGTATTGGTAATAGCCTTCCTTTCTAGGTTTCTCCTTAGGGATAAAGTTGAAGGGTAAAATTAGTCACATTAAGCTAGAAAAATAGTGAACAAAATACATATTTTATATATATTTGTAAAAATCCTCCTGCTACCAATTACCATCTTTATTAGGAGCAGGTATTTTCTCATCTTCATACTAAGCAGAGCAAACCCAAATGAATGGTTCCTTAAGTGGATCTTTTAAATAAATACTCGAGTCCATTTTAATATCTAATAATAGTGGCTGCTTAAGTCTTCACATTTTTGCATAGCCAGCAGGAAAACTGTTTGATGTTTTAATTATGTCCCTGAAAATGCTGAACGGGTTATAAAAAGCAATTTACAGAAAATTTATTTTAATTTCTTTTTTCTGTATTATTAGTGTTGTGGGGAGAAAGACATTTTCCACATCCTATTAAAAAATCTTTCTGCATTATAAAAATGCTATCTTCTGATAAACTATCCTCAATAAGCAAAGGGTTTACCTCTTTTGTAAGTGTTCTGATTTGGAGGTGGGGTCTGGAATGTTAAAAAAAAAAAAAAAAAAAGGAATGAAGACCACAGAGGAAATGTGTTCCTCTTCCGAGGAGGGGTGACGTGAAAATGGAACATGCCTTGCAAGAAAGAGAGGAAGAAAATCTTTTAATTACATTTAAAATTAGCCAGAACCTTGTGCTTGTCCCAGAGAGATTCCTGGGAGGGCTGGAACATTTCTGATGAACAGGCTGATGTAATCACTTCAAAGCCCCACCTGGAAGTCTGGACTTAGGAGCAGGCAATGGGGACATTCCGAGCTGGATCCTGCTGGCCCCGGGTCATTCTTCTGGGCAGGAATCAGGAAAGTGGTCCCCAAGGAGAAAGAAGCAATGAGAAGGAAAGACGTTTCCAAGGAACGGAACCAGATGTACAAGCTACAGGGAGGCAGATGGGAAGCAGGAAGGGGGCGAGAGCAGGCTGGATCTGAGGTTCAGTTTCTCTTCCCTCTGTTGAGAGAGACTTGGCCTTGTGGAACCTGGTGCTCAGGTAATATTAAAGCTGTCTTCCCAGCGCCAGATATGAGATACTACAAAGAATTCAGGGATGTGGTTCTCCAGAAGGAAATGGTCACTGTGGTGGTGGTCTGGACAGGGATCCCTACCTAGACGTCAAGCCGGAATCCTCTCCTGGAAACCAAGTCACTTTTGTCTTCCCTCTTGCTTCCTCTCCCTTCCCATGCTCCCTTCCTCACCCACTCCCCTGCCCCTTGTTCTTCTCATCGCTTTGCCCAAACAGCATTCCACCATCCCTGCCTGAGTATCTCAAAAGTTAGAACTCAGACGTTTAATTAAAAACAAACAAAACCGCGAACTCCCCGGATGGTATGCACTTAAGGTAGAAAACCAGCATCAGCATGATTTAGAGGATAACCTTGTGAGGGCTTGGGAAACGCCAACTCCATTCCCTCTATCCCAACCCAGCCCGAGACCCTGCCCTTCTGAACAAACTGCCAGAATCACACCGAGGGTGACACTTCAATAGTAAGACGGATGGTTCAGGATATGACAGACTTGGTTACACATCCTCCAACAATGCTATACCTTCTAACCCTTCCCAAATAGTTCCACCACCTGTGGATCAGCTTCTCAAACATGAGCCTATGGGGTGTTTTCATTCAAGCCACCACAGCTTACAGGTAAGGGGGATGCTGCCTCTCTAAGTATCTGCCGACTGAAGAGACGAATGCCCATGCTTCCTTGTATTTCTGATTCTACACTAAGTAATCATCACCCTTGGTACCCACTGAGAGGGAGGGAGGGAGGGAGGAGGAGAGGGAGGAGGGAGGAGGAAGAGAGGGAGGGAGGGAGGAGAGGGAGGGAGGGATGGAGACAGAGGCAGATAGAAAGACACTGATTTTAGGGCCCTCAAACTTGCAGTTGTTCAAATCTCTTATAGAAAGTGGTGCAATCTTTGCGTGTAATGTATGCATTGCCCTTCTATAGACTGCAAACTACTGCTGGATGCCTTATAATGCTCACTATACTGAAAACAGTTGCCAGACTTGATTGCCCATGGGGAATGGCAGGACAAGAAACCCTGTACAGAGCCTGCAGCTATCTTGAGTGAATCCAAGGTCACCAAACCTGCAGATTAGGAACCCAAAGATGGAGAGGGCTGATTATACTCATTAAATGGATAGGAACTGAAGTGGGTCTCTTCTCCTGGAGCAGAGGCTATTAGTCTGATGATCTGTGTTCAGAGTGCAGGCTGATCCTGGTCTTAGGAGACATTTTATTCTGTTTAGCTAGAACACAGTGGGAGCACATCCTATTCGGCTGGTTTGTCATTGGATACGAAGAAACACCAGCACACAATTCCTCTAAAATTTTAGTCTGCTTCGTGTTGTCTTTTCTGTTTTCTTTATACAGCTATTCAGATCAAAAAGGAGGCTAGACTTGTTTCATTTATTTATTAAGTATCGATTGTTATAGTTAGTTATTGTCAGTTGTCAACTTGGCACATTTAAGAAATACCACCATCAGATTGAACAGTGGGCACGTGGGGGGCATTTTTGTTAATTTCTAGTTGACGTAGGAGGGTTCAGCATACTGTGGGTAGTACCGTCTGCTAGGCAGGTGGGCCTGGCCTCTATAAGAAACCAGTTGAGAGCCAGGAGAAGCAAGCCTGTAAGCGGCAATCCCTCCAATCTCCCTGCTTCAGTTCCTGCCTTTAGTTCCTGCCTTCTCTTCCCTCTGTGTGGACCACATCATCTGTATGCCACGGAGAGCCTTCCTTCCTGAGTTGCTAATGGTCATGGCAATGAGCTAGAACATTGAGAAAGTCCCAAAGTCGTCCTAATGTGATCTTGGAATAAGCAACTAAATTAGACTCTATCTTGGGTGTCTAAACTATCCAGGCATGTGCTGCTGGGAAACTTGGCTTCACATGCATCCTGCTCTGTTAACTTGTTTTGTACAGATTGGCAACATCTGCCTTCTTAATATGCTGTGTGCCCTAGAAAGGGTGACAGGAACTAACAGTGTTGAATTCTAATTGCCTTTCTCATACTGTAAGAGAGTCACTTTATAGCAACCCTATGAGGTGTGTGTTTGTTTCCCTACCTTATAGGTGAGGAAATATGAAAAGGTTAAGAAACATATGCAAGCTTATGTAGCTGGTGGAAAGAGAACCAGTATTTAAGCACCATTATAATGCAAATTTCTCATTATAGTAAGTTATCCATCAGAGAACAGCTGAAGGTCAAAAGAAGGTTAAGGCTAGATGGCACTGGATAATTACAATTATCATAGCTCTCCTTTGTGCTGGTGTCTTAGTTACCATGACCTACTAATACAAAAAATAAAACACCCAGAGACAGATATTGGGTTCAAGCTTCAAGCTGAAATCAGTGTAGCAAAGCATCCAAGTCAGTATTTCTTACCTCTACCAAGCTGAAATGGCAATCCCGTCTCCACGAACACTCAGAGGCAAAGGCTCTTAATTCCTGTCTCCTCCTCCTCAGATTCCTTTCTCCATCCAGCCATATCCTCCTGTCTTCACCTCCCTAATGTTGGGATTAAAGGCATGTGATCCCAAGTGCTGAGATCACCTCTGTGTGAGCCATGTTTCTTTTAGGACTAGATCAATTTTGTGTAGTCAGTGTGGCTTTGAACTAACAGAGATCAGTCTACCTCTTAATCCTGAGTTCTGGGATTAAAGGTGTGTACCACCACTACCACCACCTCGTTCTATGGCTTCTGGGATTAAAGGTGTGTGCCACTACTGCCTGGCTTCTATAGCGAACTAGTATGGCTGCTTTGCTATTTTGATCTCCAGTGGCTTTAATAAATCATAAACAGTGTATCACCACAATGACCAAAGTTACACCATGTCCAAGGCAACCTATAAAAGAAAGCACTTAATTTGAGGCTCACAGCAGAGGGCTAGTGTTTTTCTTTTGCTTAAATTAGAAAAAGGCACAAGATGAGACATGAGAACAAGAGATACATTAACCATATCTTATAATAGGCCGGCAGAGCAGAGACAGTAAGAGAGAAGAGAGACAGAGAGTAAGAGACAGTGTAAGTGAAAAGAAGGGAGGAAGAGAGAAGAGGCAGAGAGAGGGAGGAAGAGAGAAGAGAGGCGGGGGTGTTGGAACTTTTAACGGGAAGACCGCACATGAGCACTGAGGTTCCACGCATGCTCAGAGTCCTCACGCAGGTCCATAATGCATGACAAGTGGTGATGGCGTTAGGGGGCGGGGTCAACCTAACAGCTAGAGTCTATGACCATCACGGCAGGCAGCATGGCAGCAGGCAGGCAGTGTGGCTCTGGGTTAGTGACTGAGAGCTCATATCTTGAGTCACAAGCATGAGGCACAGAAAGACTAACTAGGGGGCAATAGGCCTTTGAAAACTAAATCTTGCCCCCATTGACACACTTTCTCCAACAAGGCCACACCTCCCAGTCCTCCCTAAACAGCTTCCCAACTGGGGACCAAGCACTCAAACATATGAGCCCACAGGGCCATTTTCATTCAAATCCCCACTGCTGACCAGGTAGTGTAGATGCTGTATCAAAAATATGCTTACTGACTGAACAGATGAATGCCTGCGAGCCAAGGATCAAGTCTGTGTGCTCCCCCTTAACAAAGAGCAGTCATTTCCCTCCCTCACCATCAGTCTGGTAAGCCTTCCAGATCAAGAGAAGCCCAAGAGTAAGAGATCTATTCCAGATAGCAATTATTCATCTGTTGATTGGGATAAATATTGTACCCAGCACAGTGTCAACCATTTCCTCTATATAGGACTTGACTTAAACTCTAATACAAACGTTACAAGTGAAAAACCAAGTTTAGAGAAGTGAATTTACCCAAGTAGCAATTTGCTGAGCCAATGGACATCCAAGTTAAAGCCTTCAGGTTCAAAGCCCAAGCTATCATATTGTACCACGAGGGCATCCAATGAAGCTTCCTTGATGGCCTTAAAGAGTACATCACTGTAAGACACTGGATGCTGTCACAGATATTATTGGGTAGTCTGTATACAGCCCTTGTGAAGACCCATGAAGTTCCTCATAAAGGTGCCTTCTATCATCTAGCTTCTCTTAGGGGAGATGGGCTGGTAGGGATGAGTTGGCAGGTTGTCTCATCCCTTTAAAGAGCAAAGGGACTTCAACAAAAGTTGGGAGCCCTAGAGAGTTTGGCTGATGGTGAGACAGGTTTACCAATGCACTCCTGGTCTGAAAGCTGGCGATAATGTGTGCATTTAGGGCTCAGAGAAGCAGGTGTGGGGCATGATGGCGCTCCTGTAGATCTGAGTGTGGAAGGAGATTGCTCCCAAGGACTCAGGAATGAACCTGACCATGTCACCTTCTAGAACTTCCCGAGATTACGTTATGTCAATCAGGGATAGGGCACAGAAGCACAAAGCCAAAAGGAAGGTAAAAGGCCTAGTTTGAAATCATGGCCCTACTACTATATTTCATGATTATTAAGTGCCTACTATATGCAGGTTGAATGACAGTAAGAACATTTAACTATTGTTACCCCGGGGTGTACGGGTTACAGAGTGGTCTGAAAGAGGAGTGGACATGTTGGCTGATGTGGCCTGGGTGCTGGAGAGCTTTGCAGCAGGAGTTAAGTCATTGGAGGATGCAGAATCATTTAAATATTTTAACAACCATCCCATCACACAAGTGCATAGTGACTGAGTGCAAGCTGGCTGCTATCTGGCACCTTGCTAGGTGCTGGGAAGCAACAGAGAAGCAGAGCAGACTTCATCTTATTGTCTAGGGATGTATGCTGTCTTCACTTCATCCCACTAATGAGCATATGATTATAAACCAAGATGGATGTTCATAAGGAAAGAAACTTGGCTGTGAGAGCATGAAACATAGGAACTTCACCCAGTGCCAGGACACAGTCGATATCCCCAAGGAAGCAGAGCAGCCAGTGCCTGCAAATGAATTAGGGAGATGCCTAGACCTTTTCACAAAGGGGAGGTCCCTGGAGTGGGAGAATACAGCCTATCAGAAAAGAGAAGGAAAGTCAGTGTGCCAGGAACCAGCAGGATGAGCATAGGGAGTGGTCCCAGACGGCAAGATGGACTCACAAAGGGGCTAGGCAGGGCTTGGTAAATGTTGGGATTTAGAGCTCTAGGGCTAGGGCTACTGATTTGTTGTTGTTGTTTGTTGTTGTTGTTGTTGTTGTTTATTTGTTTTGGCTATTTTTATTTTTTTGACAGGTTTTCTTTGTTTAGTGCTGTCCTGGGATTAGTGTTGTAGACCAGGTTGTCCTCAAACTCAGAGACCCTCCTGCTTCTGCCTCCCTTGTGCTGGGATTAAAGGTGTGCGCCACCACCCACCACCACCCAGAAACTACTGACAGGTTTTAAACAGGTAGCTAACCATCACTGTAGCTGCAGCTTTGGAATGACTAAGGCAGGGACATTGGTAGACATTGCCATACAGTTCAGAGTTAGAGCTAAGAATGGCAGCCTGCTTGAGGTAGTGGCCAAGGATGTAGGGGCATGGGAAAGGATGGATTGGGAGAAATTGGATGGGGATCGGTGGACATGATGTTTTATAACTCAAGGGAAAGCTTCCAGTCCCATTTCCTTTAACTATCCTGAGTGGGGCCTTTCAGTAGCTGGGGTCATGGCCGTAAGATTAGCTCTCTTGACTGTAAGAGGTCTCATCTCCTTTCTGGGCCTCCATTTCCTCATTGGTGTAAAGGGGCGATGGGGATGTTATCCTTAGGAGCCGTGAACCTGGATCCCATTGATGACAGTCACAGACAATAGCAGTTTCACCCATACTGTAGGCTCTTGTCACCTTTCAAAGAAACCCCCAAGATGTGACTTCTAGGTCTTGATACCCTAAAACACTAAAATATAAAATCTCAGGTCTCTCCGCCCTGTGTCAGCTGAGCATGTGAGAATCTGTCAAGTCACAGATCAGGGAGACTGGAGGCTGTCCCCACTCCTGTACCCCATGACGTTCCTTCTGCCCTGCCGCCCCATGACAAGGCAGAGTGACCCCGCTCTCTAGCAGATATCTAGTGAATGAGTTTATCTGGCAGGCTTGGAGATCTCCCCAAATGCTTTGGGTGTCTGAGAGGGGAGGCTGCTGGGAGATTCAAGTGAGAGGTGTAGCTAGACAGGGCAGGCTGGCTGACTGGAAACTCATCTGTCTTGAAATCATTGGGGACAAATCTCTTCGGGCTTAGGGAAAACTTGGGAAGCAGAGCTCAGCCTGGGCTGCTTGTGCAGCCAGGAAGTCAACCGGGCACACAGGGGAGTGAAGCAGGTATTTATTAATTTATTTTTGCCAGAGGCTTGGTTCTCCAGTAATACCCCAGAAGGCAACCCTGCTGCGCTGCTGCAGTGGCTGGGCCTGGCCTCTCCCCTAGCCCTTTTATCTTACTCAGTGCATAAATCCATTAGCATGGCTTTTTCTTGAGCAGCCAAGATGTTAGGGCCCATCACTCAAGTCATCCACATGGCATTTCAGCCTTTCACTGGAAGACAATTGTGGCTTCAGTCAAAGCCCTCTTGACAGGAGAAAATGCGGACCTAGGACAGAATAATGCGGCCAAGTGCTTGCTGTCCCCCTGCAGAATGTGACTCTGTGTGCCATTACTTCCCAAATTGTCCTGCTGTAAGAATTCACTTGTTTACATCTCTTTACGCCCCAGCATTTAACCTTGGGCTCTGAACACTCTCTCCCCTTCCTCCTTCTTACCGCAGCAATTATTCCCTTTTGTGGCTTTCATTTTGTGTAATTACGATGGACAGTCGTCGCCCAGGCATTCTGCTGAATGGCAGGGCAGAATGAGTTCTCATTCCTTCTGCCCTGGGACCCCGTGTGGATCATTTACTGACTTGACTCATTTGGGTTTTCTCAAGGGTTCTGCCCTCCCGAGTGAAATGGAGAAGATATGTCCCTAAAATCTAACGAAGGGGAAGGGACATCAAATAGCAATGTGCTGTGATCTTATCTCAGAGTGCCATGTCAGCAAACACGACACAGAAAGCAAATCACAGTTACCAATTTTGTGATCACGCGTGGGTGGCTTTTAGCTTGTGCAGGCAGGTGTTTACATTTTAAAAATTTATTATGGAACATTCTGAATGTCTGAAAACAGACAGCATGTTGCTAGTGGGGATATGAAATGCAGCTCCTTCGGAACAACAGATTGCTGGTTTCTCAAATGGCTAAACATAGAGCCGCCATAGGACTTAACAACTACACTTCTAGGCCGTTGTGCAGACAAAAGCTTACACTACCGCTCATAACAGCACCAGTCAAAATACCCCAAAGTAGAAACAACCTAAATGGCCACCGTCGATGAATAAATATCCACAAAGAGGATATTTTGCCATAAGAAAAGCCAGTTATTGAGATGCACTGCAGCTCAGCTGAGTCTTGAAAAAAATGTTGCTCAGCGAAAGAGGCCAGACACATTATGTAATTCCACTTAGGTGAAACACCCAGAAGAAGCAAATCTGCAGAGGTAGAAAACACATTAGTAATTTTAAGGCTGGGGAAGGGAGTAGGGTAGAATTGGGAAATCATGGCTAAGAGACATGGGGTCTGAGGAAGGGGTAGTTAACACTGGGCTGTGAAGATGGATGCTCAACTCTTAAATATAGCAATGTCACCGAGCAACATGCTTCAAGAGGGCAAGCTGCATGGTTTCCAAACTATACCTCAATAAAACTGTTAGAATAGAGTACAATGATGGGCAGCTGGGGAAGCCTGGATTCCAAGAAAACAGTTTCACCAGTGACCAGCCTGGGGCCAGTCTCGAACACCCCATATTATCACGTTTTCCTTTCAGTCAATACCACCCCACATGTATTTTAGTACAAATTGCTGAAAAAGCAAGGACTTTCAAAAAGATCATTAACACACTTAAACATTTAACAGTGATTTACCAATGTCACTGAATATACATTGTCCACATTGCCATCTGTCTTATGTGTTTATAGCTGTTTGAATCGGGATTCAAATGAGGTACATGTCTTAATTTCTTTTCTTGTTGCTATGGTAAAATGTTCTTGCAGAATCAACTTACGGGAGAAAGGGTTTTCAGCTCACAGTTGAAGGTGTGCGACAGAAAGTCACAGAAGCAAGAGCTTGAAGCAGCCAGTCACCTTGTGTCTGCGGTCAGAGGAGAGTCATGCTTACTGCTTCCTCCATTTCGCAGTGCAGGATCTCTTCACAGGGAATGGTCCTGTCCACAGTTACAGTGGATCTTCCCACATCAAACAATGTACTCAAGATAACCACTCTAGCATGCCCAGGATACATATTGAAAAGGTTGAACTGTTCCCAAGTGTCTTTTAAGCCATAGCTATCTCTTCCCTCTCCTTTGAAACTCATCTAAGGTATTTAAGAAACTAAGCCCTTTGTCTCAGACAGTGTCCCATGGTCAGGAGTGCACAGATAACATCCAGTTGCATGGTTTAATGTGCTCCTCTGTCCCGGTGTCTATTGCCAATTGATAGTTCTGTCCTTCCATCGGAAGGAAGAGTTCCCGATCTTTCTCTCTGTGGTTTTAGCTGCTTGTAACCTCCAGGGTTTGGATCTGTAGATGTAGTAGGATATTGGAGCGTTTTAAAAGCAAAAAGATTGTGTATGGGCCCTTCCCCACATACAAATTGGTGCTAAGCTTCTTCATCTCACTTTCCTGAACTCATTAGAAACTTGTCCTATCTTGAAACAGTCTTGAGCTTGAGAGATGAGCACAGGTCTTGGAGACCTTGCCCTGCAGCGTCTAAAACCCCAGAGCACAATGGGAGCTGATCCAATTGCTCTGTGCAGGGATCAGAACGGCAGAGACCGGTCTGCCCACTGCTCCCTCACCCCATGTCCACCTGCCCTTCCTCAGCACTCGGCATGCTCTCTGTACTCTTACTCTCGCTGTTCTCTGCTTGGCTTGTTCATTTATTCACCAAATATTTACTGAACACCTGCCGTGTACCCAGCACCATGCCAGGAACTAAGGAGAGAAATAGGAACAACAGACTATTTATCCCCCTAAGGAGTTCAGTCAAATGGGGGAAGGGAACCCACAAGTGAATTGAGCATGATGAATTCCTCTTGTCAATCAAGACTCAGGTCACCTGCCACCTGCTTCAAGAGGCCTCTTTCCTCCTTCCTTCTGATCCAGCAGAAATGGCCACTCTGTGTGTGGGCCCCTCTTCCCCAGATGTTGGTCCTGTGCTCATCCTCCTGAGGGAGTCAGGAGGCTGGGCATCTTCTGGAGCAGAGCTCCAGTGGGAAGCGATCTGAAAAGAGCTGCTCTTAATCTTTGCATTTGTCTCTGTTGCTTACTAGCTGTGTGGTTCGGGCCAAGCAGCTTCATTTCTCTATTCTTGGGTGTCCTATGGGTTATATTGAGGACTGAAAACTGAAGAGAGCGTGTATCTGCAGTTACCACTAATTTCCTCCTCATATCTGAGTTAAGCATCACTTGGCGCTGAGCAGAGAGGAATGTTTATTGCTTGGTACTAAGCATTTGTGTGCTCACTCATTAAGGAATGGGATGGTATCTCTTAAGTCACTTATAAATCAGTCACTAAGTTAAGTGTGGGAAGATAGCTAAGAGGGGAGTCTTAGTGCTTTGGGTTGCTTGATAGAGGACTTTGAGATGCTGGACTCAACATCTGTCCTCCATACCAATGGTTCTCAGTGTGTGTGTGTGCGCGCGCGCGTGTGTGTGTGTGTGTGTGTGTGTGTGTGTGTGTGTGTGTGTGTGTGTGTGTGTGTGTGTGCCTGTGCCTGCTTGTGTGTGTGTGAGTGTGTGTGTGCATGCCTGCACGTATATGTGCATCTTTGTTTTGCATTAGTGTGTGTGTGTGAGTTTGTGTATTAGTGTCCTGAGGTAGGGAAACCCAGTTTAGAGCCTTTCCATTCTTCAGACCAGCAGAATCAACATTGTCTGGGCTCTTGCCTACACTGGCTGCAGCAGAATCTTTTGTTTTTTTTTATCTGATCACTCTGGATGTGAAGGCACACTCCAGTTAGGGAAGCAGACCTCTAGAATAGACTCCTCAATCTTGAAGGACTGCTAAAGTCACCTGAGAATAGAAGTAGTGGTAAAAATTCCAGTGCTCAGGCTATACCCCATACCAGGGAAACCAGAGTCCCTGGGTTAGGACACAGACACTGACATGTTTAAACTTTCTCAGATGATTCTAACAGGAGCTGGAGCAGAGAATCACTGCTCTCCAAGCCTACACTCTGATGGTATGGGAAGGCTTGTCAGTATCTCACAGTGAGCAGTGAATATTTGTTCAAACAGAAAAACAGAGTCCAGGATGGGGAAACAGCTCAGTCAGTAAGTGCTTGGCCACAAGCATGAGGACCTGGGTTCAAAACAAACGGGAATGCTGAGAGCTTGTTCAGTGTCTGGGAGGCACAGAGAGGCAGATGTCTAGCGCTTGCTGGCTAGTCAGCCTAGCCTAGGGTCCTAGTGAGAGACTTGTCTTGAAAATGTGGTGGAAGTCCCTGAAGAAGGACATCTGGGGCTGACCTCTGGTCTCCACACACGTGTGCACGTACACCTATGCACCCCACACTTATACACACTCCCCCTAAACAAAAAGTTCATGTACAGTATATTAAATTGCTAATGGTGCCCAGTGTATCATGACCTGTGGCTGCTCATGGGCCCTACTAAGACAGTTGTGACCTCAGTTGAATCACACCCGCACCTAGGGCTGTCTCAATTTTCTTTGTGTGTGTGTATATGTGTATATATGTATGTATATATACAAGAATATATGTATATATACAAGAAGATATATACATATATCTTTTATATATTGATACATACATACATATGTATATGTATAAATGTGTATATATAAGAATACATATATGCATATATCTTCTTGTATATCTTCTTTATATTGATATATATATTCTTGTATATTTCTTGTATATTTTCATATATATATATATTTTTTCCCTTAGCCTGGCTTAGCAGGGAAGTCCTTAGCACAGCTTTATGAAGGTTTTGGCAGACGAGCAAGCACATGAATGAATGGTGTTATACTAGGAGTCACACTTTAGTAGTATGGAAAGATGGGCATGCTGGATATTGGAAGCAGGGAATTACTCATCAACAGGCACTTGATGGAGGAAACAGGATTTTAGCAAGGCTCTGGAGTCAGCCCTCCCATGGAGGGAGACCACACGTCTGTCTCCTTTTGCAGCCATCTGAGGAAAGGGGCATATTTGGGCTCAGGGTCTCCAAGGAGATTGGCTCCGTTCTAAATGCCTCCACCCTGATTTCTAATTAACACAGGTCCCTATTTCTGCCCAGCTGTACATCAATAATAATCATTTTCAGCACTCAGCAGGTAAGGGCTTCTCCTCATGGGGTTGAGGGAAAATAAAGGTTCCAGTAGGTTCCGTAGCTCCTGGCCCTGGTGCTGTATGTGGAACGGGAGCCCAGTTCCCTCCATACACCCAACATATTAAAGCCCTTCATATCTTAAAACAGATGATGGTTTTAAATGCTGGGATAAAGGGTTAGAAATGGACTAACCCTCATCAAACACTTCTTTATCTGATCTTACCTTCCCAGCTGAGGGTCATGAGCAACACAAAAGGGTTCCATTTGCTGGCTGATTTTCAGTGTGATTTTTTTCTCCCCTTAAGAGTTTTGCCTGTTGAGTTAGGTCAAGGAGCTGGGTAGGTTTTCAGTGGGTACTTTGGGGTAGATGACCCAGTTCCTAGAGCCTGGAGAGTGGGGAGGATGGAAAGCATCCCAGGGCATGCTTAGTTGGGAATTCCTGGATTCCTGGAAAACTGGGAAGAAAGCATGTTTTGTTTCTTGTTTTTTGTTTTTTTTTCTTGGAGATCCTGCAAATGAAACTCTTTCCAGTTGGGGAATTCTCCATTCTGTGAGTCTTGGAGGAAACAGAGGTTGAAGGGACAAGACTGGCCCTCTCAGTGCTCCCAGAATCTAGGTCATAGCACACGACCCCGCTTCCAGCGGGTCCCATAGCACACCCTGGTTCCAGTGGGTCAGGCTCTCCTGTCTAGGAAAAGCCCATTAGAAATTATAGGGAACTACTTGTTGTAAAGGGTACCCCTACACCATCATTTCCTTTCCCTGCCTCCTCTCCTTCTCCTGGACAGTCACCATGTTGTTATTCAACTCCCGATGCTATGTGCAGCTGTTCTTGCATTATTATCTGCATGTGATAGGAGATCGTAGCTGCTTCAAGACTTCAAGGTAGAGTTAATCCCATGCTAGGATGTGGAAATCCAAGGTTCTGCCCAGGAGAGGTCGCTAGACACATCATGAAGTTAGACAGAGCTGAGGGTGAGGCAGCAGGGGGTGGAACAGCTGGACCCTGAGTCCGCTCACCTTGGTGACAGGCCGACAGGAAGCCATGGCATGGGGAGATTCTAATGGGAGGGCTTTGTGCGTGCAGACGTGTTTTCTGATGCAGTCCGAGTCTTCATGTTTCTGGTCCCAGCTAGAAAATAGATTCAAGGAGGTAGGATGCCTTCCTTGGATGGTGTGGTGGCTCCTTCACCTCCCGGGGACCTGCCTTTCAGAACCTGTGTCCAGATGCTTTCTTTCAGACATACAGTAGCCTCTGCCACTAGGCTCGGCCCTGGAGAGGACTGAGGACCCTGCCTCTGTCTTGAAAATGTGGAAACAAACAAGAAAATAACACCTGGAGAAATATTATATTCACCATTCTAAGTTCTGCCCTGTGAGGGGCTCTGCATGTCTTTGAGCCTATATCCCCTTACAACGCTTGGCTCCCCCATGCAGCACCCTCACAGGCAATGGCCTGGCGTGAACCTGCCCCATGGCAGGAGTCTCAGCTCACTTCCCTCCCATTCCTAGGATCTCATCTAGGACCTTTGTCTGTACTCACTTTCCCTTTTCTACTCTGTGGCCTTTTTTCTTGACGGATGGGACTAAGCTGACGAGGGTGCACATCGTGGTCTGAGGACTACATCCTTTTAGCATTGGCAGCTGGTGGCAGGATTGCCATACCCTGCACCGTATGTTAAGCATAGCTTACTTAGGCAGCTGCAGCTCCCTTAGAAGGTCTAGGGGATGCTAAGTTGCTGGGCAGTTATCCACCTTCTAAGCAGCTCTTCCCATGATGCTCAGGCCCTCTTCTCTGAGGGAAAGATCAGCAAGTATGAATCTGAAGAAGGTAAAGTGGCTGGAAATGACTTTGGGCTGGCATGACCCCCATAGGAAGCCATCAACCCATCAAATCACCTTCCTCTTGGGCTCAGGCTTTGATCTCTACCCAAATCCAGGTCAAAGCAAGGCCCGGGGCATCTTTTCCAGGAAGCTGTGGCCAACACACACCTTTGTCTGTGTCCCCTAGGCCTCTGCACAGCGCCAGGTCCTCCTGGGTCCTCACACTCCTGCCGTGTGACAGGGAGATGCCCGCTGGCACTCGGGCTGAGCAATTAAGAAGCTGCGTTTTCCTCCTCATCGCTTCCCTAATTGTTATTTTTGTCCCTGCTTTCAAACCATCCCTGGTTTTCATTTCATCTTGCCCCAGCCCAGTGCGCCCGGCAGAAAGAGCCAGCCTGCTCAGTGGGAGGCAATTTTCCCAGCATGTCCAGCGATAATTCCAACAGGATTGCTTTGTACATATAATTATAAAACTAGGGGCCACCAAAGTGCACCCATAGAGCACAGTCTCAACTGTTCTTGGTTCTGTTTTAATTATTAAGCCTTAAAGCAAAAACTAGGTTTCAAAGAAAACTTTCTGTACAGCCCTCAATAGAGTTAAAGAAGGAACGTTTTAAGCTGATGAGCTGACACTTGTAGAAGCAAATATATTAAATAAATCATGATTCGTTTTGGGGGCAAAGTCTGACTTACATCAACTCTGGAAAAAATGGATCTTAATGAGTGACAGTTGGGTGTTTTCTGTCACTTCCTGAGGTAATGGCCGCAAGCTGACATTGCTCAGTGGGTGTCTTATACTTCTGAACAAAAGTTTTTTGGAGTGAGATAGACAAGGTAGAAATCCCAAGGTGACTACGAGGAATGTCTAATGAGTGGAAAGACATATTTACTGGCAGTCTGTATGTAAGCTGTGACAGTTGACGGGACTTGATTGTAACAAATATAGTTGATGAAGAAAAGGCTGACAGACCGGGAGAGGGGGCTGTGGTGGGGGGAGAGAGAGTCAAAAGCCCTGCGTTGGCTGAACCCTGTTAATGGTGGGCTGGATACAAAGCTCACAGTCATGAAAGGGAGCTGGGATCTGGCAATGATGTCTAAACAGAAATGTGTCGAGCTTGCAGGAGGCTGTAATAGGTTCGGATCTGTTGACCTTTTTGCCCATCACTTGGCAAGCTGGTGCTTTGGAATCTGAGGCCAGAGAAAGGACATGTGGAAATTCAGTAGCTTTGGGGCCTAAGATACCCATGTCAGGGGCATAGGCAGACTTGGGTCCTTAATTTACAGATGTCATGCTTAGGTGGCTGCAGTGACCAAGAGCCACCCGTCTCTCTATAGTCCACCCCTGTAGGTACTAGAACAATCTACCTGGAGAGGTGCTGGGGCTTGAACCATAAAACATGTCTGTAGCCTTCCTTCTTAGATGTCCCGTCTCCTTCATTCTCCTGCTCCACCCCTCCTCTGCACACCACTCCTACTCTCACTCCAGCACAAAAGGGGTGATTGGCCTGGAAAGACAGAGCTGACTGGCATATTAAATGATGGCACTTTGTAACTGGCTGGTCAGGGCTCTCACAATAGGGTTGCCAATGAGCTCTGCACTTCTGCCCCCAGGCAAATGTCACACTGAAACTAAACAGGATCTTTTTTCATCCTACATGCTGTTTTTCTATGCCACACATTATTTTATAGTTGAAAATAGGCTAACTCTTTAAAATGCACAGAGCCCATTGCGCTTTCATCCAACACTCACCTTGGAGCAGAGGCAGGCTGAGGAGGGGCAGCAGGGAGGTGTCCAGTGGTCACAAGGGCTGGCTCCATAGACATTTTGAGCCTGACGTTCTTGGATGAATGAACGAATGAATGAATGAATGAATGAATGAATGAATGTAAATGTGTGAAATTTTTAAGGATTGAAGAAAGACTGGATGAGATGTCTAATGAACTTCAGCCTTCCCCACCGGGGTAGGGAGCTGAAATTCTTCCTGAGGTGTCCCCACAGACACCTTGGTTTGGCATAGTGCTATGTTTCTTGTTTTGATTGACCGACCAGGCAAATAAGTATTCCTTACCTCTTTGTTGTTTTTAGGTCTGATCCAAGACCTAGAAGGTGTTCTTGCTCATTCCTGAAGTCCCAAGTGAAGGCCCAATGTCTAAACTTTTACAATGCCTCACTTTTGTGTCCTTCCCTATAGTCTTGGCTAACCTGACCCACTCTCTCCAGGTCAGTTTATAGTAGCCCTACCCGCTGCCCTGGAAGTAGACCTCAGACAAGATTAAGTGGCATGAAACCCTTTCCCCTCCAGGAGATGGGGCATGGCTCAGTTCTAAAGATACAGGCTGGTTTTAGCTCAGCGAGTTCCTGCTCTACTATGGTTCAGGTGACTGAGGCAGGTGAAGAGGTGGCCATCATGATTCACCTAGAAGCCAGGCTTCTTCTCAATAGAATACCAGTTTTTAAGATCAGGTTGGAGCCTGGGAGGAAGTGGCCCAAGCAGAAGAGGGCACAGTGGTTTCCGAAGAAGAACACACTTGGTTTGTGGTGAGGCAGCTGGGATGAAGCATGGCTGTTCCTATCTTCTACCCAGAGGCACAGCTCTATTCTTAGATATCTTTTTTTTTTAACTTGAGAAAGTTACTTTTTAGGTGTTGCTCTTAGCTTCAGCACCCTCGTCTATAGATAAAAATGTTAGTTGAGACGACCTTGGTCGTCCCTTCCTGCTTTGGGCTTCACTGTGCACCACAGCAAGAAGTTAGGAAGAGAGAACAGGGCTGAGAGTCCCACTAAGCACTCAGAGGTCATTCGTTTGCTTTAGTGTTCTCTGACGACCATCCTCATCAGTTAGGAACGTCAGCTGTGACTCCAAAGTCAAGACAACAACCTTGAAAGAGTCCAGGGAGAGGCATTGTTGGGGGCCCCAAAAATATCAATTATGGTATTTTGGGATCCAAACCTCAGCCCGATTCCAGGAGCCTGAATCTCCCATTGTCTTTCAGATGCTGGCTAATTACCGCCCGATGACTTGGCCTCAGTGGAGAAGGTCTCCTAGTTTGCAGAGCCACAGACCTAGGCCCTGGGTGTGCCCACACCTGTTCTGAGGGCTTGTTTACCACTAAGATTAAAGGAAATATTTGGTATCAGCTTTATACATGATAGTAGATGTCTCCTGCGGGTCACCACCACTGTTGGAAAGCTGTTTAAGAGGATGCTTGAATAAACTGTGGACTCTAGTCCCCAGCATGGACTAAGAGCCCTCCTGAGATGACAAGATGTCTGTAGCTAGGAGTTTCCCGGTCCAGCACTCCCCGACTCAGGGATGGACCCAGGGCTATTGGGCTGGCTCCGATCTCAGGCCCAAAGACATCAGTCCAGAATAGACAGTCTCTGCAGCGTGGGACTGGTATAAGCCAAACCCTAGCAAGGCATCGAATGCCAGTCACTTGAAGTCAAGACTGCCTGATTTGTGCTCCCCAGCCAGCTGCTACTATTAGTGAGTTGTCACTGCCAACGGCTGGTGGCTGCAGGTCCAGGCAGCTCCTCATGAGCAGGGCCTGGGACATCCATGTCGTTGAGCTGTAGATGGGGAGACCATGGCCCCAACTCTTCCTCAGGAAAGAAGACGATACCTTCCCTTGATTCCCGGATTCCTCCCTCCAAAGATCATGTCACATGGTGATGCTGGGCTTGCTTTTCCGAACCCATTACTTGGCAGTCCTCGTGCCTGGACAGGACTGGACCGTCACTCTCACTTAGGGGAAGGGGTATGGGAACCCTCCCTCCCAGTTTGAATTGACATGCTCTTGCTGTCACAGCCACTGACCTTCCCAACAGGGATTTGCATTATTCAGATCCCACAGGGAGTCCTAGAACTCACCCAACTGTCCCCAAGAATCGCCACAGTGCCTCCTCTGTCTTCAGGTCAACCAACATTGAAACCTTAAGTGGAGCTCTGGAGGGCAGGGGCATGTGACCCAAGAACTTGTGATAAGGGGCTTGACCTACTTAGGGAGGACTTCCTGGAAGAAGCGACAACCAGCTGAGGTGAAGGGGTGAGTAGGACTGAGGCAGAGGGCACGCTGGTGCATTCCACACAGAGGGAAGGGCATCCGCAAAGCCTTCTGGGAGGAGAGAGCCTGTGAAGGAGCCTGGCTCCTTGTGGGAGGCAGAACTGGCCATGTGGTTTGAAAATGAGTTTCAGCTACTGTTTCAAGACAGTGGAAGCAGTGACGCCCCTCCCCACATGTGTGTGTGGCCAATGTGGCTTGCCTGCTCCAGAAAACCAGATTGAGGGGCTGAGGAGGGAGTACAGAAAATCCTAGAACGTTCCAGGTTCATAATTGCTAGTAGCCACAGGAGTCCATCCGCTGACCAGCAAGGGGTGGGGGGTCCGGGCGGCGCTAAGCTCTGTAGAGCCCAAAGGGTCCTCAGCTGTGGGCAGAGAAGCAAGGGACCAGTAAAGCCCTGAGTGAGTGTTCAGTGTCCACACAGGCACCACCATGTTAGGGTCACCAATGCCTGAGACCCAGGGGACATGATAAGGTCTTCCTTCCAGTCTGTGTGTGGATGTTGACAATGTGTGTAGGGAATCTCCACCGCAGCATTCTCTCCAAGGCTATTTATGGTCTGAAGGTGGCTCCCCTGCAGAGACTGGGCTTATCGATATTAGCTAGAACTGCCTCCTTGTTCAGTGGTATGTAACAAACCCAATGAGCTTCCAGGTGCTGCAGTGAGCACAGCTCACTGGATCCCACTTCTTGTCTGTGTGCCTGTCTTTTCCTCCTTCCCTCATCACCTCAGGGACTTGGCAGAGAAGCATTTCAAGGAAAGGCAGGTGGGTGAGCTTGTAGCCAAGGGGTGCCAGACAAAGCAACTGAGGGAAGGCCTCCACTCCTGCCAGCCTGGCCGACTTTTCCTTTTCCCAAGAAAGAGTGAAGTCCTTGTCACTCTAAGGCCAGAATTGATGGCCAGAGATCTGGGCCACACAACCTTCTCATGGCTCGTTTGTGTGGGCCTCACACAAAAACCCAGCTATCTTTGCCCACTGACCTCGCCAAGGCTGGTGAATGTGTGAAGGTATCCAAAACCAAGGGGGGTGCAGGCAGCTTGCAGGGGGAGTTTTTTATGGGCTTTGAAAAGGGGACCCCAGAGCTGAGGACAGGAAGGGAGGGATCCCCCACCCGCAACACACATGCCACTACCAGCTTTTTGCAGAAGGCTGACCCCTGTGTGCACATCTCTTTACAGATAGATAGACATCTACGATAAAGCAAACCCAGCTAGGATCTTCTCTTTTCTGAGCCACAGAGAACTTTTCAGAACACCAAAATCAATGGCTTTGCCCCTCCCAGCCTGGTGTGTTGTATGCAGACAGACATTTTACTGTAACAATTATAATAGCTCAGTTGGAAATTACTGTCTGGCTAGGGAGCTGAATCCAAGCCTGGATCCAGCTTCAAACGACAATATCAGAGGTGAATTAACACCGACATCCAGTTTTGGGCTTTATAAAAACTGCTAGGTTGGGAGAAGAAGTACGTAATTGTTCCTACAGCTCTGGGTAAAGGTTAATACTTGGGGCCTTGGCTGCCGGCATCTGGGGCTCCCTATGCCACACAGCACTCTCTCCAAAGACCATCAGGCACGCGGAGGCTCACTGTGCTTTTCATCTCCATAAGGCTCTCTTGGAACACCCATCTTGTCTTCCACCGCTGGCGAGAAGGACCAGCTACCCTGGGCCTCAAGGGTGTCAGATGTCCATCCTTCTTTTCACCATGTCCTCTACTCAAAGGGACACCTCTGCTTCCACCCAGGGGTCTCTGGGACAGAATGGCTGAAGACCCCAGTGTCTTCTGAGTCTGTCTGTTTAGGTTAATTATCCAGATGACAAGGCATTGATGCTTCCTCTCCGGGTTGGTTGGCAAACTTGACTAGACTCAAAATGAACCTCTTTGATTCCATCTGCAAAATTAGATGAGATTTGATAAAGTAAAGATGTAGCCTTTGAAGTATTCCCTATCAACATAAGTGCTGAGAACACTTGAGTGAAGGCATTTGAGCAGTTTTGAAAGCAGCAGCCCAGGCACTTCAATGAGGATTGCAGCTAAGGGCATGCCCGGAAGGCATAGGACTCACTGCGTCTATCCTGCGGGCAATAAGCAATCGCTAAAGATTCTAGACTTCTCAAAGTTCAGAGTTCAACGTGCCAAAACTTTGTTGAACTCGTGATAGGCTGGGCTCTGTGGTTTGCATCCTGTTTTCTGAGGCTCTTTAGAGTCTGGAGTGATTTTTCTGGTTTTTGTGCCTCATCTCTGCACAGCAGGAACAAGGCTCTTTCTTTCCCTTCAGCTTCCATGGAGAGGGATGAATTAAGTCCTCTGCTGCTTTCCTGGGGTGTGGTCCCTCCAGAGCCACAGGGCAGGACATCAAGTGTGTGTTTAAACAAATGAAAAACCAGTGATTGGTGTCAAAGCTGGGTGTTGTCACTAGCTAGCCGTGTGTCCTCGATGGGGTCTGTCTTTCCAACGTTCCCACTATGGCTCCAAGTCCCCAACGCCCTTCTCTTTGCCAATAATCTCCACTTCCAAACTGGGCTGCTGCTAAGCCCTGCTATTGGGCTCCGCTACAGCAGAGCCCATGCTAGATGCTGGAGAGGAGATGTTCAGTTAAGCACTGTGTGAGCCCTTCAGGTCTAGCCAGGTACAGAGAGCACTGAACGAGCACTTTCATAGAAAGTGCCAGGCATGGTGGGAGACTCACCTATGAAGTGCTATAGGGATTCAGAGCGGGGAGCAATTAATTGTGCCACAGGAGGAGCCCAGCAAAGGCACCAAGGTGAAAGGAGAGGGTCTGATGTGAGCAACCAATGAAGAAGAAAGCGGTGTGTGATTTGTGCAGAGTTAGAAAAGGCAAGTTCTGGTCCTGATGCAGGCAGTGAGGGACAGCTCGCAATCGGATTCTTTTCTCTTAGCTTAGACCGGATTGATGGTAACTTGGGGAGCTCTTTAGCTTCAAAAGAACAAAGGCTGCTGTGAAGGGTTGAATCCAATAATCAATGCCAAGGGGAAATACTCTATTAAAAATATTAAAGCTTTCAAGCAAGGTCAATGGAAGGGACCCAAGGTGGATATCCTGCTGTTTAGATAGCTCGGGGACCTAAGACGGTGCCTGCCACAGCGCCCTGTCTCTGAGGTCCTTAACGCGTCTTGAAGGGGGCTGCAGATTTCCTACTGGGGAAGGCCCACTAAGCACACTGTTTCTTCCCAGTACCACGTTGAATAAGTGTAGCAAGAATGGGTGTGCTTGCCTTGTTCAGAATGAGACATCCAGTCCTTCACAATTAAGCATGTTGTCAGGGGACAGATAGGATCAAAGTATGTTCTATGAATCTATGAAAAAGTAGCAATGAAACTCATTAGTCTATATGATTAATATAGACTAATAAAATATTTCCATATGTTTGCATAGGTATTTGTTTACATGTGGTGTGTGTGTGTGTGCGTGTGTGTGTGTGTGTGTGTGTGTGGTGTGGTGTGTGTGTGTATGTGTGTGTGTGTGTGTGTGTGTGTGTGTGTGTGTGTGTGTGTGTGTGTGTGTGTGTGTGTGTGTGTGTGTGTGTGTGTGTGTGTGTGTGTGTGTGGTGTGTGTGTGTGTGTGTGTGTGTGGTGTGTGTGTGTGTGTGTGTGTATGTGTGTGTGTGTGTGTGTGTGTGAGTGTGTGTGTGTGTGTGTGTGTAGAGGCTAGAGGACAACTTTGGGCATCACCCAGCTGGTTTTTGTTTTGGTGGCGTATTTTGGAGTTTAGTTTTTGTTTTTTTTTGTCTTGGTTTTTTTGATTTTTTGTCTTTTGAGATAAGGTCTCCCACTGACCTGAAATTCTTCAAGTAAGTTATATATGCTGCTTCGCTGGCCAGCAAGCCCCAGGGATCCCCTCTTTATGGACTGACCTGTCTCTATAGCCCCTTAAAAATGTGTTTCTTTTTAAAGCATGGTGTTGTGGCTGGAGAGAGGGCTCTGCAGTTAGGTTGTATATTGCTCTTCTAGAGGACCTGATCTTGGTTCCCAGCACCCATGTCTGGTGGCTCACAGCTGCTACTCCAGATTCTGTGAGTCTGGCGCCCTCTACTGGCCTCCTCAGGTACCTGCAATCACTCTTATATGCCTACCTCCCCCATACACATAATTGAAACATAAAAGAAAGTTTGTGTTTTTTTTTTTTTTTAAGCTTGACAATCCAAATATGGGCATTTGTAGGTATTCTTGTCAAGCTGAGGATGTTCTCCATTTCTGGATTTTTGAAAGGTTGTTGCTGCTCTTCATCCATTTTTCTGAACATGTGATTTTCCTTCTTCTGTCTGTTGCTTTGGTAGATTATGTTGATTTATTTTCCAGTACTGACCTAGCCTTACATACCGGGGTAAATCCCACTTAGCCCTGGTGTGTGAGCCATTTTGTACATCGATGGACTTGATTTGCTGATACTTCCTGAAGGAATTTTGAGCCTAAATTCATGAGAGATTATTAGTTGGTGATTTTCTTTTAAAATGGTCATTATTATTATTGTGTGTGGTCTGTGTGGGGAGGGAGGTGAGGCAACTTTGGGGAGTTGTTCTCTCCTTCTGCCCTGGTTTTGGGGGATGGAACTCATTGTTAGGCTTGCAGAGCAATCACTTTTATCTCCTGTGCCATCTTGCTGGCCCTAGTTTAGAGTTTTGTTTGTACAGCCTTTAACTGGCTTTTGTATCAGGGCAACATTACCATCTAAATGGGTTTGGGTGTTCTTTCTTATTTTCAAGAAAATCTTTTGTCAAATGGGCATCATGATGCTTTCTCTCAAGGTGGTTAATCTTCCAGACCCAGCCTGGAAAAACCTTTTAGTTAATATGGCTCAAGTACACACTCCAGCCGGGTCCCTACCGTCTGAAAGTTGAGTCATCTAGCCTCACCTTACCTGACTTCTAAACGTGTGCACTCCCCTCTATAAGCACATTTTTCTTCTTGGGTATCTATCTGGCTTTTTGATTCACACCCTGGGGCTTTTTCACTCAGCGCATTCTGAGCTTCAGGTGCCTGACTGGACACTCGGCACCCGGGGAAGGTGTGCCACTCCTCAGTAGCCCTTTCTTCCTTTTCTTCCCTTTGTCCTCACCACGGGCTCAGAGCCAAGCTTAGCATGAAGCTACCTGCAGCCAGCACACTCTGTGATCTCTTCATGGCTACTCCTCCTGACCTCATCCCTGCAGGGACACATCCACGAGCCTGGTCTCTCAATATTGAATCCATTTCCTCTTCCTGCTCTAAGCTAGCACCTCACACAGGGTGACTGTAAATCACAAAACAGTGCTACCTTACAGTTCTGGATAGAATTGCTGGCAAGGCTGTGTTCTTTCTGTAGGCTCCAGAGGAGAGTCTAAACTGCCTTGTTTCTGGAAGTGGCCTGATTCTTTAGCTCCTGGCTCCCTTTTGTCTCAGGGCCACGAATGACCAGCCCAGTCTCCATTGATATCACTGCTGCATTTTTCTCTCTCACCTTCCTTGTTTTAGGAGGATCTGGCCCATGTTCTTTGCCAAACCTCAAATACTGAGACCATCTGTATTTCCAGGAGAGCACCCATCTCAGGGATGGCTGATTTGCAATCTTAATTCCACCTGCAACTTTAGTGGTCTCTTTTCTGGACATATTCATAGTTTGAATGTGTCCAACTTTAGAGGCATTGTTCACATAGATATAGTCATAGTTAGCTTTTATTTATTTGTCATGTATACGGTGTTCTATCTGCATACATGTCTGTGTACCAGAAAAAGGCATCAGATCTCATTATAGATGGTTGTGAGCTACCATGTGGTTGCTGGGAATTGAACTCAGCATCTCTGGAAGAGCAGGCAATGCTCTTAATCACTGAGTCATCTCTCCAGCTCCTACAGTTAGCTTTAATTGTCAACTTTACACAACCTAGAATCACCCAGGAAGACTCTCAGTAAGAGAATATCTACACTGAATTGGCCTGTGTGCTTGTCTGTGGAGGGTTGTCTTAAATGAATTGGTGTGGGAAGACACAGCCATTATGGGTGGTACCATCCCCTTGGCAGAGGGTCCTGAGAGAGAGAGAGGAGAAAGAGAGAGAGAGAGAGAGAGAGAGAGAGAGAGAGAGAGAGATTGAATTGAGCATAACCAGGTAGGCATGCATGAATTTATTTCTCTCTGCTAGCAGTTTGAAGTTCCTGTGTTGACTTCCCTAAGTGATGAACTGCAGTGAGCTGCAGTGTGAGCTGGAATGAGACCCATCTGACTGCCATAAGCTGATTTTTATTGGGATGTTTTGTCACAGGAACAAAGCCAAAGCCAAAACCTACATGTAGATAGTGTAAATGGACATCACTACAAAATATGTGACTCATTTTGAGTGTGCAGATATCCTTTACTGAAATGGGCTGTGGATCTTTTTTGAGTCTTGTGTGCTTTTACACTCCAAACTGTTTTTTTTTTCATTCTATCCCTGTTGTACATATACATGGTAAATGTGTATATGTCCTAGCTCCTGCATTGTAGCACACAAGAGATACCCACATAATCCTCTTGTTTCCAAGTGATGGACACCAGGCTGCTCCCAACTCCCTTGCAGTGCAGATGCTGCTGTAACAAATCTCCTGCACCTACCCCTTGTGCCTGGGGTTGGACTTCCAAGTATTCACAGGGTGTGTGCGCCCACGCTGCTCAGCACCCCCACTGTCCCTGCCCAGGAGCTCTGCTTCACAAACAACTCTGGATTTACTCTTTTTTGATGTGTCAGCTCCAACCACTTCCCAGCTGAAAAGCAGCAGCCAGCCAGCCAGGAGAGGGAATCAGGATATAGACAGACAGACATGGGAGAGAATCGACAGACAGACAGGCAGGCAGGCAGACAGATGGGGAGGGAAGCAGCAGACGGATAGACAAACAGACAGGAGGGCAGCAGCACTAACTAGTCATCTACTATGTGACTCGCTAGAATCTGACACTGGGGCTCTGTTCTTTATCCTATTCTGATTTTGGCAGCATCCTATTTGGTTACTAAGGCTGAGAGGGATTCGTTAAGTTCTCTGCCCCAGGTCTCACGATTAATAAGACTCAACTCCAGCTGTCCCTCTACCCCTGAGCACACCTCACTCTTCATCTATACAGCATCTCAAGGTTAAATGATCAACATGGCAGAGTGGCTAAGGCTTCATAGAATCACTTTCTTAAGTTTGGGACGAGGACCCTGGCTCCATCACATCTTTAGCTACATGGTTTGGGAGGAGGACTCTCTTTCCTGGAAGCCTCGATGCCATCATGAGGAGATGAGAACAATGTCCTTCAGGTATGCCTGCCAGCCTGTTACTCAGCAGTATTAGCTTAGAAGGCTGCGGAGCAAATGGCAGGCATTGCTTTTACTGTGTCAGTCTCCCACTGAGGTCCTCGGCAGTAAAGGCTACCTCATTAATCTTGGTTCCAACATTGTACTAAGTTTGGTGTTTTGCTCAGAAATGACAGTTGGCTACACTGTTCAGCTCCAAAGCTCTGAAGCCTGAAGGTCCCCACAGTCCCTGGGTGAGGGGGCAGTGTCTGAGGATGGTCTGTCTTTGAGTCCATCTGTCCCCTTGGAAATCTTTGTCTTCATCATGTGTGTTCTCCTGCCTCAGTTTTCCCAACTGATCTCTTGAATTCTACAGTTGATTCCTCTGGGAGAGTCCAGGTACTGTCCCCTCTGTGTTGATGACATTGCCCCTTGTGAGGACAGGCATTGCAATACCTTTAGCACTGGTTTCTTTCTCTGCAGGAAGAGGACTCCCCTCCTCTCTCAGCATTACTGTCAATCAGTAACTCGTCCTGCCCACTGTGATTTCTAGGAATGCTAATAAAACCCAGGTGAGTTGAGGACTTTGGGCAGCATTTTCTCACAGGGTCATTACAGATAGAAAGAGCTACAGCCAGCCCACCTGGGAGGGCGTGGCTCCTCCAACCTAGTCCTCTTTCAAGTCAGAATGAACAGCAAGCAAGTAAATACAAGGAAACAGTTCCAAAGTTCCAAGCCTTGTGTGCAAACCTGAAACACATAAAACAACCTAAATTTCTATCTCAGTGTTCAGTGAGGGTTGGCATCTAGTGTAGTCCTCCATGTAACTCATCCCCCCGCCACACACACACCACACACACACACACACACACACACCACCGATGTCTTGACAGCTGTTAAGTTGGAAGAAGTTGTGATTGAGACAGGTTCTTACTTGATGTCTGAATAAAGCCCACAGGAGATTTTTTCCTTAAGTCAGTGCTCAGGTTCCACATCTAGAACCAAGACCTAAAGAGTTCTGGCAAGAGCCAGGCTTCTTCCCAAGCATGGATCTCTGCAAAGAGGAAGCCATGTTCTGTTGCAGTACTGAAGCCCAAGAGCAAGTCAGACACCTCCCTCTCATCTGTGGAGCTGCAGATGAACTCAGCCCTCCCTCAAGGCGCAGCTGAGCTAGCACAACAGTGTGGCATCCAAAGACATTTAAAGT